>NW_027249203.1:0-475063 GCF_030848795.1 Temnothorax nylanderi | reverse complement strand
ACGTTGATATTGAGCACGTTGCAATGACCACGTTGCGATTGACCACGTTGTGATTGACACGGTCCCGATTGACCACCGTCCCGATTAACCACGGTCACGATTGACCACCATCCCCATTGACCACGGTCTCGATTGACCACGGTCCCGATTGACCACGGTCCCGATTGACCACGGTCCGATTGACCACGGTCCCGATTGACCACGGTCTCGATTGACCACGGTCCCGATTGACCACAATCCCGATTGACCACAGTCCCTATTGACCACGTTGAGATTGACCACGTTGCGTTTGACCACGTTAATATTGACCACGTTGCGATTGACAACGGTCCCGATTGACCACGGTCCCGTTTAACCACCGTCCCGATTGACCACGGTCGCGATTGACCACCGTCTCGATTGACCACGGTCCCGATTGACCACCGTCCCGATTGACACGGTCCCCTATTGACCATGTTGCGTTTGACCACGTTAATATTGATCACGTTGCGATTTCCCACGGTCCCTACTAATCACTGTCCCGATTGACCACGTTGATATTGACCACGGTCCCGATTAACCACGTTGATATTGGCCACGGTCCCGATTGACCACGGTCCCGATAGACCACTGTCCCGATTGACCACGGTCCCGATTGACCACCGTCCCGATTGACCACGGTCCCGATTAACCAGGGTCCCGTTGACCACCGTCCGATTGACCACGGTCTCGATTGACCACGGTCCCGATTGATCACCGTCCCGATTGACCACGATTGAGCACGAGTTACAATATTAAGCAGTTCCTGAGATATATACAGGGTGTAGAAATGTAGAAAAACTAAGTTTCGTAAATTTGTGTAATGAAAGAAGGAATAAATACACCAACTTTAAGTATAGGAACCATGGGTCAACGACGCTTCGTTACGGCGTGATGGGCGTTTAATTAAATCGTCACAACTACTGCGATGCGATGATTTTATTCCGTCAATTTGACATGTTTACAGTAGAGACCCTCTATACAGAGTCTGGCCATAAGCGATTTTGTCCAAATCCTGCGAGAGGAAAGATATACATTATCTTTACAATATCGCTATTATTCGCTATCTACCTATTGCTGCAATACTTATAACACTTTTACAGCTGCCAAATGTGCTTGAGCGTATCAGATGAGGCTAGGTTAAGAGAAAATGTATATCCGTCTCTCTCGCAGGATTTTGACAAATCGCTTATGGCCAGATTCTGTATAGAGGGTCTCTAGTTTACAGTAAATGTTCAAAATTATGACCGCCAACGTTACAACAAAAGTCACAGCACCACGACGGAGCAATGACTGCCGCGTTCTTTGGAATATTTTAGGCATGTGTCGGATGGTTTCAGATGCCTTAACGATGTGACCAAATCCTTCTCGGATTTAACTTGTTGTGAATAAATTATACTTTTCATTGCACCCCAGAAGGTAACTTTAAACATTTATTGAAATAACACGTAACTGTGTTCTTGCCTTATTGAGAAATATTTAAATACGGGATATTTACAGAAATAATGACAAATATAATAAATTTAACATACTTTTATGTTTCACTTTCTGATTATAGTGTTCTATACTTTTTATGACACTGTTGTGAAACGGAAGTCAACGTTCCCTAGTTGCAACATCGAGCTGTCAGCGCAAGCCCGATAATTTCCAAATATACCCGAGGTGGCATTCCAGACACCGCCGGGTCACCACTGACCCAATCGCGGAAGCAAAAGCGCTGACAGCTGAGTCGGCAACGCGGAAACGAGCCCAAGCGTGATAAAAGCCCGCCCTTCCGAGAAACGGCGGGCAGTCCACAACCGTCGCACGCGTTACGAGTCGACCGCGTCATTTTTATACGTGTAATTAAATTAAGTAAACCAAAGGTGTACGGGAAATATATTTATTATTAAACGCCGCTACGGGCAAAATCTACAAAGTGTTGGTGTCATTTCACCGTCCCGGAGAATCCTCGATACCCGGTGCCGGCCCCGAAACATCATTCGCGGCGCGGCACGACAAAACTGGTGGCAGCGGTGGGATCTCCGACACCCGGGCGAAAGGACAGCCAACTCCAGAGGTTCACGCCTGCAAAAGGAGCGGATCATCAAAAGGCGGTAAAGCATCTCCGAGAGAAACAGTCAGCCAGATCCAGAGCGAGAGAAGCCACGGTAGCAGCCGCCGAGTGTTATCAGCGACACCGGAAAAGACCCCGACCTACCGCACGGACTCGCCAGCTCAAGCAGCGAAGCAGCGTGGTAGCGAAGCAGCGTGGCAACGGAGCAGCGAGGCAGCGAAGCAGCCCAGCGGGACAGCGTAGCAGCGGACGACAACTCAGCGGAAAGCCGACATGCGCAGCGCGGCGATACTGTAAGTCAGTTTCAATTATACTCGCGAGCGCCGAAAGTAAAACCAACGAGCGAAAAAGAAAACGGATCACCAACGCCGAACATAAAATTCGCGAGTGCCGAACTTAAAAGCGCAAGCGCCGATAGATGTCGGACGAATTACCCCGACATCCCCCCGTCAGCAACGCGTCTTTCGTACTTAGCGAGCAAGCGCGACGTGCGATTGAACATAACCGTCAACCCCGTTCGCGCCGCAAGACATCCAGACAGCGAAGCATTAGACCACGTGCGGCGAAATTTAGACTCGCAATTTTCAGACGATGACACGCCGGTGCTAGAACTGCACCCTAATGTCGTTATGGCGTCGTTCGCCACTTATTTCTCGGCTTCGCTTGCCGTGTTCGCTCGCTGAGGAAGGAGGCGCAGTGTGTGGAGCCGTGAATGACGAGAGCCGTAATGTCTGGTATATACAAGCGTTTATTCTTATTTCTAGACTCTATGTACAGTTATATACAGTTGATTGACGGGAGTTTAATGTGGCCCTGAGAAGGGCCGTTTATTCGCAATATATGTGGCCCTGAAAAGGGCCGTTTGTCTTCGCTTCTACTGTGGGAGGCGCTCACTCCACACCAGGCAGGGTGACGTCCGGGTCCGGTGGAGCGGCTGACGTTGACCCCACGGTCCGGGCCTTCTCCAGGCCGGAGGTGTGCCGGGCGGCGTATAAGATACCGGGTCGTCGGGGTCCGGCTCGTCCGTCTGCGTAGCCTGCGTGTCGGTGGTACACGTCGTTTGGACGCCTCCCACTCGCTGTCCGTATGTGCCTCGGAGTCGCAGGCACGAACCTGAGCTTGAATGCCCCGATGGACTCGTGCCGGGGGTAGGGCCTGCGTCCCCTGCGTATGATGATCCCCGGGCGATGGCGGCAACGGCGACAGCAGTGGAGGCACGGTCCAGCGTGGAGAGGTGTAACGTCGGAGGCGGATGTCCCACGTAGTTAGCAAGGCCTGAGGAGGCCTGGTGAGCGGCCACGGCGGCGAATCCAGGCGGATGAGCGTCCACGCTGCAGGGCGTACGTCCTGCGGCTGCTCCGGGTGTTTCGGCGGCAGCGAGGTGCGTGGCGTCAGCGGCCTGGTCGGATTCCACTGGCGCAGCGTACTGTTACGTCAAAAGGCTCTTCCTTCAGCAACGTCCTAATCGGCGTACTGCTGAGCGGGAACAGTCGAAAGTGCTTTCGCTGCCAGCCTTTATATACAGGTCCTCGTCGAATCTTTCTTACGAGAAAGCTCAGCCGCCTAGTAGTGAAAGTTTGTTGTTATCCTTGTCACGGTGAAAGCACGTGTTCACCGCGCGCGGCCGGCTGTCATGCTGCTGGCGCGCTCGCTCCCGGCAGGACGCGGACAACGGGATGCCGTTCGGCAGGGGCGCGTTGTATGTAATCGGTGTGGCGGTTGAGGCGCCGTTTGGGCGCTCGCAGCCGCCACAGTCGTTATAGAGCGCGAATTTTCGTTTAAGGAAATAGACGCAAGTTTAGCGCGCGAGTATAACGGAAATAATAGCGGTAACGGCGACGACAGACTGACCCCGACACAAACAGACGCAAACTCAGACGTCTCAGACCGTACGCCAAGCAAAGTCTCTCACCGAAGGGACTTCTCCCTCACGTCATACGACAGCAGCGTATTCGATCCCGAAGAAGATTCCGCGGACGAAAATATGAGCCAGCAAAGAAGAGCGGCTCAGGCAAATACGCCCCGCGACGAAACTCCGGAACAGCCGGTGACCCCCGAGCAGGTCGACGCCGAGATAACGAGACTCAGGTCCTCTATAAGCAGACGACCGCCCGCGACTAACCGAACTGAGCCCCAGAGCCGTCTAGAGCATGCCCAGGCGCACAAGACGCCGTGTTAGACGAAATTCTACGCGCGATTCGCGAATAGAAATCGCGATGTACGATCACTCCGAGGAAAGGGTCCGCCGCGTACGCAGCCACGGCCCCTTATTGTTGACGTCACATACGGGCCGAACGCATAGCGAACGTCCGTAATCAACCGGGACACCACATCAAGTTCCTCAGCTTAAAGGAAGCGCGAAATATGATACCCGAAATAAACTGAGAGTCCCGAGAGCGCGTCGCGAATTTCTAAGCGCGAGTACCTACGCAATGAAAAAACATTCAGCCCGCGGACGAATCGATGCTCTTAGAGGCCATTTTATGCACAAAATTTAAAGGAAAGGCCATGACAGACTTTGACACGCGCGATTTCGTGATTTTGAGCAGCTAAAGCGCGAGCTAGAAACGGAATATCTGGGAAAGCGCGGCATGACTCATCTGCAATTGGAATTTAACTCCCTGAAACAAAACCGGGAAAAAGCGCGCAGGAATTCGGGCGGCGCGTCGAAAAAATTAGCGCGAGAATTATACGAGGGTCATGGAGGAAGGCCAAGGGCACTCGCAAGAGCAGCAGAAAGCGATTCTCGACAGCGTTAAGATGCAAGCCCTACATAATTTTCAAATAGGGTTGCACGACGATATCAAGATGCTAGTCCGAGCGCAAAAATATCAAAGCCTACAGGAGGCAATAACCGGCGCCAGCGCGGAGGAAAAGGTGAGAGGCCCCTCCCCGCGGAACGGACAGCCGATAAACAAACATAAATTCAATACGGAAAACGCGCGATATTCACAGAACGCAGCAATACAGTGCCATAAATGTGGAGAAACAGGCCATTACGGGCGAGATTGCCGTACGAGCCGACATGCGAATAGATTCTCGTTGCCGAAAGCGGACAAGCCCGGCGGAATAAATACGATCGAGTGCACCTATTGCAAAAGGACCGGGCATAAGCGAGAAGAGTGTTGGTCGCTGAACGGACGACCCGACCATGGAACGATCAAGCCGATCGAAAACGGACGCCCCCAAAAGGGCGCCAGTAAAACGGTTTTAAAGGTAAGAAAAAAGAATCGCGAGAAACGAGCGATAAATCTTCCTCCAGAAGCGGCAGCGAAGAAGACAGAGGGACCCAGGAAGAATAAGGCACGAGCCGCCGAGGAGTATCAAGTGTCGCAGATAACGGGAAAGCATAACCTACACACTTTAAACCTGATAACACTGCCGATTCAAGAGGCTAAGAAAGGCAAGACGAATTTCTTATTAGACTCAGGAGCGATCCTGAAGCTAATAAAAGTAGGAAATTTAAAAGGCGATACCATGGTGCGAGTAAAAACGCCTGACATTGACCGGAATGACGGGACACAAGATCCACACTCTCGGAAAAATAAAAGCAACCGTAGACCTCGGAAACCCAGAAAATACGCCATACCATGTACGTGGTAGAAGACGATTTCCCGATCGATTATGAGGGAATACTGGGGAATGATTTCCTCACAAAGCGCAAGGCCGTTATCTCACACGCCACAAAGCAGGTTACACATCGGAAGAGTTACATTTAAACTCCAAACATACAAGAAGGTAGATTTACCACCCCGTACAGAGTAGGTATCGTAAAAGGTAAAGAACCTACACCAAGAGTATTCATCGGACACTGTTTGATGGAGCCGACAGATGTTGAATGCCCAATAAGCATGTCAAACGGCGTGGAAAAATCAGTAGGACACCCACACTGCGTGTAACTCTAAAAGAGAAGATGGTAAGTGACACAACTGACGTACTCACGTTACACGCGACCGAAAAAACGCGAATCTATTTCAGCGCGACGCGAAAGATTACGCGAGCAATTACAGACCGACCATTTGAGCGCGGCAACGGACGCATCAGATTTCGCCACCGGAGCCGTACGTTCTCAGGGGCCAGTAGGCCAAGTTCGACCGACATCTACGCCAGCAGAAAATTAAGCAAGGCGAACAGAAATTCGATAAGAAAATAAACAAAGAGACATTTTAGGTAGGCGACAAAGTGTTACTGCATGACAAGACAGTACGACGCGGACGAGCAAAAAGGCTCGAGTCTCAATGGATCGGACCGTACGTGATCCTTGAGAAACATAGCAATGTAAACTACACCATTAAAATAAAACGAAATACGATACGCGTGCATGTAAATCGGTTAAAAGCATTTTATAAAGGAGTAAAGCAAAATATATATATTAATCAGTAAACAAATAAAAAGTTCTATCTCAAACGCGAATATTACAGGATAATCATCGTCCTCGCAGAGAAAGCGAGACCGGAACCCGTACCACCGTACGAGGTGACAGCGTTTAGCGACGAACCTGGAATCTACTCGAGAAGATCAGAACCATGCAACTAAAGGAAGCAACGTGGAAACTAGCTATCAGAATTGATGTCGCGGCATTTGAAGTGAGATATCAACTACTCCAAAATTACCTCAAACAGATCAAAGGGCTATGCAATAACGTAGATGAAAATAACCGAGACGCATGTAACAATATCCTCCGCATAACAGAAGACAGTAATGCAAAACTGACGCAACTGCTCTTACGATTACAGACCGTATATAAAGTAACGACGAGTCGACGCGGACTGATAGACGCAATAGGCACAATAAGTAAAACCTTGTTTGGGACAATGGAGGCCGACGACGCACAACGAATACAAGAAAAGCTAGAATTAATACAAAATCAACAGAAAAAAATACAGCACGCGGCGAAGCATCAAATTAAAATTATAAACGCCACTTTAGGACACATAGAGACATTAGAACAGTCACTAAGCAAAAACGAAAATTAATAGCGAATGTCACGAGACGGGGTACAACAACGAGTAGCAAAACTAATACGCCGCGAAGAATTAGACGAGCACCTTTTAGTAATAAGCGCGATAACAGCTAAACTAGTAAGCGATAGAAGATACCCTAGAATATCTTACCTATACAAAAAGCGGTATAATACTCGTACGACTACTACCACTTGAAACCATTGTAGCGGAATTAAGAGAAGCGACGGCCCATCTATCCCGAGGGGCACACTTTCCCTTTAAGTTACAAGTAGAAATTGGAATACCATCCAAAAGTTTGTAGAAATAAACGCATATTACGACAACCCTAACGTCTACACGATCCTAACCTTTCCGATATCACATACCCCAATTACGAAATTGTACGAGTAACCCCCCTGCCGGTGTATGACAATAAAATGTATTTATAATTCCCAAAACCACGCATACCCTGTTGGCTATTAATAAAGAAAATCTGTCAGTGGACCGCTCGACGTTTTCGCGGTGCGCGCCGTGGAAAGTACAAAAATGAGTACACGAAATAACAGTCAGTCCTTTTTATTAAAGTGGGTTACACTGGACTTCGCACTCGCGATTTCGCACTCGCTACATTCCTCCGTTTTCTCGACGTCGATCATGTATCGCGTGCGAGTTATGATGGCTCACTGCCGTCCCGGACGGAGCAGGCGAGGGATCGCGGCCGGAGCTTCGCGTCGAGGAATTCGGTGACGTGAGAAACGCTCGTTGGCTCCAAATCGTCTATTGGTCGCGGTGCTTGCGATCACGCGAGAAACACCTATGCCGTTTGCTCGAAAACACCAAAAAAGGGGGGAGGAAACCGTCGCGATTTGGAGCCTTTCAAGCGTTCTCGAATAATGCTTGCTGTCTCGTCGAAGTTCGAGAATTTTCAGCTCGCATTTATTCAATTCTCAACATGCCGCCCGCCTCGCATTCGACGGAATGCGAAACGAACGGGGGTTGACAAGGTCGCATAGAGGAGCGTGGGAACGTCTTGGTTCAAAGCGTTATATACAATATATACATTTGAGAACTTACCCTATTTTTACAATGTCCTTAAATCTAATGAAAAACGAACGAGCTTAATTCTAACGGGATTCCGCGGTTCCCGGCGGACTGATAGACGCGGGCAACCGACAGATCTGGGTTATTGGTCGTTTTAGCTCGGAATTGGCGGTGCGTAATGTGACGACGCGAACGCGACTGTCAAGTCCGGGATGGACCTGCTGAATCCTTGCGAGTTCCCACTTTGAAGGAGGGAGTAGGTTACTCTTAAGTAAAACTAACTCGTCAACTTTCGGATTATCGTGAGATTCGGTCCATTTCACGCGCTGTTGCAATGAATGTAAATAGTCCGACGACCAAGAACGCCAGATCTGTTCGAGCATTAATTGTACGTGTTGCCATCGCGACAACCGATTCGCATTGATTTCGAGGACGGATTCCTCCGGTACGCTCGTGAGCGGTCGGCCGATAAGGAATGACCAGGTGTCAAAGCGGTATAATCGGACGGATCGTCGCTAAGTGGAGAGATCGGTCGCGAGTTCAAGCAAGCCTCTATCTTACATAAAAGCGTAACGAATTCGGAGCGAGACAGAGTGCGAGCACCAGTCACTCGCCTGAGATGGTGCTTAAAGCTCTTCACTCCAGCCTCCCAAAGCCCGCCGAAATGTGGTGCCGCAGGGGGCACGAAATGCCACCGTACGCCGTCGTTAGCGAGAATTTCCTTAAGGGAGGGGTTGTTCACAAGCGCGCGGAAGCTGCGTTGGAGCTCGCGGTCAGCACCCACAAAATTCGTGCCATTATCGCTGTACATGTCCGATGGCAGTCCGCGGCGACTGACAAACCGTTGAAATGCCGCGAGGAATCCATCGGTGGAGTAATCCTCCACACTTTCGTAGGTGGATCGCCTTAGTGGCGAGACAAACGAACACCGCGACGTAGTGTTTGCTCCCCTTTTGGCCGCGACCGACAACGGGGGTAATGTTCATAGGTCCGGCGTAATCTATGCCCGTGTGAGAGAACGGAGGAGCAGGATTTACTCGGGGACTCGGGAGATCACCCATTAATTGCGTCGGAGTTTTTGCGGAATGTCGAACGCATGTAACACATTTATGAATGTGAGATTTGATCATGCTTCGCGCGGAAATTAACCAATAATTTTGACGGAGACATCTAAGCGTGAGTTTAGTCCCTCCATGGAGAGAGCGTCGGTGTGCTTGATCGATCAAAAGTTCGGCAATATGATGTCTAGCAAGTATGACGGGGTGTCGCTCATTGTAACTCAGCGCGGAGTTTTCGAGCCGCCCGCCAAGCCGGATTAATTTATCTTTCCCGATAAAGGGGTGGAGAGAGCGTAAGGAACTGGATCGCGATACAGCGGCGTGAGCGTTCAAAGCCTTCAAGTCATCCGAAAAACAAGTCGCTTGTGCCGATCGAAGCCAAAAGACGGAGGCTTCGTGAATCTCCTCTGCGGTCAAGGGAGACTTGACGATCACCGAAGAGGCGACTTTATTTTTTAAGTTCCGAACGAAACGCCGAATGTACGCGGTAATACGAAGAAGTCGGATCCAGCTCGAGCAGGAGGTGGGCAGATCCCACTCAGGAGCTGAATCGACGAGATGAACGGTAGCTTTACGCGCTTCGGAAGATACCGTTTGTAAAATGTCCTTTTCAGTCGGTGTCGGGGGGATCGGCCACGAGGCCGTGGTCGAGCTAAGCCACCGGGGCCCCGACCACCATAATTCATGATTGACGAGATCGGCGGCAGTAAAGCCGCGCGACGCGCAGTCGGCAGGATTTTCCTGGGAGCGAACGTGTTGCCAACGTACGGTCGGAAGGCGCGTCTGCACCTCGGAGACGCGGTTCGCGACATAGGAATTCCAGCGGGATGGATGTTGTAGAAGCCAAGCTAATACGATTTGGGAATCAGTCCATCCAAACAAGAGAGCTCGCATCAAGCCCGTGGTGTTTTTACCCATTCTATCAATCGAATTAATAGAACGACGGCGTTAAGTTCCAAGCGTGGAACGCTAACGGTTTTCAATGGCGCGACTTTCGTTTTGGCCGCGAGGAGGATGACTTGAATGTTAGAGGGAGAATGCACGATTCGGAGGAAAACTACCGCGGCGTAAGCGCGAGTGGAGGCGTCCGCGAAGCCGTGCAATTCAACTTCGATTTTATCTTGACGCATCCCTGTCCATCGAGGAATGCGTATTTTGCTAATATTAGGCAAGTCTGAAACGTAATTGATCCACTGATGCAGAAGATCATCGGGGATGGGAGCATCCCAATCAATTTTACGGAGCCAGAGCTCCTGCATCAACATCTTGGCCGCGATGACTATCGGTGACGCCCAGCCGAGGGGGTCATACAGCTTTGCAATAAACGATAAAACGGAGCGCTTAGTATGAACTGTCACGGCGTATGGCGAAATTACGAAACGAAACGAGTCATCGCGCGGAGACCAAGACAGGCCGAGGACCTTGAGCGTGTCATCGAGGTTGATCGGATAGTCCGAGGATTCCCGTTGGTCCTCTGGAATATCCGTCAAAAGTTCGGCTGAATTCGCGGCCCATTTTCGCAGGGGGAAACATCCGCGATTCATTATGCCCACGAGTTGCTTGCGCTTCTCGAGCAGAGACAGAAGGTCGTCTGCTCCGAAAAGAACATCATCGACGTAGGTCGACTCTTCGATTATATTGACCGCGTCGGGGAAGTCTTTACCTTCGTCGCGAGCTAATTGGAATAAGGGAGCGCTGTGCGAGAAAAGGCGAAGGTTTTTGCCCGTAGGTCACGGTGAGTAAGCGGTAAAGCCGAATCAACAGACTGTCGGGGGGGCGCCAAAGAATTCGTTGATAGTCCGCGTCATCCCGATGCACGAGTATTTGTCGGAACATTTTAGCAATGTCAGCCATGTACACGTACCGAAAGAGTCGCCAGCGCAGGATTATCGCGGCGATGTCTTGTTGAAGTTTAGGTCCCGCCATTAGAAAATCATTGAGCGAGGTTTTGTCGGTCGATTCGCTAGAGGCATTAAACACGACGCGTAACTTGGTCGTTGTACTCGATTCGCGTAAAACAAAATGATGCGGGATGTATATCGGGGGGTAAGGGGGGCGCTCGTCCGCCCGCACCGACTCCATGTGCCCCATCGATTCGTATTCTCTTAAAAAATCGTGATACTGCGCGGCGATTTCTGGTTTCCGCGCGAGTCGGCGCTCCATATTGGAGTACAGGAAGGAAGCCTTTCGGAATGTGTCGCCGACGCGAGGGGGGCCGTTTTTGAACGGCAAACGCACAATGTAGCGTCCTTGTGAATCGCGAGAATGAGTCGTCGCAAAATGCTTCTCGCAACGTTCGTCCTCTTCGGTGAGAGGAGTTCGAGAGGGGATACGTTCGTCCTCCCAAAACTTTGAATTAAGGAATTCGTATCCTCGCAGGATACGCAACTCAGGACAGAAGCGGACTCTCCGGCCGGGCGCGCAGGGCCGGCGGGACCGGAGAGGATCCATCCGAAAATTGTAAGCTGGCCCGTCGGAGTGCCGACCGGGCCCTGACGTAGACCGTCGAGTAGCAGAGACCCGTATAAATCCGCGCCGATTAATACATGAATCGGGTGATTACATGAGGGATCAGGATCTGCTAAAGGTAAATCGCGTAGATGTGGCCACATTGCGGCCGGCTTCTGTTGAGAGGCTGTATAAGAAGTGATTCTTTGATATACGTAACCCGAGAAGGGAAATATCGGTCCCTGTTTGTCGCAGGGCGCGAGAGCAAGATTAACTTGTGACCGCGCGACTCCATTAAATTTTTCTCCAAAACAATGTATCTTCAACGCGGCACGATGACGCCTGGTTCGCATCGTCTGACAAAGAGATTCTGATATGAAACTGTATGTCGAGCCTTGATCTAGTAGTGCACGTACTTTAAATGTGCGGCCCTCGATTGTACTTAAACTAACATACGCAGTGGCGAGAAGTACATGAGGCGGTTGTTTCACAAAATCTCGAGTAGCATGCACGTTTTGAACGAACGCTGAGGGCGCGGCCGGTGACTCGGAGGCAGCGGCGACTGACACAGCTGACGGAGCTGAGGACGGCGAATTAACCGCGGAAAGCGTACTTTTAGTACCAGTTTCCGTACCCTCGCGGTGAAGCAGCGAATGGTGAGCTTGGTGGCATTGATTGCACCGTCCTTTACTCGGACAATTGTTTGAAAAATGCTCGGTTCTCAAACAATTAAAGCAACATTTATGCTGTCGCGCGGCGAGTCGACGCTGCTCGACCGACAGACTTAGAAATTTATTACACTTTGCAAGACCGTGGTTTCCGGAACAACGGACGCATTTGACGGGCGAAACCGTATTCACCGAAGCACGAGCTCTATTACCGCGCGCACTATTTGACGCAGATTCGGATTGCGAAGGGTAATCCGCGAGACCGCGAATGCGAAGAGTCATGAAGTCATGAATCTCTTTATACGTAGGGTACGCATCCGTGTTGCCTCGTTTAAGATTCCATTCATTGCGCGTTCGCGGACTGAACTTTTGCGAGATAATATAAACTAGGAGGTCGTCCCACATATTGACCGGACGATCGAGATTCGTTAACGCGGCGAGAGATGCGGACACACTATCGCGAAGTTTTTTCAACTCGGTCACGTTCTCGTTTTTCATTTTCGGTAAGTCGGCGAACGAATGGATATGCGCGTGAATAATCGCGTTGCGGTTGTCGTATTCGTCGGTAAGAAGTAGCCACGCTGCCTCGTAGTTCGCGTCAGAAATTTGAATGTTATTAATCAACGACGCGGCCTCGCCGGAGAGGCTCGCTTTCAGATAATGTAACTTTTGCGTTCTTGTCAACGATTCACTGTTTGCTACGAGAGACTCGAAGATTCCGCGAAAATTCTCCCATTCAGCGAAAGCACCAGAAAAGTTCGGAAGCGAGATACGAGGCAGATGCAATGACACTCCGGAGTGCGCGTCGCGATAAGAAGACTCGTTACCTCGATACGGCGCGCTCGGGGCGTCGCTACTTAATTTACCGATGACCTCGTGGAGGTGGTCCGTCGCGTCGAGGTAGGCGTCCTCGGCGGCAAGAAATTTCTCGTCCTTGAAGTAGTGGGTCGACTTCTTCTCCTCCGCCGTAGCCGTCTGCAGCAGCTGGACATGGAGGGCTTGCACCTTTTCCCAGAGACCCTCCAAATTCGTCAGTCTCCCCTTCGTCTTAGGGAGAGTGACCTGAGCCTTGGGAAGCTTTTTGAAGTTAATCAGCGACCGTCGTAGCTGGTCAATCGCATTGCCTTGAGCAATGAGTAGATTTTCGAGATCCGAAGACATGTTGAGCAGATGTCTGGATCGTGTAGAAATCTTTCAGACACTTGCGTGTCAATCTTCTTGTCGAGCGAAGACGCTCGTGTGCGACTCCGCGGCGAGTAGCAGGGCGATACTCGCGGGAGGCAGGGACGTCTGGCACGTCTCGGTGCGACTCCGCGGCGAGTAGCAGGGCGATACTCGCGGGAGGCAAGGACGTCTGGCACGTCTCGGTGTGCGACTCCGCGGCGAGTAGCAGGGCGATACTCGCGGGAGGCAGGGACGTCTGGCACGTCTCGGTGTGTGACTCCGCGGCGAGTAGCAGGTACTCGCGGGAGGCAGGGACGTCTGGCACGTCTCGGTGTGCGACTCCGCGGCGAGTAGCAGGTACTCGCGGGAGGCAGGGACGTATAGCACGTCTCGGGGTGCGACTCCGCGGCGAGTAGCAGGTACTCGCGGGAGGCAGGGACGTATAGCACGTCTCGGGGTGCGACTCCGCGGCGAGTAGCAGGTACTCGCGGGAGGCAGGGACGTATAGCACGTCGCAACGCAGGGCGCCGTCGGGCGGCGGATGCGTATCGCAAGGAGCACGATACGTTTGCTGGAGGTCACGCAGGAGCCTCCGAAGCACTTCACCAAATCACAAGGCACCAATCTTTAGGAGAGCGGGTGCAGAGCGCTCAACGTTCGGAGTGAGCCACGGAGTCGAGGGCACGTATCGCGAAGTACCCGATGAACCGGGACAACGGTTCGAACGGCGAACTCCTTTTTTGAGCGAGTCGTGTAGGCGCGACGGTATGTCGATCTCGGAGTAGCACGACGCGATCACTGTTGAGGCGGTCGAACTGTCTATGCCGGTCTTTTATCACTGATCCGGCTCGAAGGACCATTAAATGTCAGTGGACCGCTCGACGTTTTCGCGGTGCGCGCCGTGGAAAGTACAAAAATGAGTACACGAAATAACAGTCAGTCCTTTTTATTAAAGTGGGTTACACTGGACTTCGCACTCGCGATTTCGCACTCGCTACATTCCTCCGTTTTCTCGACGTCGATCATGTATCGCGTGCGAGTTATGATGGCTCACTGCCGTCCCGGACGGAGCAGGCGAGGGATCGCGGCCGGAGCTTCGCGTCGAGGAATTCGGTGACGTGAGAAACGCTCGTTGGCTCCAAATCGTCTATTGGTCGCGGTGCTTGCGATCACGCGAGAAACACCTATGCCGTTTGCTCGAAAACACACAAAAAAGGGGGGGAGGAAACCGTCGCGATTTGGAGCCTTTCAAGCGTTCTCGAATAATGCTTGCTGTCTCGTCGAAGTTCGAGAATTTTCAGCTCGCATTTATTCAATTCTCAACAAAATCGAAATTACCTAACACTAAAAGAAAACGATCTAGACAAATGTACGCATTCTGACACGACATTTGTATGCGACATAAACTACCCCGTATATTTTGTAACAGCACACGCACCATGCGAGGTGCAGATCTATATAAGAGCATAAAGATGGGAGGTCCCCCGTTAGCTCTCGGCGGGGGAACAGGAGGAAAATTAGAGGTAGTAGTAATAGGGTCGAAAGCGAAGTTGTGTGAAAGAGTGGAGGTGCAGGAGTGAGGGAGGTCTTGAAGGAGGTTGAGAGGGAGCGGTGACATTGGAGGCGAGGACAGAATCGAGGTGAAGCGGCCAGAAATCGAGGGAGAAGAAGAGAGCGGAAAAGGAGGTTAGAATGACGGTGAAGGAATGGAGGGGAGCGATTGGCTGGAGCAGGGCCTGGTGGGCCGATGGAGACGTGGGGCACGCTGGTTGGCTGTCGGCGAGTATTGATCCGGGCCGGCGCGGGGAATCGACTGCTCCGAAAGAGCATGTTGGCACCACTGCGGGACGGCGGAAGTGGCGCGCAGGAGTGTGCTGCGGGCGGAGCGGGTCGGTAAGGAGGAGAGAGGAGAGCCCGATGACGGAGGAGATGGCGTGAGAGGCGAATTAAGGCGAGCACACAAGAGTACTGCACGACAGCCAATAGGAGAAGAGCGAGTGAAATCGATGGATCGAGATGATGGGTCGATTGAGGAGGTGAACGCTTGGCGATGGTATGCGGTGGCCAGTGTGGCAAGGCGTAGAGGGCTGAGTGACGGAGTAGCGGAAAAGCGGAAAAGTAGGAAGGTGAAAAAGAGAACTCAAGGAAGGCGAGAAAATAGCGGAAGAGAGGGTAGTAGGAGTGAGTGGAGTCAAAGAGAGAATAAAGTAAGTAAGTAAGGGAGAAGAAGGAAGAGGACAGGGGTCGGATGCACACACACACACACACACACACACGACACGCTTGGGGGTTAGAGGAGAGAGAGAGAGAAGGAGAGAGGAAGGCAGGATCTGAGAAGGTTTTGTTTGTAGGAGGGAGAAGAGATTCGTGAGAGTAGGGGAGGAGCGGACGGAGAGCAAGGAGAGGAGCGGAGGACCGAGGCAGAAGGAGGAAGAGACACAGGAGAGGGATATAGCTGAGGGGGCGCAGGCAGAGAAGAAGAAGGAAGGGGAGTGAAGGGGACGGAAGACAGACGAGGAGGATGGAGGAGTCGCAGAGCATGATGAGGGTGTGGAGCAAGATAGCAGAAGAGCTTGAGAAGATTAGAAAAGTGCTAGAGGGAAGGGAAGGGGGGCGGAAGGAATAGTGGGCTCCGGGAGCGAGGCAGGAGTTAAGTCGGAAGAGAAGCGCAGCGAGATGGAGTGGTGGAAGGAGACAGAGGGAGAGGTCGCAGGGGAGAGGAGGGAAGTGGGGGAGATAGTGGCGGCGGAAGAAAGAGAGGCGTCAAGAGAAACCGGGGAAGGGGGAGAGGAGGTGAGGAAGCTAGTTTGGGACAGAGGGGAGAGTATTATAAGATGGGTGGGTGAGGAGGCAAGGAGAAGAGTTGGGATGCTGGGGAGTAGGGGGGCGGATGAGCGAGGGGAGGAGCAGAGAGGGAGGGAGAGAGAGAACGAGGGGAAGGAAGAAGGGGGGCTGGGGGCGATGGAGAGAGGGAGGCACAGGGAGAAGGGGGTAGGGCCACAGAAGAAGGTGGAAGGAGGAGAGAAGGAAGAGAGCGAGAAATCGACGAGCCTGAAGGAGAGAGTAAGGAGGCTGGAGGAGAAGAGGGAGCAGGGGGAGAGAAAAAAGAGGAATGTGGTCTGGAGGGGGCTAGACGGGAGGGATGCAGAAGAGAGGGGGTATGATGGAAAGGGTGGCTGAGAAGGTGTTAGGTAGGGTACCGAGAATTAGATGGGTTTGGGAAAGAAGCGGGGAGGGAGGGAGAGAGGTGTTAATAGTGGAGATGGAGGATGAGAGGGAGAGAGAGGAGCTGCTAGGAAGATATGGGGTATTTAGACAGAGGTGGGGGATAGGGGTGGATGAGGACCTTGCGACCGCTCTCTCCGAGGGCGATCGTGCGCCGACAAGGGTCACCACGCGTGGTCCTCGAGCGGACGGTGGTCCCGCCGAGCGTCGCGAGCGAGAGCGACACGCCTTCCGCACGGGTAGGTGAGCGACTACGGGACACGCCCACCATCTCGCCAGGCGGCTCGACCGCGACCGGGCCCAGCGAGGGGTCCACGGGAAGCCAGGCGATCCCGATCCAGCCGCCCATAGTGTGGGTGCCAACACCCGTGGGAGAGATTGACCAGCCGTCTGACGACTTCCTCAGCCCGTCCAGCGGCGAGGAAGAGACGGAATGAGGAGACGGCGAGGCGCGCGAAAGATCGTGGGCCGCGATTGAGTCGTTTAATTTTATTCTTTGTTTCGCGGCGATAAGAATAGTTTTTAATATTATTTTGTTTTGAGCCACTCATGTGACAAACTCGGCCATAGGATTCCGAGGTTAGAGAATAAGTTAGTCAGTAAGTCTTGCGTGCCCATATGGCAATATTTACCTTTAGCGTAGTTAGCCGATACGGCATAGATATAGTAAGCTTATTATGACAGATCGCTGACAATAAAGTTTATTTTGATATTATGACGGTTCACGGTGTCAGTACATTTTGTTTTAACGCATAAGGTCAGCGGGATAATAAATGCGATCGGTAAGTGAACCGCGACAATCTCCAGGAAAAAAGGTTCGGAGGATCATCAGCCGGACCTGGTACACGCGACTACAGGGTCGGCGTCGTCGACGGAGCGTCAGCTCAAAAAGGGGACTTTTTTCCCCAGGAACAAAGTCCCGTATTCATCTCTCAAGGACCTGGGACACCCGCCTATAGGGTCGGCGTCAACGCCCGACCACCAAAAGGGCGCCCGGACAACTTCTATAGGAAGTCGGTCCGGAAACCTGTTCCGGGGTGCAGCCGACGGCTGAGATCGTGCCAACCCTAGCGATGCGGAAGCAGGGGCCAACCGTCCTGGAGGACAGAGTGCTCGAGCAGCCGCTTATCACGCGGAAGAGGAAGGACGGGAAGAAACCCAGTCCCAAACCGCCGAAGGTAACGACCGGCAAATCCGGGCCCATAGACCGGTGTCAACAACGGTTAATATATGCGGCCATAAAAGACGCCACAAGAGTGTCGGACAAATTAATTAATAAAAACGTTCAATTATAATTAGATAATAAGTCAGTGCGTTCGAATAATAGAATTAACTCCTCTTGTCCCAATATCCCACTAGGTTATAAAAAAAAAATATATATGTATAAGGGTTCAGTTAATTTTCGTTTGCGGTAAGAGTGTTGACCGCATTATACAACGTAAAGAATTTTGGTTTATTTTGGTTTTTTTTTGTCGAATAAGGCTTAAAAGAGTTTGGTTTATTTTGATTCAACGGAAAAAAAATAATAAAGGTTCAGTTTAGTTCATATGCCAAAAAAGATTCATATTTAAGTTTAGAGTTAACGGCAAAAGAAGCCGCAAGAGTCTAATTAGCTTAACGGTGATACGAACACCGGCGTAAGAAAATATGAACCAAGGGGTCGTGTCGCTACCGTGGCAAACCGGCATTAGGACCGGGAAGGGTGGAAACTCGCACAGAGGATTAAAGGCGCGACCACAACGACGACTGATCGACGAGATATAGGCTTTTTCCGCGAACGGGCAGAGTTACCGACGTGGGAAGCGCAAAATGAATTCGAGGTTAGCGGACCGATTCGTGCTACAAGCTCGATCTCTAGGGGCGTGAGATAATGCGAAATCCATAATAGGAGCGCACGCGAAACAATCACTAGCCGAGATAGGGTTACCATGCAGCATGGTTAGTGGTTTAAGCGAACCACCGGTTCGAGCGATGGAGTACCCACGTGAGGGTGTTGCAGGCGGCCCAATTAAGGCAATGACACCGTTAATCGGCGTGTCAGACACACCAAACCCGAAAAAGGGTTACCAAAGGGGTGGTCAGCGAAATAAGACAACCACCGGGTGGATCGAGTAGTAAGCCGAGAGAAACAGGAAGGGCACCGCGGACAACGTAATTCCAGCGACGGGCAGCAGGCCGGACGCGTGGGACCCATAAAGGGGTGACCATGCGACATGGTACGCGATTTGGGCGAATGAAATACTCGACCGGCAAACTGTTAACGCGAACGCGTTGCGGGGGTCAAAGACAAGGCGACAATACCGATAAATCGCGAGCCGCACGCACAGATGTCGAAATGGAGGTACCACCGGACGTGGTCGGGGAAATCGGCCAAGTAGAGGTCCGATCGGCGGGCCAAGGGCGCGAACGGGTCAAGGGCAGCGGGATCAACCGAGAATGACCGATGGTCAACGAACCGGACGCGCGAAACCCGAAGGTGAGGTACCACGGAGGCGCGGTCAGCGATCTCGTCGAGCCAGCGGTCCGAGCGGCGGGACAACGACACAGGCGAGTTCCGGGCATCGAGATCAGGGTGGAATGACCGGTGGTCAATGAGCCAGGAGCGCGGATTGCAAGATCGCGATCCACGGGCGAGGCGCGAACCGGAGAACTCAGCGTAGTTAATGACGAGCGCCTACCGGATAGGACCATCGCGTAATGAGACGCGGCGGTGCGACAATGCGGACCGGAAATCATGGGTCACCCAAAGATGCGGAAAGTGTCGCGAAAAATGGGTGCGTGCGTTATGATTAGGAATAATTCATGTAAACGCAGAGTCCCCTTTCCAACAAGAGCAAACGATAAGATAATGTATAAATTAATGCAAGGTAGATTATATAGTGTGAGAAAGGGAACGCTGCTTAGAGGTGTCAAGGGATAATTAGAAAGGTATGCGCAAACAAGTGTGTAGAAAGTTGTTTACTTATATGTGAATGACAAGTCGAAGGGTACGACGGGCCTTTTGTTCGCCGCAACATCTGGCACGGCAAACAATAGCGATGGAACGCGGAAGCGATGAACACCACACACGGGCGCGTGGCTATCACGCGGCAGGCGGTGGTAGATGGGCGTGCCCGCGCCGTAGTGGGGTAACGGCTCCGAAGTCGGGAGCCGGAGCGAGGACGATCGATCCAGGAATTCTTCGTCGGACTCCGAACAGTACGGTCGATTCATCTTGCGATAGGGACTTGTACTCGGCGTAGAACATCCCGCGATAGACGCGTAAAATCATAAGATCCGCGGGTCAAACACTTGTATCATCTACAACATAGAAAATAAATATAGGTTTGTTTTTTGTTAAACAAAAGAGATACATTTATTGAACGCCCGTGTGCGGTAAATTTACCCTACCGATACGATTATCCGATCCCGATACCTAGGCTGCGTTCGGAAACGCCACCCTGAGGGTAGACCCGGGTGAGTAGTGGTGGGGGCAGGGTATACCCCGGGTGTAAGTAGTTTCCGAACGGCAATAACTGGCAATAAGTAATAAGACATGGCGGACAAAAGGCAATCCCGAAAAAGTGTTGTTGTATCCTGCGCCGTGACTGCTGGATATAAAATAATCAGGACAGCTTTAAATAATTTATATCCAGACAGTAATGATGACGAGGAAGATGGAATAATTGAGGAGGCAAATCTTGTTGAAGCCCAGCTAAGACTTGGTAATCGAAACCGCTGTGAGGTTAGGGAACAACTATATATAAATGAAATTATACCAAGATTTAGTGATAAAGTATTCCGTCAACACTTTCGTATGACGAGAACAACCTACGAAAATCTCGAGCAACGGCTAACTCCGGCATTGACGCGAATAGGGATGGAAGGGAGACCAATGATTCCAATTAGAAATCAGCTCTTGTCAGTCATTTGGCTTCTAGCAACTCCGGATTCATTTCGGTGAGTGAAAGTTCTGTGAATATAAGCATTAGATTTTCTTATTAATGATGTGCGCAATAATTAGATTCGTGTTATAGGTCTGTTGCAGATCGTTTTAATATGGGAAAGTCTATTTTACACAATTCTTTCCGTAGAGTTGTGTATGCTTTGAATGACATAGCAGATAGTATTATTGTGTGGCCACAAAGGGACCAATTAACTGCTGTGAAGAACAGATTCAGTGAAATTGGTGTCCTTCCAGATGTCATTGGAGCTATTGACGGTTCGCACATACCCATCCTCGCTCCACATGTAAAACTTTTATTTTTATGCTATTTTAATTATCTTCTCGTTGTTCTAATAACTCATTTTATTTTTATGTTCTTATCTATATCTAGCTTCACTCTGAATCATACAGAACCAGGAAATGTGAATATGCCCTTACTTTGCAAGCTGTTTGCAACGCAGACCTGGTGTTTACAGACTGCTTTGTAGGGTTCGCAGGTTCTGTAAATGATTCCAGGATATTTAGAAATTCAGATTTGTGGATGTCTGTACAAGAGGATCGTGCAAAGTTCTTTCCAGGAAATGAATATATCATAGGAGATAAGGCTTATCCAGTGCTATCTTGGTGCATCCCACCGTACATAAACAAAGGAAATTTGACAGAAGTTAGTTAACCTTATTGCTTATTCTTTTATTTTGTCTTTCATACCTGTATCGATTAAACTGTAATTTTCTGATGCTTTTTGTATGCAGGTTCATATCAACTTTAATAGGGAATTGTCAAGAATGAGGCAAGTAGTGGAGAGAGCATTTGCCCTGTTAAAAGGAAGATTCCGAAGACTGAAATATTTGCATATGAGCGTGGCAGATCTGATTCCTTATGTAATATTAGCTTGTTGTGTGCTACACAACATATGTCTTGAAGGATGTAATGATAGAGTAGAAGATTTTATTGAAGAGGGAAGACAGCATGGTGAAAGAGATGGTGCTGAACAGAATCAAGGTCGAGGGCTAACTGACGAACTTGGAGTAGAAAATGTTTACAGTGATGCTCAGGGTCCAGCAAAACGCAATTATTTAGCAGCATTAATAGCTTAAATTATAGGATGCAAGTGCAGTCTAATACTACTTAAGGATTATATATTCTACTCTGTAATAAGAAAGCAAGAAACAAGCACGATTGAAGCGATTATAGTTGCGAGTATGTAATTATTGTAAATAAAACCATTTTATCAAAATACATTCTTTTATTATGTCATTTCGCATAATCAATATTTGAATGGAGGGAATATTTAGCCATAACCACTAAATCAATCTATAATTATAGATACAAGTTTTACTCTTAAAAATCATGGGTCACTCATTTAACAACAAAAAATAAGATACTTGTATGAAATTATATGAAAATAACAGAAGATATACTTATAATAATATAGCACAAAATCCTGACTTTTTCTAATCCTATTTCAGGACAAAAAATAACATTTTCTAACTTATAGACTAGCATTACAGACTTAACAGAAATACAATATTAAATAAAATTTATACAAAACTGTGTCCTTTTTCTCTTTCAAATATCTGTGAAGAGATAAATAAACAAGCATTGAAATAAACAAGCATTTTTAATTCTTTGGCAACTTTTGAGATATCAAATCTTGCACTTCTTCCAAGAAAATAAAAAGATATTCATTAAAAATACCTTGTAGTGAAAATAACAAGTCTTATACAAAAATCCATATATATGGACTTAAACTAACTGTATATTCTACTATGTAATCTACTATAAAAGCTTTCCAGCAAGCAACACAAATCGACACAAGTATCGTTTTGTCTTTGTTATTCATTGTCAATAAAGAAAGATAGAAGGATGTTTGTATTGACTTGTGTCGCTTGCTGGAAAGCTCCCTATGTATTCTACTATGTAATCACTTGTTAGAATATGACTTATCTAATAGTCCTTATAACTTGTCTATGAGTTTTCCCATCGTTTCTTTATATGCAGCAACTGCTCGATCAGATGCTGCCACCAGTTCTTTGTGACGCTGTTCTCTTGCCTCCTCCCTGTGTCTAGCATCTTCACGTAAAGCAGCAGACCACTCAGCCAGTTCCCTCTGAACTCTGGTTTTCCTTACTTTCTTCTTTTCATTATATTCATCTTTACCAGATTCATTTTCCTTCTCACTGTCTGGAGAACTAATGGTTGCTGATCGCTTTCTCAAATTGGAAGCCAGGACCACAGGTTGGACACAAGGTTTATCTCCTAACACTTCCTCAAATTCATTGAAGAATTTACAAGTCATTGGACTATTGCCTGATTGCTTGTTATGGCTTGTTTTACCTTAATGTACTTCTTGCGCAATTCTTTGAATTTGTTTTCACATTGCGTGCCAGTGTACACCCACCGACTATTCTCATTTTGAAGAACAATGGCAACTTTTTTCCATACTTCTGAAGCCTTACATTTTCCACTTTTAAAATCATTCTCATGCTCTTTCCAGGCATAAATTAATCTTTTTGTAGCATTATTATCTTTCCAAGATGCTGTAACATTGAACAAATAGGTATAGGCTATGCTACATTAGTCATAGCAATTATTTAATAATTATGATGGGAGCTTTCCAGCAAGCTTTCTTTTTCAGCAATGAGTAACAAAGATAAAAACGACACTTGTGTCGACTTGCGTCGCTTGGTGAAAAGCTCCCGGGATATTATCAAAAGCACATTATCAAAGAAACATGAAGTGATGAAAATTCATACCATGTTGTGTCGACGACTGAGTACTTAACGCACCACTGGATTCGAGATTAAGACTATCGGGTTTATCAATATCACAGTCTAAAATTATTTGTTGTAGCTGAAAGAACGCCAAAGACTCTTCCGAAACAGGTACTGATATTAACTTCTTACCTATAAAAAGAAAGATACTTTTTGTAAATATTTGTAATTTAAGAGATGTATGTCACTTAAAAGGTGCAAGTAAACAAAAAATTTATCACTCACCTATTACGTCAAGTACTACTAAATTTCCCTGAGGATCGTATATTGGCTGGTTATCTGGACCAGTACATAACTGGTGTCTTTCTTTCAACAACTGTATGCACTCCATTGCCACAGTTGTATCAGAGGAGCCGCTGAGTGCTTCTACACAGCTTCTACTTCCTTTTATAAAATTAAAATTAGTGGTGCAATCACCAAATAACATTAAAATGATAAATTTTTTTTATTTAGAATTATCGGTTATTACTTTACAAAACGAGTGTAAAATATATCATTCGCTTAAGCAACTGTTAAGATACACCTACATAAGATGAATTATTAATTAATATGAATAATAGAAAAACATAATCGTAATTAGCGTCAAGATATTATTAAACGTAGATAAAATCTGATAATTATAAATTAGCAGTAGGCAATAGAATATAATTAACATTACTTAAATCCAATCATTATAGTTACCTGTTCGACCAATTCGACCAGTTTGATCAGCAAATTGCAAATAGATAATGGAGCTACAAATTTGAGTATTTAAACGGACAATTTAAATATTCGCGATATTCGCCAGCCTCACTTCGAAGAGAAAAGATATGTATAATACCCGGTGTATTGTATACGAAGTACTGGACACAGAGATGTACACGTATTATGGAACTTTCTGGAATGGATTACGATTGGAATTATTTAGTTATTTCCTAGATTTCTATTTTCTAGGGAAAACAGAATAATTTCGATTGGAATATATTCCGAAAAGTTCCATAATACATGCCCCCAGTTCCATAGAAGAAGAAACTACATTGCTACACTTTTAAAAATTCCGCCAAATATAATAAGTTACCCACATCCACCCTGAAATTTCAGGGTGGAAAATTTTCCTCTTGAGGTGCACCCGGGTAGAGTTTCCGAACGACTTCATCTCTATCACACGGGTACAACCCGAACGTTTCTAAACAGCGTGAGTCTCGGCGGGTGCACCCGGGTGAAGTTTCCGAACGCAGCCCTACCTGTTGGCGATCTTATGCCCGTTCGGGGAGATCCTGAGGTGGTCCAGCGACGATCCGGAGACGTCCAGTCAGCGGTGCACAGCTGCAGTCCAGAGGTCCGTAGAGCTTGGTCCAGCGGCGATCCTAGATCCAACGGCGAAAAGGCGACCTGAAACAGAAGGGGAAAAGAGGAATCAGCGGGGCGTCGAAAGGTTGGGAAAATCTCCATATATTTCATAATCCTTTCTCGGTTTCTTGGGATGAAATCGAGTGGCGACCGTGTCGGTGACACTTATGTTGATATCGCGGGGGACATTACTCCTCCGTACGGTTACACGGGGCATCTCAAAGGAGATGCGCATAGGTCGGCGTCAACGGCCTACGACCAGAAACGCACCCGGACGACTTCTCCAGGAAGTCGGTCCGGAAATATTATCAGGGGCACCTCAAAAGTGGTGCGCACGGGTCGGCGTCAACGGCCGGCAACCCAAAGTACACCCGGACATCTTCCACGGGGAATCGACCCGGAATCATCATCGGGGACGTCTCCGAGGCGGTGCGCACGGGTCGGCGTCAACGGCACCGCGAAAATGAAGAAGATGAAAACCTGGTGCAGCGGTACCGAAGGAAGGGGACCTCCACATAGTACTGCGCGCGGAAATTTCCACCCGGGAGCGTCCGAAAGGGGGGCACGGGGGACAAGCGTGATAATCACGCGCAGCGTTATGGGAGCGCGTGCGAAAACACCGAAAAACCAAAAGAGAAAGTTGTGACGTCACGGCGAACGACGAAAACAACCCGAGAGTAGGGATGGCTCGGCATGGTGGGGAGCCAGCGCGAGATAGGGGACTCGAGGCAGTTTCTCGAGTATCGCCATAGCGAACGGACGTGTCTCGTATAGTAGCGTATATCGCGAGCGTAGATCACAACGACAGTTATCGGAGATACTTAACAATCGGGAACTCCCGCGTAATCGCGCGTTAAACACTCGCTCAACAATAGCGAGAGATAATTAATTATCGAAATAACATTCAGTGATAGTGAAATAGAACGGTGGCGACTTAGTGCGTATCGAGTATAGTACCATCGTGGACATTGGGTCTCACGACTACGAGATATTATACGAACAGCGTCATTTGTTATATTTAATCCACTGGGATCAATAAAATCGGCGTTTGCGGAAATTGTTGTAAATAAAGCGCGATTCACACCGAAGTGTGGCGACTCCATTGTGAAGCACCTTTATGAATGTGAAACGATCTGTAGAGCTGAAATAACGATCTGGAATTAAAGAATAGTGAATTCTAAAACAAAGTCTCAAGATTAATTATATAATTAGTGATACTTACCTTCTACTTACCTTGTCCCTTGGCGATGATCCCTCGTTGTCCAGCGGCGATCCGGTATGCGATGTGAAGCGAGGATCCGGAGACGATCAGCAGCAGCGACGATCCATCCTGGGCGTGGCCTGCAACAGAAAAAGAATATTAGCACTTAATTAATATAAATTATCGAAACGTACCTTTATCCAGTATGCGAATAGGCGAGGATCTGGAGACGGGTAGCAGCAACGGTGGTTCATCAGGGGCATCAGTCTGAAAGAAAGGAATAATATTAGCGTCTTGTGAAGAATCGGGGCGTTGATGCGAAATTACCTTCTCGGTAGTTAGAGGTAAAACCGAGTGGCGACCGTTAGATGGGAAGATAGCCGCGAGAATCGGGCCGAACTCGTGCCGTCCGGTCACAACCTATCCATGGAGGAAAGAAAGACGAGGTGGAGGCTTCTGGAGAAGGCAAGGGAAGAGAGAGCCAAGGGAAGAAGAACGAGGGTGGAAAATAGGAGAATATGGGTGGATGGAAGGGAGATTGTGTGGAACGAAGGTAAGGGGAAATGGGAGGAGAGATGAGGGCGGAGGATAACGAGTTGCGGGAGGAGAAAGAGGACGGCGCCGGGGTGCGGAGACAGAGTGACAGAGTAAGGAGATGGAAGGAAGGAGGGGGAAGGGGTGGAGGGCGAGGAGGGGAGGGAGGGAAAAGAATGTAAAAGGCCGCAATGGTCAGGTCGGGTTAGGAAGGGGCAGGATTGTAAAGGGTTGGGTACGTCCCTAGAAAACGCCAACTGTGTAAAAGTTTATGTATGTGGTTAAGTGAGGAGGATTGTAAAGGTTTGGGACCGTTCCTTAAAAACGCCTTGCAAACCCTGCGGGGACAAGCAATAAAGACTCTATCTATCCATCTATCCATCTATCCATCTATCCATCTATCCATCTATCCATCTATCCATCTATCCATCTATCCATCTATCCATCTATCCATCTATCCATCTATCCATCTATCCATCTATCCATCTATCCATCTATCCATCTATCCATCTATCCATCTATCCATCTATCCATCTATCCATCTATCCATCTATCCATCTATCCATCTATCCATCTATCCATCTATCCATCTATCCATCTATCTATCTATCTATCTATCTATCTATCTATCTATTTATCTATCTATCTATCTATAAGAGCACAAAGAGATAGTTGCGAGCGACATCACATTTTCTCGAACGTGACGTTCTGGATAACTCTAGCGGAACCGCAGAAATGGCTGTTTTCTACCCCGTATAAACAACAAGTAACCATACAATGCAATGATCAGGCTGAAAATAAAATCGAAATAAATAGAACAGGAAAAATTAAACTAAATGAAAACTGTAGGCTGACTACGACGGACTTAACACTACGAACAAAAAAACGAGAATACACCAAATACGTACAAATGCATTTACCACAGTTTAACTTAACTTTTAAAACAATAACTAAAAATATTGGAAATAACGAAAAATCAGGAACAGAACTACGATTGGAACCTGTAATTAATGATCCCGCGGAGCTAACGAAACTAAGCCTGAACCTAGAAGAAATAAACGAGGAACTAGAAAACAACCAAGTCAGCCTCTTATCTAACTAATATGTAATATATCCCGTGGGCTCCGTGTCCATAGTTGTAATTATAAGGGATCGTAATCACGGTCATATAGTTAGTAAAAAGGAAAACGAATAAGGAAACGCGACGCGACTTTTGCATGCAACTGGGAAAATAGATTATAAAAGAATGTGACCTCCATGGGAAAAGAAAAGAATACCCTGTATAAAACAGATGTTAACGAAAAACTTCATACCTCAGTTTTTCTTTTTCCACGGGGGAAGGGATGTTGTGAAACGGAAGTCAACGTTCCCTAGTTGCAACATCGAGCTGTCAGCACAAGCCCCGATAATTGCCAAATATACCTGAGGTGGCATTCCAGACACCACCGGATCACCACTGACCCAATCGCGGAAGCAAAAGCGAAGGAAACGAAGGAAACGAGCCCAAGCGTGATAAAAGCCCGTCCAGACTGGAAATCTGTCATAACAACTTCGTGGAAAAAAATTATGTTAACTGCTATCAAGGAAGTATATCTCTACTTTTTGTTGGTACTTTGCTGCTTAATAATAATTAATAATTATTATATTATTCTGCATCTTTACCTCGCACATCATTGTTATGACAGATTTCCTAACATCTCGCAATATCACGTTGTATGTACATACATAATAAGTAAATAAGTTATTATAGTTTCAAACTTGACTGCAAATTCTCCAAATTTATTTTTTCAGACGAAGTGTCATTCCAGATATAAAAGATATAGAGTACTGTAATCGGAAGGTAACGAATATCAGAGAAAGTTTAATTGATTACATTTGTCATTATTTATGTAAGTATTCTGTATTTAAACTTTTTACGAATGCACACAATTACGTGTCATTCCTAGCAATATATACTAATAAATAATAGCTCTTTCTTATTTACAGTGATACATCAGATTTCTATATCTTTATTAAAAGTAGTATGGTGATTTGTGCAATCTATTTCTATTAATGCTGAAATGAAAGAAATCATTAACAAAACAAGTTGCTGATGTCGAAATCTTAAAATTATTAGCTGTCTCATAAACTGTGATAAGGTATGTATATTCATGAGATTTAATAACATTTTTATTATAAATACTCTGCACAAGAAATTCTGAATATTATGCTATTGATTAACTTTACTAAATGTCCATTTTTCAGATAGAAAAAAAACTGAGAACAATATATAACATGCATCTGTAGCACTTTTTTTTAGAAGAGGCTTGTCATCAACCATCAAGAAAGAATTCATCAACAAAGCATGAGATTCTTTTAAGCAGGAGTTTATTATTACTGTCTCCGCTATTAGAATCTTGTGAAATGTTATGAAAACATCAACATCCATTTGTTTGTTTCTTGGACTTTGGAGTTCTGTCTTCCGTTATCAAAGCATGTCTATACACTGCCATGATTATTATAAGCACTGACAATGGGTGCGTTCGGGGAGACGCTATTAGCGCTACCTAGCGCTACTGGCTGTTCGCGGAGCTCTATGATAGCGCTACCAAACGCTGTCGTGACGTCATTACTGGTAGTGTTATACATCATAACTGCTCGCTACCAACGCTCTTCCTTCCGAGGTAGTGCATTAAGAGCGTTAGCGTTTACAGGCTCTATGAACAGCGCAATAGTGAATGGTAGTGAATTGCGGCGTTTGAAGCAAAATAGTTTGGCGGCGGCAAAGTTCGCCGATAATTTTCTCTTTCAGCGGCGGCGGAATTGGCGGATGATATAATTTATCGGCGGCGACGGCGAACGGCGGCGTTAGTACATTTTTTTTAATCCTCCTGACTTAAAATAAAGTTCAATTTTAACTTTTCATAAATAATATGAACAAAAATAGCAAACAATAAATACTCAGCACTTGTTTTCAAAATACGATCACTTTATTAGCATTACTAATATCTTTTCTTTCACAAAATAAAATAAAATTTATCTTAAAATGTTATTCCTGACCATCATACGTAACAAAAATAAAATGTAATTCACTGTATAACCATCAGATATCAGACTTCTTTCTCTCTTACTTATTAAACATTTCTTCACATATTAAGTTGTATAAATAATATGAATAATATAACTTATACTTAATGTAAACTTATTATACTTACAGTTATACTTATTTTACTGACTTTAAATACATATCTTTTATTAATTTGAAATTATCGTGAATAAATAATATTTTATTAGATTTTGATGGTTTTAACGAAGAACGTTTTGCTGTGATAAGCAAACCTGCAGAAGAAAACGCGCGTTCAGATGCTGAACTTGTAATCGGTATGGCATAAATGCAGCATACAATTTGTACAAATTTGGCAGTGACAACTTCATTTTATTCTACCATTGTAGAGGATCTTCGATAATAGATTCTGACATATCTAAATACTTTTTAATTTCGACAAGAATAGGATCTTCAGGAGGAATAATGCTTGTATGTTTCGCACCCAACTCCAATCGTAATTTTTTAACTCCAAGAAGCTCACACGACTTATTAAGATAATCTGCTTCTTTATTAGATGCCTATTATAAAAAAGTGAAACTAAACATGAGAATCTAACTTATATATATCATAAAAATAATAATCTTATATTTGGTGATTAATATAGAAGCTGTTGCAAATATAAACTATGTAAAACTTATATATACTAGGCTTAATTACAATATTAAGCCTAGATTTTGTAAATCTAGATACTGTAAATTACCTAGACTAGGTATTGCTTAGATATATAGTTGATAAAAACTGTAATAAAAGTTATATATAGCTTAATGGACAAAATTCATATACACTAATTTTTTTATTGTATTAAAAGTATAAATTAATTTTATATAGCATATAATCAAATGGAACCGAATATGGATATATTATTAAAAAATATATTTAATTATATTTCTCATTTTATATAAAAACAATGTCACTCAACTGGACAATAAGTTTTACTAGAATAAAAATATTTGTTAAAATATGATCTAATCTAAAACGTCGCTTAATGTTAATAAATAAAATATAAAAATAATCTAACCTGCTGATTTCTAATATTCAGGGGAACCATTTTGTGGATCATATATATTAAAAATTCCTCAGGAGATTGCTGCTTGTCTGCGAGATATTCAGCAACACCTCTAACACTTTGAAGAGTCGGATCCAGAAGTGCTTTGCAAACATGAGTTTCATAAAAATAGTTTCTTTAAGTTGTTTTACTACGAATAAATCGTATTCATTTACACACATACTACTCTCAACTTCTGCCCTGAAAATATTAAAGAAGTAATTGATACAGCAGCATCTATTAACTCAGCTTTTCAAATTTGGCGGCGCAGGGGTCTACGAAACGCTACGCTAGTACGCTACTGCTGTTCATGGAGCTCGCATTCGCTAGCGCTATCATGGCTCCATGAACGGAGTTAATAGCGTTAGCGTTGGTAGCGTGGTAGCGAGCTCCCCGAACGCACCCTATGAAATATCATCTAACAAGTTACGTACAAAAGGCAACAGTATATTATGTATGTATATGTCATATAGAATTAAAAAGTTTAACTGCATAATATTTTTACTTGTGTATATGTATATACGTTTCTTTTTTATAAAAATATTCTAATAGTAAATGTCAGATATTAATTGTCACAATATTATTAAGATTTTATTTAGATATACTTTCATATACATAACAATGATGTGCATGTCAAAGATGCTGAATGGTATAATATAATTATTAATTATTGAGCGGTAACAAAGTACCAACAAAAAACAGAAATATACTTGTTTGCAGAATTGTTTTCTGTGAAAATGTTACTGTCATGATATTTTTATAAGAAACGTATATGCATGTAAGTAAGAATATTATGTATAGTGTAGCTTTTAATTCTGATATGTACATATATAATATGCTGCTGCTTCTTGTGCGTGACGGTGCAACCGGCATTTAAAATCCAGCCAGCTGCATCGTCACCCTTGGATCTACTTTTACGTGGTAAGAAGACAGCCCAGATGTACAAGAAGCGAGAGCTGACACCGGTGAAGGAGATGGTGAAAACAAAGGCTGAAATGAAATCTACAGACCCAGAATCCATACATCCACTCCTATTCCCGACAATAACGATAATAAAGAGAATATCAGCTCTGACGCTGATACCACCATACCGTTGGATGACAGCAAGCCAGACGTCGCCGTGGAACAGCTGATCGAGAGCAGTCAGCTGATGCAGCCGGATAACACAGAACCAGCAGATTCCCAGACAGTGTAAAGGTTGGTCGAAACCTGAAAAGGATAGGTAAATAATTAGTCGAACAAATTCAATTATGATAAGCGAAAGCGTGATATATACAGAGTTCCTAATTATATATTTGATACTTACCTTGGTGCTGATAATGAATAGTATTTTACTTACTTACCTGATTTTGACATTTAGAGATAGAGTTTATAGAGATTTACATATCAACATAGCTCTTTCAAACGAGCTTTAGAACTTGAGTGAAATATATATATATATATATATATACAGATATGAATAATGATAAGCGTTATTAATCTTAAGATAGATATAAGCGTGACAGTTTGACATGCCTAAGTGCATAAAGATTTATTGGTTTTTATTTTATTAAAACATCAATTTTTAAATCGTATCATTTACATTGCCGAGTAGCAAAGACTGATATTAATAATAAATTTCAATATTTTGAGTTTGATTCACTCTCTGTGAGTCAAGACGAGTCCAAACATACCTTATTCGAGCTTACTGAGCCATCAAATGAGATTTAAGCCTGATCAGCTGACATGATAAAAGAATGATAGTTTCTTGATTCTGATGATGGATCTTAGTTACTTGTGATCTCCTAAGAGAGGATATATGCCCATAATCGATTTTGGATCAATAGATCAGATTTGGACACTTTCAGATTAATTTCTGTATTTTGGGCAATTATCATAAAAGAAGGGTATGGACATATTCATAGTGACTCACAGAATACACCTATATAGTTTTTTCAAAGGAAATAATCATACTTTAACTTTTCACCACTTTTAGTGAACTTTCTTATTTACAGTCCGATTTTGATAAAATTAGTCTTAAACGTTTTGTCTAGTCCTAAATAGACTGCCTATATCATAAAAACATCAATTTTCTCATTATAACGAGATTTCACCTGTTCAGGTGAGCTTTGCCATTTATGGTGCGATTACTTTAAGAATAGGCTTAAATGTTTTGTTTTCACCTAGAGAGACTGCCCATATAGTTTAATTATCGAATTTTCAATTATTACAAGTTTTCACCACTTTGGGTGAACTTTGTCATTTATGATGCGATTGAGTTGCAAATAGTTTTAAAACGTTTCTAATGATACCCAGAAGCGAGCCACATCGTTTAATTTTTATTTTTCTCATTATTTAAAAATTTTGCAAAATTTTGCAAAAATTGAGAACAAGCCTAATTGTGATAAACTGACGATATGTACGTGTTCGTAGAAACATATAGAGTGAGAATATATAGTTCTTTTCTCAATTTTCGCAACAGTTCATGATTTGACCATTTCGGGTCAAAAGTTTAAATAATTGATTTTTTAAGTTGCAAATGCGATTAATTAGTTTAGGGTGACTGTCTAAAGACGTCCATAACAAGAAAACGCGAATTTTCTCAAAAATATAGAATTTGACTATTTCGGACGCTATTGTTAAATATCGAGTATTTATAAAATATTTCGATGGATTTAGATTCAGTGGGATGTAAGAAGCCCAGATATAACATTTATGTGTTGTTTGGCGTTCCGCCTTGTAAAATAATTGTAAATAGGTCATACTTAGTTAAGTCATAGTTAGTTACCCTGTATCGCTTAGTATTCTCGCGCGAAACGTCGGCGGATCGCGAGCAGTTCAATCATGCGACTCATCTGTCGGTGCTGCCATCGCCCATCCGCCGACGACATCCACTCCCCCCGAAAAAGGGAGCAACTACTCGCCCGCGGCACATTTTCAGGACCGCGGGCTCTCATCGTTAAGTCGACCTACGGATCACATCGTCTCGGAGCCGGGACGACCGGCACGAAATCGCCCCGCCGCCTCGCTATACCAGGAGTGTGCATTTCCCCGGCTGCCTTTTTTTCCTGCCTGCTCTATTGCTTGCTATCCACTGCTTGCTTGCTTGCACGTGTTTGCCTGCTGCACGCCGAACGAGACGAGACTCACGGAGCGGTCACGAGTTCAGAGGACAGAACGAGGCCCGGAGGATTCCCGGGGACGACGGCCGACACGGTGAGTCGCTTCGCTTTATCTTTTCGTTGCATGCGCTTTGCCATCGCGAAAACGAATTGTGAGGGAACTGATAGTCCCTCTGGTCCTTCGAGTAACTTTCGCACCTTTCGCATCCGGGGCCTGACACCCCCCCGAGCATTTGGTCCTTCGAGCCGGATTATCGCGATAGTGTATTCCGCCGACCTTTCGCTCGTTTAACTGTTGCTTAATCTTAATAGCTTCGCGCAATTGCATTAACGACTCATCGGTGCTGCTAATCGTCGTGCGCCGAGATATCTCTCGTTCGCAACTCCACGTGGTGCTTCGCGACGAGAATCCGAGCGCTGAATCTTGTCATTACACGCCAGGGTCGTTAATTGCTCCCGTCGTTAATTGTTGATAGTTCGTACGCGCAATTGCATTGACGATTAATCGGTATTGCTGCTCCGTCGTCCGCCGCGATATCTCTCGATCGCAATCTTCAACTAGTTTCGCTTCGCGACGAGAATACACGCGCGGAGTCTCGTGCACGCCATTGTCGTTGATCGCTCTTGCCGTTGAATTACTCTCGCGTCGATCAAATCGTCATTTTCGTTATAGTGCGAACAATACGATTTATACATATTCTGGTTGAAGAATATTCTCCCGCGAATATTCTCGAGCTAACCATAATTATTCGCATATCTGTCGGCGGCCTTGGCGCTCGGTCACGGGCCGACCGCATGTACACACTTTTTTCTAAAGGGGCTCGCGCTCCACAATAACGCGCCGTTCGATCCCTCGTAGATGCTGTGTGCTTACAGCTCGACTCAAAACACACATTATTTCCGATCGTAGGAATTCTCGTTAACACATTGTCGTCGACCGAGAGTACTGTTAGTGGGCACTGTCCCCGGCATAATAATATATTTCGTGTCCTGTGTAGCTGGAACTTCGATTTAAATAAAATGCATTGCTCGTCGTAACCGGGTACCTGCGCCGATAACGATACAACTATCTTATTGGTAATTGTACAATTGCGTGCGATAGGCTGCCTTCCCGCCTCCTTGCGTTCGCGTTTTCCGATCCGTGCGTGAATCAAATTTTCGATATTGCGAATAATACGATTTACTACATTGTATAGACGAATATTCTCTCGTGGATATTCAGTCGTGCCTTCGTGTAGGCATTCGAACCGGGCCATCCGTTATTCGTCACCTTGGCGAGCGGAACAGTGTTGTTGTTTCTAGCATTCCGAACTCGAAGCCTATTGTGCTTCGGTATATTATTTTCGTGCGGAATCGGTTGCCATTGCCTCGAGCTCAAGTTAGGCTTTCGCCGTCCTTCAACCGTTCCTGCTCCGTATATCCTAACTCGCCTCTTCGATCCTAATTGTTTACTGTTCGCGGTCTTGCCCTTGTCGTGCTGCGTGCTGTTGTTGAGCGCCTTGGGCGTTAATTGTCGTTAGCTGCCATTGGTCGTATCAGCGCAACATGTCCAAGGCAAAGTCGGCTCCATCTTGCCGCGAATTATGCGTCCGGCGGATGCGGGAGATCCATGCGCTCGCCCAGAAGGCCTCGACGGAGGCGATGATACGCGAGAACTTTTTGGCCCGCTACTCGAGCGTGGCGAGGATCGCCGAGGAGTTCGAGACCGCGCACCTTAAGGTCATTCAGGAGACAGCCGAGTTCGAAGCCGAAGACGTGATTCGGGCGGAGTTCGATAAACTGCATTATGCAGTGAAGGGACGGTATTACTCGCTCACGGGCGCGACGCCCGGAACGGCTCAGGCTCAGCCTTCGGGCAATTCATCGGCCATTAAATTGCCCAAGATCGCACTGCCGCAATTCTCGGGAGATCTCGCGCTTTGGCCCTCGTTCATCGCGTTGTTTAACGTTTCCATTCACGAGAACCGGAGTATCTCCTCCATGGAGAAATACCAATACCTGGTGGCCTCCTTGAAAGGGGAAGCGCTCAATGTCGTGAAGAACCTCCCCCTTTCCGCGGAGTATTACGCGATCGCTTATGAGGCGCTGCTCGACCGATATCGAAATAGAAGAAAGCTAGCGGATCACCACCTAAGGTCAATACGCGAGGCTAAACCGTTGAAATCCGAAACGGCTGATGCACTCCATAGCCTGGTAGATGCGTTCACCGAAAACACGCGCGCGCTAAACTTGATGAAGTTCCCGACCGATTCGTGGGATTTTATCCTGCTACACTTCCTGTTAGAAAAGCTCCCCCGATCATTGCGCGAAAAGTTCGAGTCGATTCATCGGGCCGAGGAGATACCGCGGTACGCTCAACTCATCAAGTTTCTTTCCGAGCATTGTAAAGTTCTTGAGGCCATCTCGGGCCCGTCCTCATTGTCGCTCAAATCGACTTCCGCGGCGGTTTCGTCATTTGTGACGCACACGAAGGATTGCCCCGTCTGTAAAGAGCAACATAACATAACCAAATGCGCTCGGTTTCTCAAACTTTCGTCGAAGGAGAGATTATCGACCGCTCGCGATTTGAAATTGTGCCTTAACTGTCTTCACTCGGGTCATGGCGTGAAGAATTGTCCTTCCGCGTGGACATGTCGATCTTGTAGTATGAAGCACCATACGCTGTTGCACTTCGGGCACAGCTCGGGACCAGCCCCTACGGCCGAGCCGGCGGCAGCGACTCCCGCCGCCCAGGGCACCGCGATCGAGATCGAAACGGAAGACAAACCGCTCGTGACAATGGCTAGTCTCGCCAATAGCGTCGTGCTGTTGTCCACCGTCCGAGCAGAATTGATCGATTTACACGGCAACGCGTTCCCTGTTCGCGTACTCTTAGATAGCGCGAGCCAGGCGAATTTTGTAACTGAAGGCTGCCTTCAGAAAGGCGGCTTCCGGCGAACTAGGCACTCTGCTGCGGTTTTCGCGATAAACGAGACAAAGGCGGCCACCACGAAGGGCCTTACGTCGTTCGTTCTCCGTGCCCGCGGTCGCGATGACATTCGCTTTCCCATCGAGGCCACAGTTCTTCCGCGCATAACACCGCCGTTGCCAAGTAGTAAAGTCGCCGTCCGATCGTGGAAGCACTTAAAGGGATTGCCGCTCGCGGATCCCGAGTATCACTTACCCGGCAGCATTGACATTTTACTGGGGGCGGAATCGTTCGTCTCAGTATTACGTGACGGTCGTCGCAAAGGAAGGGAAGGGGAACCGGACGCCTTCAACACAGTTTTCGGCTGGGTCTTGACTGGCGCGGTGTCCCCGTCGTTACAAGTAACACCCCTGCACTCGTTCGCGACTACTCTCGAGTCGATCGAGACCGCAGTGGGTAAATTTTGGCAGTTGGAAGAGGTTCCGGAACACACGTCTGGTTCAAAAGAAGATCGTCGATGTAAGAAGATCTTCGCAAAGACCACCTATCGTGACCACTCGGGTCATTTCGTCGTTTCGTACCCCTTTGCGTCAGATCCTCCTACATTCGTCGACTCGCGCTCAATAGCTGTTGGGCGTCTCCGCGCGCTCGAGCGCCGTTTCAAGTCAAATCCCGACTTTAGGATTAGTTACAATAATTTCATGCAAGACTATCTCGATAGCGGTCATATGGAATTAATCAAGAATCCATTCCCGTCGGATGGTCATATTGATTACTTACCTCACCATGGCGTATACAAACTCGATAGCACCACCACCAAATTGCGGGTAGTGTTTAACGCCTCGTCGCGCTGCCCCAACGGTCTATCGATAAACGATACATTGCTCAGCGGTCCAAAATTACAGCAGAACCTGTTCACCATCCTGCTTAGGTTTCGCGCCGAACCGGTGGCTCTAACCGCGGACGTGAAGCAGATGTTTCGCCAAATATGGATAAATCCGGAGCAATTCAATTTTCAACGCATTGTCTGGCGTTTCTCGGAGTCGGATCCGATCCTTGATTACCTTCTCAAAACGGTTACGTTCGGCTTCACTTCCTCCCCGTTCCTAGCGATCTATTGCTTGCTCCAGCTAGCTCTCGAGTACCGTGACAAATATCCTCTAGCTTTCGCGGCCCTATTCGAGGCGCTGTATGTGGACGACGTAGTGACTAGCGTTCGGACGGTGGAACAGGCTCGCGCGCTTCGCGATCAATTGTTATCGCTACTCCGGAGCGCCGGCTTCGAACTTAGGAAATGGGCGAGTAGCCATCCCGCCGCATTGGATGGGCTCGACCCGCAGTTATGCAGTCACTCTATGTTGTCGTTTGAATCGAGCGAGGATCAATCTTTCAAAGTCTTAGGCCTGCGGTGGCACTCACAATCCGACTGCTTCGGATTTCAAGTTAACCCTTTGGACCGTAAATGTACTAAACGTACTATCTTGTCGGAGGTGGCGCGGATTTTCGACCCTTTGGGATTCTTGGCTCCACTCACGTTCACGGCGAAATGCCTAATTCAACGCTTGTGGACGCTGCAGCTGGAATGGGACAACGAGCCTCCGATAGATATTAGTCGCAGTTGGGAACGCTTTCAGGCCGAGCTCGACGCGTTAGCTTCCCTCCGCGTTCCTCGCTCGTTTGATCCGCTCAATGTAGTCCGTTGCGAGCTTCATGGCTTTTGCGATGCCAGTGAACTGGGTTACGGAGCCGTAATTTATTTGCGCTTTGTTACGCGAGATGGTGTAGTCATTCGCTTACTGTGCGCTAGATCTAAAGTCGCGCCACTTAGGCCTATTACAATACCCCGTATGAAGCTCTGTGCAGCGCTATTACTATCAAAGTTGATCGCTTACGTTCGTTAGGTCCTTCAGCGACATCTTAACATTGATGACGAATATGCTTGGTCGGATGCCGAGGTCGTCCTTGCCTGGATTCGCTCGTCTCCACAACGGTGGAAAACTTTTGTTCGCAACCGCGTTGCCCGCATTCAGGACAACGTACGGGTCTCGGCTTGGGGCCACGTCGACACCGAGTCCAATCCGGCGGATCATTGCTCCCGTGGCCTTTTTCCCCGCGATTTAGTGGCTAATTCGATGTGGTGGGGAGGCCCCGCGTGGTTGGTAGAGTTCGAATCCCGAGCCGAACCTGTCGCTTCCGAGACGTTTCTTCCCAGCAAGGAGGAAGGAATCGTGTCGCTCGTCGCGCTCAATCCACCTAACTCCGTATACTCGTTACTAGATAGGGTTTCGTCACTAGACAAAATTTGTAGAATAGTTGCGTATATTTTAAGATTTACGAATCGTTCTAATGCCAAGCCGGTGCCCGCGACCTTGGCCGTGGATCAATTCGAGTCACACTCCGCGTTGTTAGTTTTAGTGAAAATCGCGCAATCTGAAGTCTTCTGCGAGGAGATAGATCGGCTTAAAAGCGGGAAGAGGATCCCCAAGCCTCTACTCAAACTCGCTCCCTTCCTTGATCCTACGGGCGTTCTCAGGGTGGGCGGCAGGCTCGTCAAATCGGGGCTGTCTTTCGAGGCCAAGCACCTTGTTCTACTACCTAATAAACATAGGTTAACTGCACTCGTTGTTGAACAGGTGCACCGTGCCCACCTACACCCGGGTAGGCGCACGCTGCAATACTTACTCGCTCAACAATTCTGGATCTTCGGAGTCCACCGCGCAATCCAACGCGTACTCTCGAAGTGCTATAAATGTTTCCGCGCGAATCCGCATGCTTCCCAACCCGTCATGGCGAGTCTACCGGTCGAAAGGGTCAGTCAGGCTAAGCCATTTTCGATAAGCGGCGTTGATTTCGCGGGACCGTTCACGATGGTCACTCGTCGAGCTCGGGGAGTCTCCTCCTTCAAGGTGTACGTGTGCCTCTTTGTTTGCTTCGCGGTTAAAGCAATACACTTAGAAATAGCCTTTTCGTTGTCCACGGACTCCTTCCTCGCGGCGTTGCGACGCTTTGTGGCCCGACGCGGACGATGCTCGCTCTTGTATAGTGACTGTGGCACGAATTTTGTGGGAGCCGCGCGGGAGCTCGAAAACCACATGTGCCTCGCGGCGGAGCGAGAGAAGATAAAATGGTCATTCAATCCTCCCTCCGCGCCCCATTTCGGGGGCCTCTGGGAGTCGGGAGTCAGGTCGTTTAAAACACACCTTCGCCGGGTGGTGGGGGACCAAATCCTATCTATCGAAGAGTTCACTACGGTCGTCGCGCAGATTGAGTCCGTGCTGAACTCCAGGCCCCTCTGCCCTATGAGCACCGATCCCTTGGATCTCGAAGTCTTGTCTCCGGGCCACTTCCTCACGATGGAACCCCTCGTGGCCGTCCCCACTCCCGACGTAACTCCGTTGCCCATGAATCGCTTGGGGCGATGGCAACTCGTTCAGCGGATCCACCAAGACTTCTGGAGGCGCTGGCACAATGAATACCTCCATACGCTGCAACAGCGCCCCAAATGGTGGACCTCCGCCAATCGGCTCGACGTCGGGTCGTTAGTCCTCATCAAGGACGACAATGCGTCCCCGCTACGATGGAAACGGGGACGCGTGGAAGCGCTACACCCGGGTAGCGACGGCGTCCCGCGCGTCGCCACGGTCCGAGTGGCGGATGGCTCGATCTCACGCCCCCTGGTGAAGCTGTGCCCCTTGCCGTTGGGCGCTTCACCATGGGCGGCGGAGACGACTTGTTAAAATACACTGCGTGTATTTGGTGGGCGGGATGTTTGGCGTTCCGCTTTGTAAAATAATTGTAAATAGGTCATACTTAGTTAAGTCATAGTTAGTTACCCTGTATCGCTTAGTATTCTCGCGCGAAACGTCGGCGGATCGCGAGCAGTTCAATCATGCGACTCACCTGTCGGTGCTGCCATCGCCCATCCGCCGACGACATCCACTCTCCCCGAAAAAGGGAGCAACTACTCGCCCGCGGCACATTTTCAGGACCGCGGGCACTCATCGTTAAGTCGACCTACGGATCACATCGTCTCGGAGCCGGGACGACCGGCACGAAATCGCCCCGCCGCCTCGCTATACCAGGAGTGTGCATTTCCCCGGCTGCCTTTCTTTCCTGCCTGCTCTATTGCTTGCTATCCACTGCTTGCTTGCTTGCACGTGTTTGCCTGCCGCACGCCGAACGAGACGAGACTCACGGAGCGGTCACGAGTTCAGAGGACAGAACGAGGCCCGGAGGATTCCCGGGGACGACGGCCGACACGGTGAGTCGCTTCGCTTTATCTTTTCGTTGCATGCGCTTTGCCATCGCGAAAACGAATTGTGAGGGAACTGATAGTCCCTCTGGTCCTTCGAGTAACTTTCGCACCTTTCGCATCCGGGGCCTGACACCCCCCCGAGCATGTGTAATTTAAGTGATTATTTAAAGATTTCACCACTTTGTGTCAAATTCTGTATTTTACGTAATTATTATCTTTTAACGTTAGAATTAGTTTATTTAGCGTAAGAGGAATCCAACAAACCCTCATTTACTCGAATCGAAGCATTTTTACAGATTTTCATAAATTTTACGAAATTATTAATTATCAATAAATATGCGTATATGAGTGCATAGGAGATATTGTAACGAAGCAAGAAAGACATTCCTGAAGTCAGAATTGCATAAATATGCGTGTACGAAGATTTTATTGACATAGATCTGTAACATCAAAATTTGAAATAAGCGTGTTAATTAAATTTTAAGGATAGAGTCATTTATATTGAGCATATTAGAATGCGTTGGATGCATTTTACGAGCTTTTAAAGCATTTTATAAAATTTTACCTGAAATTCCTGAAAAAGAGGAAAAGCGATTATTTTGCGTTATTAACGTATTAATTACAGTCAGTATACTTACCTATACTTACCCGATGAATCCTAGAGAGTCCTACAACCGATATGATGAACCTGAAAATAAAAGAGAAAATTAATTGACGCATGAATGAATAAATATACGGGATTAGCAATTACTGTAATGAGCAGGGAAACCGTTAATCATTGTTCTGTGTGAAAGAATGTGTGAAGATGGACAGGAAATTACATTTGGGACTAATATGTGCGGGATTCATCATTTTATTAGTTTTATTGATATTATTTCATTTATTCGCCTATAAAGAAAGATAGCTTATGTGAAACATGTAGTTGCGTGTCTAAATAATATTTCAGCTAGAAAGCATTATTTTAATTAAATTCAGTAATTTAATATCTCTGAAAGATTTCAAGCCAAGGATGTAATCTGATATACTTGTTTACGTCGCTCGGAATTTTCCGTTGAGCGTGTTCAGACGAGTCGACTACATGTTGGAGAGAGATAGACAATATGGCACGACTGATCTCTGATTGGTTGTGAGCCCATGGGTGGGAATGCCATCCTGGCCAGGGTATAAAAGCCAGCCCGAAAGACCGTGCGAGGTCTTTCTCGTACCAGCTTCTGAGAGATAAACTCACGTAGCGAAATCGAGTATTCGAGAAAAGATATCTTGCGATAAAATTAACAATCGTGTACAGCGTTTATGGGAGAGATTAGTTTTGCGATACTTCGCGTACTTATAATCGTCACGACCAAAGCGTACGATTGTTAAGCGGCAATAGTAATATTGTGATAGATAATCAGCTCGTGATACGGGATCGTACCCGGTTAACTACCGATAGCCGTTTGAAACATAACTTATCTCACTTTTGAGTGTACTTGCGTACAAGTGACGAATGAACATTTTTGTTATTGTTTAATCAATGCAAGAATAATATTCATTAATATTCCTATCCTAAATCCGAATATCTGATACGCGAATCGAGTGCGAGTACGTGACCTTGTCAGCCAAAAACGTAACGAGCCAAGCAGCGTGAAGATAATAATACTGGAAGGAAGGAAGGAAAGAAGCTTCTCATCAAGGCGATTGAGAGCAATTAGCGTTCTGTGTGATCGCTTAAAACACAGAGGCGACCATAAATATTTAACTTCAAGTAAGTCCTACATATCGAAGATCGTATGTTCGGTCACAACCGTACGTACTACATTTCATTTACTGTCAAGCATAAAAAGGCAACATATTATATATGTACATATCAGAATTAAAATAAGCATAACTAAACATAATATTCTTACTGACATGCATAGACGTTTCTTAGGAAAATATCCTAATAGTAACAATTTCATTGAACATGCACAATGAGGATCAGAAGAGACTACTGTCCCAGGATGACCGGACATCCAGGGACCGGCGAGAGGGGGGTACCGTCCCAGCTCCCCTCCCGTCGTCATCCAACGATGGGCTACCCGGCGAGTTGGGAGCGAGCCCGCCGGGGGAAACGGCTATCGCTGCCGTTATAAGGAAGGAGAGGGATGGACAGATGGGAGTTACAGGCTCCCAGGCTGGCGGTTCTGGCTCTCTTAAGAACCAAGAGGGGACACGCACGATTAAACCGGGCAAATTTTCTGGTCCGGCGTGCGTCAAGGCGAAGAGGAATAGATCTCTTGGGTCTGCCTCCTCTTCGCGTGATGAGGGTGAGGCCTCCACGACCGGAGGCGGGGCAAGACTGTCCCGCAGCTCGGCCAAAGGGGGCCGATCAGAGGGCGCGAGCAGGGGCACATCCGCGTCCCGCATCAGGTCGCGGTCGCACAGCAGGAGGAGGGACACGTCCCCTCCGACTGACGCTTCTACCGATGTGGATGCGCGACCCATAAGACCGAGGATCTATATCCAGGACTCGGACGAAGTGGGGGACCGGGATGAGCCGGCGGGAGGCGGGAGTGGCGAAAAGATTGACGTCACCCGTATCAGCGCCGACGAGAACGCCCCACCCCCCGGAGACTCTGAGTCAACGGAGGAGGAGTCCCGCAATCAAAATGCGAAGCTCCTCAGAAAGCGAGGACGTCCCGTCACGACGAGCATTGGACTAAGGAAGGAACTCTTCAAGAATAGGAAGAACCTCGTCCAGGTTCGACAAACATTGAAGGACCTGGAGGACCCCGCGGTAATACCGAACCTCTCCAAAAAACGAAGAATCATGGAGATCGCGGAGGCTCGGAGGCTTAAACATTCCCCGACCGCCGAGATACCAGGTCTCATCTTGGAGAGCTTGCGTAACATCTACAAGGTGGCAGAGAGATCTTCCAACTTGAATGGTACGATGAGGAAGGCGCTGAATGTGATAACGGCCACAATCTCTGCCGCTACCGGACAAATGATCCAGAGGATCAAGGATCCGGAAACCGGTGTGGACAGGGACGTGGAGTTGGAGGAGCTAAGACAAAAGGTCTCCGCACAGGAAGCGGAGATCGAATGTCTTAAAGAATTACGCGAGACCAACGCACGGCTGCAGACTGACATGCAGAATATGCAGCTGCAAATTGCGCAAATGCAGCAGCAACAAACGCTGCTGCAGGCGCAGCAGCAGCAGCAGCAGCACGAGAACGCGCCCCAGGAGGAAGAGAAGCTGCACAGGGCTGCCAAGCGCAGACGGCAGCAACTCGTCGACAGCTCCAGCTCAGAGGAGGCGGCGGTGTTCGCGACCGAGGATACGGCCGTGGACGCGGATGTTAATATGGAGCTGGAGACGGAGGAGCCAAAGAGCACGAGGGACGAAGTGCTAGCGGGGATCGCGAGGGACGGCATGCCGGCGGCGATGAGACCGGCGATCCAAGGTAGGACCAAGGTCATCGACGAGGCGATACCGCCGATGACCACCGGAAGGCCGACGGATGTCACGCTACCTGTCGATGGAGCCCGAGGCAACGAGGGTGCAGAGGAGCGGATATTCCGGTCCCTCTCGCGGAGGATGGATTCCTGGTTCGAGAGGCTGAAAAGCCGGTTCCCCCCGACGAGTGGGCCCTCAGCGAGGAGGACCCCAGCGCAACCGGAGAAGGCGCGGGCGGAGAAGACCCCCGTTCCGTAGGCCGCCGGGAGGCTCGTCAAGGAGAAAGGAGGGAAGGGCACTATATCTAAAGTCCCCTCGACGTCGACGAAGAACATAACGCCCGCAAATGCGAAAGACAAGGGGGGCCGAAGCACTGGCAGAGGGGCACAGCCTGCCCCACTCCCGGCGCCCCCGGCACCCATCAAGAGTACCACGGTTGGCGAGACGTGGTCAACCGTGGTGAGGAGAGGAAGGAGAGGAGGAACGAACAACGCACTCCCCAAGCCAGGCCCGAGCGGTACTGCGGCCCCGAAGCCGGATCCCACGCCCCGCGGGGCAGGTACTGCGGCCAAGGGATTGGTTCCCAAGCCCGGTCCTGGCGGTAAGAGCTAAACCGGGGGTGCTGGGGCTAACTTTAAACAGCCCCCCAAGAAAACAAAGAGGAGGGTGCCGCGCACAGCAACCGTCACCCTAACCTGCCCGGATGGAGGGTACGAGGAGTGCCTAAGGCTGGCGCGCTCCTCGATCAAACTCTCGGAGCTTGGAATCACCCAAGCTCCTAACATCCGAAGGACGGCTACCGGGACCATCAATTTGGAAGTGGCCGGCCCGGATTGCGCAGGAAAGGCGGACGCTCTAGCCTCATGTATGAGGACAGCCTTGTCGGGCAAGGAGGGCGTCAGAGTCGCACGCCCGGAGATAAGGGCGGAAATCCGTCTTACCGGGCTAGACGTCTCAGTCGTGGAGAGCGAAGTCAAGGCAGCTCTGGCAGAAAAGGGGGGAGTTCACCCCTCTGCCATTCTACCGGGGCCTATGCGGCGGGCGCCTAACGGCTTAAATACCGTCTTCGTAAGATACCCCCTCGCTGCCGTAAACAGACTTAGCAAGGAGGCACATTGACATCGGGTGGGCCAGGGCCAAAATTGAGGTCCTGGACAAACGCCCGATGCAATGTTATAGGTGCCTAGGAATTGGGCACACGAGGGCCACGTGCCAGAGTGCGACCGATCGCACTGGCACGTGCTATAGGTGCGGCGAGGTCGGGCACGAGGCTCGCAACTGTGAGGACCCATCAGATGCGTTATTTGCGCCGAGGCGGGGCGCCCGAGCCAGCACAGGGTAGGGGGCAAATCCTGCCCTAGTGCTGTGAAGAAGAAGGGGGGAGAGGCTCCGCAGGCCAAGAAGGGCGGCGGCGGAGTGGTTCCTCCCATGGTGTAAAGAAACATGGTGTGCTCAATATTCAGTGACTTTTCAGTTATTAGTCTAAAAAACCTCGGAGAAGCTCAAATTGTACCAACCTCTAGAAAACAAAATTAAGATATAAATATTGGCACACCTGATTGTATTCGTCCTTGTCACACTCACTGCAGTAGAGAAAGAGATACATAGCATCGAGATCGAGAGTATGTAATACGTGTGGCGATATGAAATTTTTATATTTATGAAATAAAAATGGTGCGGTGTGTAGTACGAAGTTGTAGAAACAACTCGGCACAATGTCGTAAAGACATAAGTTTTTTCAAATTACCATCCAACGATATAATTCGCGAGGGATGGCTACAGAAAATTGGAGAGGTTAAGTTACCAAACAAAATTGAATTCGGTAAGTTTGCAAATTTCATAACTTTTATTAATATTTAGTTGAATTAACAGTCATGGATTAAATTTCTGTTATTTTATGTGGAACTTAAGTTACTCTTCAGACCATGGCTTAAGTTGTTCTTGATATTAAATAAATGTAACTACTATGTTAAGAATTCGGAGCAATCTTCTTAGCATAGATACATGTGAAAGAATTATGTATCATAATTTGTATCGTATATGTTATTAATTTCAATATTTTTTATAACATTTAGCACGGACATTTATAACATATGCTCAGACCATTTCAATGAAGAATGTTTTGGCTATGGGAAGAAGTCCAAAAGACGAAACCTTTTGCAGACTGCATTACCAACGTTGTTTTTAACTTCCCCGAAAGTTAGGTAAGTTTTAATATATAATGTACATATACAAAGTGTACCAAAAACAATATTTTAATTTATTTTGTATATTAATGTATATCTTTTCCTACGTTAGAGTCGACGAAACAAATTTGAATTTCAATATAGTTCGACGAAATTTTGTACTTGTTTCTACCAATAGTGGTACAAGCACCAATGATTCAAGTACGATCCAAAGAAGTGACACTCCCACATCTGAAAATGATGAATGGTGTGTAGCAGGTCCGTCAAATGCTACTCCTGGTGGCTCTAATCTTAGAACATATAGAAATGGAAGCGGAATAGCAGACTGAAACATGTCCGGAGGAAGTGAGAAGGAAAATCATAGTTGCCTCTCTCTTGTGAGTGACTGCTCGAAAGTGCGCATGCGCGCCATTTGCTGACGCATACAAGCACATTGTGTGTGTGTGTGTGTGTGTGTGTACATATATATACCTCACAATCAATCATATTAAGGGTTTTTTAAAATGAATAAATAAGTAAATAATTCATTGAAAAAATCAGAGAATAAATAAATAAATAAATGATGAAATGCATAAATCAAAAAATGAATAAAAATAAATAAACGAATAAATGAACGAATCGGAATGAATAACTGAACTAATCGGTGAATGAATCAATTAATGAATCAAGTATCATAAGAAATCCATAAATAAATGAAATAAATAAATAAGTGAATAAATAAAAGATAAATTAATTAATATAATGAGGTTAAATAATTGATACATAAATAAATATATTATAATGAATGATCATAAATGGATAATAATGAATAAATCAGTGTTGAGGAGATCAATAAGTACAGTTTATATAATATGGTGAAATTATTTTATTACACTGTATTACAATTTTATTGGTTTTTAAATAAAATTAGTTTTGAATATTTTTGTCGAATATATTCGTTTTTTCCAATATCTGTTGCGCGTTTTCCTTCATGAAATAAACGAAGAATTACATATGTTCTAATAATAGCTTTGATCAATTGAGTTTTATGGTTATCAAGAATTCCTTGATTCTTAACATGTTCTGTCATGATATTGTCGTTAAATACTACATGGTTGATACTAACTGCCTCAAACGTTTTCGTTATTAAAAATTCTTTAATATTTTTTTGTGTAAAAAGAATAGAATCATTTGCGCGTATAATTCTCTCAGTTGTTCTAGCTATTGCAATAACGTCACGTGAAGGGTACATCAACCTTCCCCGTGTTTTCATTTCGATCAATGTACATTTCGACATATCTTGGCTACTGGCTGTCAAAAATGGTGCACATGTGTCGCACATACTTTTATTTTTTAATAGCTTCCTAACTATAAATCCGCTGATGTACGTTACTACTTCATCAATATATGGACTAAGATTTCGCAATGTGGATACGTAGTCGTGATCAAATAACACATCAATGGATGACGTTATTTGCATATTATTTTCCTCTGTGAAAAGTGTGTCTTCTTTGTTTGCAGACGACACAAACAAAATCTGAATATCATTAATCATACAGTTTCCCGTTTCAGCAGCTTTCACCTCATGTCGAACTAATAATCTTTTGTAACTGGATTCAAAGTGTTTGGCCGATGGATTATTGTTGAATCCACCTCGACTTCTTATCGCACTAAAAAATGTTTCCAAGTGATCCTGATTAAGTTTATAAGTTAGTAAATATTCTAATCCCTTTTTTTTTAGAATTGGAAACAATTCAAAAATATTTTGTAAGCATATGATAAAACCTAAGAAACCAGTTTTTCTATTGCTTTTTAAAATGGATCGGTGTTCATAATCTTTAATGCTTTTAATATATTCAATTATATTCTCAGCGTATTGTTTTAATTCAATAAAGGTACCGTCAGAAAGAGGCATATTACATTTTTTCGGTTTTGGAAATTTCGATCTGACATTGAGAATGTCAAAGGCATCATTAAAGATAGAGCAGAACTTAGCAGTTTCTTGAGGTGACTGTAAATACCCAGGAAAACACTTTTCAACAAATTTTAGAGCAATGCTAACGCTTTCGCTGAGTGTTTGAGCCGCTAACTTTACATTCATCTTATTATTATGAAAATAAATGTGTTTTTTAGTTAGCTTTGTGCCAGCCTTCAATCCTTCTTCATCCTGCAATTTCTGCAAACGCTTAATGTCGTCGAACAATATTTCTTTTCCGTTATTCCACAATTTTAAATAGTGTCCTAACGTATTTCTAACTAACTTCAACATATGACAAGGGTCAAAAAAACAAAACACTTTTTCTTTTGTCGCAGGATTAATAAAAAAAGGTTTAAAGTTCTTTCCCAATTCAAAGTTTGCACCTAACTCCTTACACATAGACACATTAACGCTGGCACCATCGAAAGTCAACGAATGTACGTGTATGTCAATTTTCGCAAGTAATTCTAAACAGTTTCTAAGAACGCTCGCTCTTTCTTTTCCACTTAGTGAGTTGATCAAAAAGTAACCTATCGGGACCTTCCAATGCGCGTTTAAGGCTACAAGCATGAAAACCAAGGCACTTCTAGCTTGCAATGGCTGATCTGAATTTGTACAGTTATTGAAACCTAAATCTTCATAACCATAATACCGATTTCCATCGTATTCGATCTGCTGACGGATGCTAATTTCATCTATAACTAAGTTGCAAATTATTGGTTTATCGGTATTCTGAACTTTACATCGTAGAGCTTGGAAAACTTCGTCAGTAAATCCAGGTCGTCCATTGATTGACCTATACCATTTGCGAATTGTTGAAGATTCCGGTAAAAGGTTTTTGAACGTTTTTCGTACGTATTCGTAGGCTTTGTGTGAATAAAAATTCAAAGTCAAAGCAAAGGCTCGTAATTCAGCGGAGTACTTACTCTTCATTTTTCCTTTCCGCTTCAGAACTTCATGCATAATTTCTGGGACTTCACCCTAAATACAATAATCAATCCTTCCTATATGAAACTTATTTACATGTTTAATTCAATTTTTATATTCTCCAGAGAGCATAATTCCAGATAATATATTTATGTACAATTGTAACCGAGGTAAATTTCAACTCCATCCGATTGTAGATATATAACCGATTATAGTTTTTAATAAAATACAAATTACTGAAGTTATCGTCATGATCCGAGTCAAGGAAAAGAAAAAAAGACAAATTGACATTCTGACAAACGGCGCTATCTTCATCAGAACTCGTTGAAGTTATTGTGTAATATGTAAAATATGGAATTATGTCTAACACTTTTATTCGAAGCCTTCGATGAATGCATTGGCTTTATTCGGAGCTTTCATCGATCGATAAATGTTATTCAAACATACCATTAAATTGTCAGCAGCAATTTCAGAAATGTAGTTTCTTTTCTTCAAATCAGAGACCAGATCCTTTAGCGAAGAAATACGTTGCTTGCATCTACCGAATTTTTTCTGCAATGTTTCAATTTTCTTTCGTTGCTGCATAATGGTACGTCGCGCTAAATTCATGGCTCTCGTAGCTCGTCTTGGTGTTGCCAGATGAGGTGACCGGATATCACCAACATAACGTGGATCTGGTATCATCGGTGGAGCAGAATCACAAATGGCTGATGTAATGGCAGGGACCTGATAGATTGTGTAAAACTTATATTATTATATATATTTACTATATTCAATATAAAACAGGGGATTTATTATTTTTAGGTCATAAAAAATAAAATTAATTAATGGATATATTAGGATTAAATATATGTACAATATGATTATTTTATATTTTTATCAAATAATACAAAATTTTTAATATTTACTGTAAAACATACTTTTCAACATATACTTTTTATATACTTTTTACTTTTTACTTTCTTTAATGGCCATGTGTGAAAAATTTATTTCATATAAGGCACAAACACTTTAACGAAGTAATATACTTACTGGTAATTCATGAATGGGAATCGTTGAATCAATACTATCATTAAAATCTAAGCGTTTTCTCTTGCTGCTGCAATGAGCATCTTTCCGCCGTTTCAAGGGAGTTAGGCAGTTGTTCGGAAGAATTTCACAATTGCCTATTTCAGTACAATGAACAGGATCGACATCCACATTGACATCCATACTACTCATATCCTCTTTAGCAAAATCCTGAGATTTCTTGCGTGTACCACAAGAGCTTGTGATTCGATTGGGAGAAGTGTGTGTAATATCTGTCACAAAAACAGTATGTAATAGGTTATTAAAAGCCTCAAGCACAAAGATCGACGTAATATTGTATGTATCACACAAATAGAAGTCGTACAAATTGTTCTTTACCGAAAATATAACTTCTGATTCTTTAGATATCAAGTTGTATATATGAAAGGTTAATATTTTAGCATCTTTCAAGTTTACACTTTAGTCAAATATCTTATTTAATTATTGAAAAGTTAACGTCTTGGTATATGTTTTGATTCGCTGCTGGTGTACGCCAAAACATTTAAATAGATATACAAACAAAAATAAGACTCACTCTCTGTTACTGCTGTTGTGGACTGTGAATAATTCACGACGTTAATGTTGTCATTCGAAGAATCACTGTTCGTGATTCCAGTGGAACAGATATTGCCATCATCAGTCTTACTGGCATTTCCAACGAAGGTGGAAGGTGGAGTGCCTCCACCAAATATATATATACAAGGCACAGCTTCTGGTTGCACAACGATACACCTTGAACGCTTCCTCAGATCCTCGGGTTTGAAGTGATCTGTACACAATCTGTGTGAGTCATACAAATTTTTCTCGGTCTTGTTACAGAATTTCAACCACTGCTTTCTGATGTGCTTATTTGATGGAAATCTGTTGACAGATAATAAAATAGATTTAAATAGTTAAAATGTAAAAAAAAATAGTTTCAATATTAATTAGTTTAAATAGTTCAATAATTAAATTTATTGCTGAGATTACTGAAATCACGTAAACTGACAATAAATTAAATACATTTTTACTTACCGTATATATGAAACCGATTTGTCCTTTCTACCGCATAAAATACAATATATCATCTTGCTTGAATTTTGGCGTACGTTCGCGGATCAACACGTTTTAGAAAATATCTAAGAAATAACCGTGTTTCAACATATGTCACCAACGTAACCTTATTTTTCAGTGAGCCAAACCGGCCAAACAAATGTAGACCGCGCATGCGCACTTTCGAGCAGTCACTCACAAGAGAGAGGCAACTATGATTTTCTTTCTCACTTCCTCCGGACATGTTTTTCTTCCGAAAACAATAGGCATTCCGCTTCCATTTCTATATGTTCTAAGGCTCTAATAGTTGGAACGAGGAAAGTGCAATGGACAACATTGATGAGCAGAATACATCATCTCGAAGGTACATACATGCATAATGTTATCCCTACGAAAAATTTTAGATACGATTCTTGTAATAATCACATGCCATAATCTCATATATCTTATGACATTTTGACATGTGATTCTTATGAGAACCTATATTTTTCACAAGGATTAAACGACATTTTTTGCTCTATTATAACATTGACATTTCTTATCAATGATTATTCATAATTTCAATTAATGTATAAAGTACTTTTTAAAGTGTTCAACAAAAGTATACTTTTCTCATGAAATAAGCAGGCAAATACTATCACTTGTAAAATTAAGTAAAAACGTAATTTTTGTTTAGTAATCCATGGATGGACATAACGTTTCGAGCCACTCGAACACCACCAACCTCATCGGAAGAGCTGTGTCATATGCCAGACCGAACGTTTCCAAGAAGGTATGAAATATATAATATTAAATATTAAATTTCAGTTTTTCCAAAGGAAATACTTGTCGAATAAAGGAAGTAGATCTAAAATGTATCACCGGTATTCAAACTGTACTTGTATTTTTTAATTATAATTACTGAAAACGTATATTTGTACAGATCTCAGAGATCGAAAGTCTTCTGCAGTCGTCTGGGAGTTTTACGTAGAAAAAACACGAAAGAAGTGACGAAGATGTTGCATTCGATTTTGAGAAGAAGAAAACGGTAATTTTAACTTTACTGTACATATTAATGATTAATAATTAATTATTAATGATATTATTATTATTATTATTAATAATATTATTATTATTATTAATTATAAATTATTAATTATTTTTAGCGTACATAATCATGATTTCATAATGTGAATAAAAGTACAAAATACGCTTGACATTCGTGATCAATTTCATGGAATTTTTCAAAAAATATTGAAAATGTCGAAAAATGTTTCAAATTAAAGTTGTAGATGTTATTAAAACAGACATTTTATGTTGTATGCATTTTTACTTTAAGAGTGATTGATAATTATGATAATTATGATATATTATAGTCTTAATGTCTTCTATTTTTTTTATAAATAAATGTTCATAATTTTAGGACTACATCAAGGGATGAACTACTGGAATATGTGAGCGAAGATAACGTTCCAATGTTAAAGCGAAGACGGTTGTACGTATTTACATTTTATGTAACAAACTCATTATGTTTTATTGAATATATTTCTATTTTATTAACTTTCTTTTCAATTACTTTTTAACTATATTATACATTGATATTATATATTACATCTATATTATATATTCTAACTATATTATACATCGATTGATTATATATTATATATTACATCTATATTATATATTCTAACTATATTATACATCGATTGATTTCCTAATGAGTTAATTATGATATTAAAGATTCATGGACGGAAATGAGATCGACCTCGCCAACATAACGCCACGGACAGAAGGAGATGACCCGTACGAGACTATAAAGTCACTGAAAGCAGAACTGCAACACTATCGAGAACTAAATGATTTTCACCTGAAATCAAGATGTACTTATGTACAAGTGGAAGAATCGTTTTATGACGAAGTGAAAGCGTTGAAATTGCAAATGTCGGAGAAAAACAAAGAAATTGAACAACTTGTAGCAGAAGTAAAGGACATGAAGAAAATTATTAAAGACTTGCAAGCTAAATTGGAGGCAACTCATGAAGATGAGAAGAAGATAAAGGAAGACAGCGAAAATGAAATGCGAGAGCTATTGAGGACGTATTTCACGGAAGGACAGATAAGATGCATCATTAAAAAGCGGAAATGGATTCATTGGTCTATTGACGACTATGCTGCAGCAATTTCATTACGGAGTATCAGTCCGAAAGCTTATCGGTACCTTCGATTGAAGCTAAACTTCCCTTTACCATCACTTTCCTCTTTAAGACGATGGGCACTTAAAACTTTTGACATCCGTGAAGGCTTCTTAGCAGATGTTTTCGCTGTTATGAAAGAGAAGGGTAAAGATCTGTCACCAATGAAAAAAATTACAGTTTTATCTTTCGACGAAATGGGCTTATCACAAGAACCGTTCTTCGACACGAAACTGGAAAAACTCATTGGTCCATGCAGTAAAGTACAGGTTATTATGTGCCGTGGATTGTTTGCCAATTGGAAACAACCTATTTTTTACAAATTCGACCAGCCAATGACGAAAGATATCTTAATGGAATGCGTGGTGCATTTGCAAGAAGCTGGATATGAGGTTGTTGCTGCTGTTTCCGATTTGGGCAATAAAGGAGTATGGGGAGAACTGAAAATAACTCCTGACAATTACTTCTTTGAACATCCGTTGATTGAGGGTGCACAAATATTTGTTTTCGCTGATGTTCCTCATTTATTGAAACTTCTTAGGAATTGGTTTGTCGATGAAGGTTTGTCACTTGGAAATTGCAAAAATATATTCACTGCCGACGTTTTTGAATCAATCATTAAACTGGGCAACTCTGGTGATCTTCGAGTAGCTCATCCTATCACTGAACGTACATTACACGTGGTTGGTTCCGCGAGACAAGCTGTCAGACCTGCAGCCAGAATTTGGTCCCACACGGCCGCGAAGGCAATTGAATGGGCCGGAAATCAAGGATTGTTGGACATTCCCGAATATGAAAAATTTTCATACTTCGTGTCAACAGTGAATAAATGGTTTGATGTCCACAACTCGTATGCAAAATATGGAGCACATCCAGGAGTTAATGGCTTTGGAATCGACCTAGAGAATCAGATGCAATTGTTGGTACTCATGTCAATGTACATTGAGAACATGCGAGTGGGCAAGAGAAAATCGCTAATGCCTTTTCAAAAAGGCATAATCATCAGCAATGCTTCTCTTAAAAGGTTATTTAATTACTTGCAAAGTAAATACCCTGAACACTGCAAGTATATATTGACACGGCGGCTCCAACAAGATATTTTGGAAAACTTCTTTTCTTATGTTAGGGCGATGGGTTCGGGCAAAGATAATCCATCGGCTTATGACTTTCGATACCGTCTTCGGTGGTACATTCTTGGGAAACATTCCCATGCAGTGTTCACCATGAATAAGAATACCGAAGAAGATGAAAGCACAGTTTGCCTATCTTCGTCAATATGTTCTTCACGTACAACTGATTCACCGTTTGCAGCTGTTACACCGAACGATCCACGTGCTACGTCGACTCCATGTCCTGGTATTACACTTCATGCTCCGGAATCGACGAATGTGGATTTGGATAACGAATTCAGTAATGAACTTGACTGCACTCAATCGGACGATCAAGTAATTCTTACCGAAGAATTATTTAGAAGCATTATTGACATTTCACCCGATGACTTGTTGGAAGATGCACTGGAAAACGAAAAAAATGACGAATCGGATATAGATGTTTGCAATGACACTATCGACGACGATGAAGAATTGACAAGGTTCATCAAACGCTATTTTGAAAGCTCCACGCCAATTCTTGGCTGCAAAAATGCTTCTGACATTGTTCAGGAAGCTGGTCTGGAGTACGTTGCAGGTTACGTTGCTCATCGCTTTAAAAATATTTATTCGTTTTTAGGCGACAAAACGAAGGATATACACGATAATGACGAACAAAGTTGGGTAAAAACTGTTTCTAAAGGTTACCTTACATATCCGTCTGAAACTTTATTACTTGCGAGTAAAATAGTAGAGAAATGTTTTTTAGACTTTCATGGAAATGACTTTTCGAAAGAAGAGTTTGTCATCCAAAAAGTTGTAAAAATGGCAAAGAATACCAAACACTATCCTTCACAAATTCCTGACAAAGTTTTACAGTGCCTCGTAAGAACGCGAACTTATATTAGAGTTAAGGAAATTGGTAAACGCTTGTTTGACGAAAAGGAACAGCGAAAAAAAGACAAAAAAATGAAAAAATTTGTTGGTGCTACGAAAGCTACATGATTTTTATTGTAATAACACTATTATCATTGTACATAACACTCTACTATATGTTCGTAAAAAATGTATATACCGACTATATTTCTGTACATAATAATTTTAATGAAATTAAATGTCCTATTAATTTTTATAATTCAATGTAAAATTGTAAAAAAGAATATAAAAAATAAATTTTGGATTTTTGAAAGTACAAAAGTTTCCTATACAGTAGCAGCAATGAAACTTTGAATTGTAAAGTTGTAAAGTCTCCCAGATAGCCAAATGTTCTGATTTTGCAATCGTGTTGTCGACAACCGTTGCAGAGTTGCAGCAAATTGTCCCGGTCAAGCCATTAAATGTCCCGGTCAACCCGCTAAATTGTTAAATTATATTTTATTTTATTTAATTTTACGACATGCACCGATTTGTTTTTTGTTTTTTATTTTCGTTAATTTTACTTATTGACGAATATAAACATTCTAAATAATATATTTTAAAGAATATATTTTTATTTGCGTCAAAAATAAGTTCTTTATTAATATAAATAAATTATCTTGACATATAATACGGTCTATTTGCCTCCCTTCCCCTTCTCCGTCATCATCCTTGTCCCGGTCGCTTCACGACAATATGGCAACCCTATATTATACATATCCCCAGATTCTAGGAACTTTTTTAAGGTTGGTACAATTTGAGCTCTTCGAAGCCAGAAATCAAGAGAGAGAAACGATTTCCGAGAGAGACACGAAACCAAATGAGCACACCATGTTTCTTTACACCATGGTTCCTTTCCCCACAAGGAAAGGAAAGGCGGCACCTCCCGCAAAAAAGCCAGCGGCGAATAACGCCGGAAAGAAGGCGGGTGCGGCGTCGGCGTCGAAGTCCGTACCTCCGACCAAGAAAACGGAGAAAGCTCCCCTCACCAAACCTGTGGTGACGGAGGAGATAACGTTGGTTGACCACAGGGTGGTTCTTGTGAACCCTGCGGCGCCGACGGACGATGTCAAGATGGCATGGCCGGCGGGGGAGAACACCACGGGGTGGGTGGTGGATCCCCCAACCACGGCCGAGGGGCTCACCAAAAAGCCCGAGGCAGGCACGGCCCCTCCCACGAAGGAGCCGAATGCAATGGAGGTGGAGGGGGAGGACCTCATTGAGAGTTCTCAGTAATGCCCCTTCGCCTCCTACAAGCGAATCTGAACCACGCCCGCGCCGCCCAAGACTTATTCTTGCACACTATGGCGAAACGCGGGTGTGGTCTGGGGGTGGCGGCGGAGCCCTTCCGAGTCCCAGTGAATCACCCATGATGGGCCAAGGACGCGACGGGCTCCGTTGCTATAACCTGGCGGATCCTTCCCCACTCCCCTCCGTGTTTGAGGGACGAACATGGTAGGGGATTTGTGGGAGTTAAATGGGGGTCCATCTCCATCGTGGGGATATACGCCCCTCCAAGGTGGAGCCTGGTGGAATTCGAGGAGGCGCTGCGTGAAGTGGGCGAGTATGTCCGCAGGTGCCTCCCCGGTCAGGTGATGGTGCTGGGGGACTTTAACGCCAAGAACACGCTATGGCGGTCCCCCCGCACCGATCAAAGAGGACATACCTTGGAGGGGTGGGCGTCGGGCCTGGGCCTGTGTTTAATTAACACAGGCCGAGAGAGCACGTGCGTGCGCCGGCAGGGGGCCTCAATCGTCGATCTGACGTGGGCTAACCCCCCTGCCGCGTGGTTAATACGCAATTGGGGATGGTAACTGACAGGGAAACTCTGTCGGATCACCGTCACATCGAGATGGTGGTCCATGCCACCCCCCCCCCCCCCGGAAGTGCTGGCCCGGCGCCAAGCCGCGAACGACTCGCGGCGGAGATGGGCCCTAAAAAAGTTGGACCAGGACCGCCTGATAGCGGCGGTCTTGGTCCTGACATGGGGCGATGAAGAGGGGCGCGTCAAGAGGGGGGAGGAGCTGGACGTCGATGCGGAGGTCGGTCGACTAGGTAGATTAATGTCAACCGCTTGCGACGTGGCGATGCCTCGCATCAGAGGATTCCCCCCCCCCCCGACGCGCGGCCTACTGGTGGACGGACAGCATCGCCGAGCTCAGGCGGCTGTTCGTCCAAGCGATGAGGATGTTTCTGAGGGCCCGCGCTGGACGCCGGGCCCTCGATATCGAAGAGACTGGAGAGGCCTGGCGTGATGCCCGTCAGGACCTCTCCAGGGCGATAAGAGCGGCCAAGGAAAAAGCTTGGAGAGAGCTGCTCCAGACTCTCAATGAGGATCCGTGGGGGCGCCCATATAAAATGGTCCTTGACAAATTAAGGCCATGGGCGCCTCCGTTGACGGAATCCCTCGACCCCTTGTTTGTCGGCAGGGTGGTAGACACTTTATTCCTTGCCGACGCGGGGGGAGCCGTGCTCTTCCCCGAGACAGAAGACCCGGGGTGAAGCGCGGAACTGGGGGTAACGAAAGAAGAGCTGGAGCGAGCTATCCGCAGGGTCAGGAAGCGTAAGGCTCCTGGCCCTGATGGAATACCAGGCAAGGCCTGGACCTTGGCCGCTGGGGGACTGACCGACCACCTGCTCCGGATCTTCACGGAGTGTTTGAGGGTCGGTCGGTTCCCCACGAGCTGGAAGAGGGCCAGTCTGGTCCTCCTGCCAAACGTGAGTAAGCCCGCGGACTCCCCGTCCGCATACCGGCCGATTTGCCTGTTGGACAGCGTTGCCAACCGTACAATAATTATTATCGTACTCGTACGATGTGTAGTTTACGGCTACAAATGGTTTTTCCTAAATTTTAGCCAAATTAATTAACGAATCTTATTAAACTTATGCTCGTTTTAATCAGTAAGATCAGCCGCAACCCGCTACAGAGCCGGATTTTCCATTTTGGCTCTTAAAAATTTATAATAAATAAAATACGGAGTTAAAGTGCAGTTTAAAGTGCACTTAGTGCATAAAGTGCACCTGAGTGCACCTGAGTTTGCCTGGGTCTCCTGCCGACCCTTAATATTTCGTTTTAATGTCTGCACTAGCTATAGCGCTATTTAGCGCTACAGGCTGTATTCTATCTTTATCGTTCATTAGACGTAAAACAAGGATAGACGTAATACAAGAATGACACGATAGCGCTGATAGCGTCTCGTCGAACGCACCCAAAAATACTTGACAGTCTCTCAACACACATTTTTCCAGAATCTGTAATAGGAAACCAGTGATACGTGTCGTACGAATTTATCGCGCTTTCGAATCGACTGCATATAATTCTATAACTTAATAGAAAATATATTGATACTTATTATACGAGAGATTTTTTATTGTAATTTAGTAGAAATGTGCGAGTGTGGTTGAAGGAAATTATCACTTATTGTTAATAAAACAAAAATGGCGTATAAAATTTTCATCTTTCAATCAAGAGAGATTCTTTACGTAAAATGCAAACGTTTGCAGTAGGTATTCTAATTTTCGGGGAACGTTTTGAACGATCTTGAACACGCATGATCCTGAACACGCCTTGATAATAACTTCGACCTGAATGCACTCATTCCCGACGTGTTCTCTCATATATAGTGTATATGCATATACCTTAAAACTAGGTGTGTTAAACGTTCAGCTTTGGACTAGAGAGAGATTTTTATATATAGTTTATATATTTATATATGTATTGGGTGTACAACTTAGTTCGGTCCGTTTTCAAAAGATGGCTCTAGGTGCTATAAATGGTTGACGGCGACAGCTGATTTTTGCTGTATCGTGAAGTGTCAACATCTGTCAACCAAATATTGTTTACAAGCCTTTGAGTTTTGCACAACAAGTTTAATTTCTACTGCGTTGAAAATGTCGAGTTTCGTTCCAAATAAGCACCATTTGCGGGAAGTTTTGATTTTCTGTTTCAATTGGAAGAAAAGTGCAGCTAAAGCGCATCGAATGCTTGTGGAAGTGTATGGTGAATCTGTACCATCGGATAAATCTTGCAGAGAATGGTTTCGACGATTTAAAAGTGGTGATTTTAGTGTTGAAGACAAAGAGCGTTCGGGTCAACCGAAAAAGTTTGAAGATGAAGAATTAAAAACATTACTCGATCAAGATTCGTGTCAAACGCAAGAAGAGCTCGCAAAAACATTGGAAGTTACTCAACAAGCTATTTCGAAACGACTCAAACCCGCGGGATACATCCAAAAGCAAGGAAATTGGGTCCCATATGAATTGAAACCGAGAGATATCGAACGACGATTTTGCATGTCCGAAATGTTGCTTGAACGGTACAAGGATAAAGATATATACTTTATATACCCCAAGGGGTTTTAAAGGGCGTTTTTAAAGGGACGTACCCAACCCTATCCAATTCTATCCAATTCAAGGGGAAAGAGGCGTTTTTCAAGGGACGTACCCAACCCTATCCAATTCTATCCAATTCAAGAGGGGAGAGGCGTTTTTCAAGGGACGTACCCAACCCTATCCAATTCTTTTCCCTACTATTATCATTTCCTTTGGACCAACGGTTTAACGTCTCTTCCGAAAGACGGAGCCCAGTTTTCCACCTAGGGATACCTCTCTCCGCTAGATGGGGGGGACGGCGTTTTCACTGAGAAATTCTCAGTGGCCTAGCGGGATTCGAACCCGGTTCTCCGGATTACGAATCTGGCGCTCTACCCACCAGACCAGCCGTCACTCCACTTGAACGGTACAAAAAGAAGTCTTTTCTGCATCGAATCATTACCGGGGACGAAAAATGGATTCACTACGACAACCCGAAACGCAAAAAATCGTATGTAAAGTCCGGCCAACCGGGAACATCAACGCCGAAGCCGAATATCCATGGTGCCAAGGTAATGCTCTGTATTTGGTGGGATCAGAAGGGTGTGATCCACTATGAGCTGCTAAAACCTGGTCAAACCACCACGGGAGACTTCTACAGGCAACAATTGATCCGTTTAAAGCGAGCTATAGCCGAAAAACGTCCAGAATATGTGACCAGACACGAATCCATAATCTTTCACCATGACAACGCTCGGCCTCATGTTGCTGTTCCGGTTAAAAACTATTTGGAAAATATCGGATGGGAAGTTCTGGCTCACCCGCCTTATAGCCCAGACCTTGCCCCTTTCGACTACCATTTGTTTCGATCGATGCAGAACGCTTTGACTGGAATACGCTTCACTTCAGAACAGGGTATCAAAAATTTGCTCGATTCATTCTTGGCTTCAAAAGATAAACGCTTCTTCCGCGACGGAATCCATAAATTGCCAGAAAGATGGGAAAAAGTAGTGGCTAGCGATGGACAGTACTTTGAATAAGGTATTAATTCATTTTATCGTTCAAATAAATGCGTCTTTCAAGCAAAAAACGGACCGAATTAAGTTGTACACCCAATATATGTGCGTATATATGAGTGCTTCTTATCAAAAGCGCTTAACGCGCATAGTTTTAATGGGTTCAGCAGACCAAGCCGCTCAGTAGCAGTCGAACGTGATTGGCTCTTACTTTTAGAACCAACCAATCAACGCAGAGTGTTGATAAGACGAACTCAACACTTGTATCTGCTGAACGCGGCCAATATCTTCGTAATAGGAGTCAAGTAATAATTATACGGAAACCGAGAGACTATTTGAATGACTCGCGCATTTGCATTTTTACTCTTGATACTCGCCCACCGATTTAGATTTCATCGCGGTACGCTCAATTACGTTCTTAATCGCAGAAACTGTATCTATTTACCGTAATAATCTTCTTTCGACATTTTTGATAAATCGAACTAGCCGCGAAGTATCACAGATAGGCTCACGCATACACCAACACATACATTATATTGAGTTAGTGTTGGTAACGCCGCCATGACAGGACAGGGTCTGTACCTGACCAATCACAGTGACTTTAACTGTGATTGGTCAGATGCAGACAATAGAGAATATACTCTGTACAGGCGTACAGCGAGAGAATGGTCTGCACTCTGCGTATAGGCGGACGAAGTGGGGGTAAAGTCCCTAGAACGTGGCGTACTGGCCGCTGGCGTACCGTTGCTAATAGACATTCTGTGGGCGGAGACTTGCACAAAACGAATAAATTTTCCTCCGATCGGTGGACAATGGTCAATCTCTCGCTGGACCGGCTGGATGGAATAATAACCATCAACGTCGAAAAATTAGCCGGCGAAACCGGCGGTGTATCCACTGTATCGATAGATCAGCAGGTAAGCAGTTGCAAAACATTAATACGCGTCAATCAAATCACAGCCAAATAATACATAATAATAGATACAGTACAAGATGGATGCCAAAATAATGCACAACTAACTCGCTTCGTTCTTATGTTAAAAGGAGAAAGGAGGTTTATTTGATGTGGTCAGCAGAATAACATTGTGCGCATAAAGATGGCTGAAGCAATTAAAGGGTTTTATGATAATTCCGATTCTGAAAATACTCCTCCAAAAAAAGGGATTAAAATTAAGAAACCAGGCAAGAAAAAACACCGATCACAAAAATTTCGGGAAGAATGGTTGCGTAAAGATGAATTTAAATTTTGGTTACGTCCCATCAAGAACAATTTATATAAATGTTATTGCATATTGTGCAACATGGAATTTACTGCAGAGTTAACTGTGATAAAGAACCACAAGGAAAGTGTAAAACACAGAGAAAGAGTAAAAACCAAAGATAGTGTAAAAAAGAATGTCGTGAAGAAATTCTTTAAAACAGACACTTTACAATTGCAAACGAAAGAAGCGGAAGTTAAAATTTGTGCCTATTTTGCAGCTCATAATATTTCTTTTCTATCAGTAGAACATTTGACAGAAATATTCAAAAGTGCTTTCAAGGACTCGAAAATTGCTGAAAATGTGCAATTAAAAAGAACAAAAGCTACTTCAATAGTTACAAATGTTATTGGAGAATATGAAAAAGACAACAGAGTTGAATATTTAAAATCAGTTAAGTTTAGCATATTAGTCGATGAAACAACTGATATCTTTACTAATAAAACAATGTGCATAGTAGTAAGATATTATAATAGCAATACAGAACGAATTGTAAGTTCTTTTTATGAGCTATTAGAAGTTCATAAGTTTTCAACCGAATCTACAGCAAAAAATTTATTTAAAATAATTATTTCGGCATTTGAGAATCGAAATATCCCGTTAGATAATATAATAGGTTTTGGATCTGATGGTTGTAACACAATGGTGAACACAACTCAGTTGCTAGTCGATTTAAAGAACGATGTCCTGGAATAATAGTAATGTCATGTATATGCCATTCGTTTGCCATATGTGCCAATGAAGCATGCAAAAAACTTCCTCGTACTTGTGAAGATTTAGCCAGAAATACATATAATTTTTTTAAAGTAAGCATTTACATTTTTTATTCTTACATTTAATTATTCAACTAATTGCTAATAATTTTATTTTCCAGAATAGTTCAAAAAGAATGAGTGAATATCAAGAGTTTCAGCAATTTTGCGAAGTACACAAACTACTTCATCCATCTCAGACACGATGGTTATCTTTAACGGCAGTGGTAAAAAGGATAATCGAACAATGGCCTGCATTAATTTTATTTTTAAATGAGAAATGGTTGCAAGAAAGATTAATTTCAGCAGAACAAATATTTACAGCCTTAAACAATCCTTTTGTAAAATTGTATTATTTATTTTTAGAATGGATATTACCCAAAATAACATCTATGAATAAACTTTTCCAAAGTGAGAAGGTTTTAATAGCAGATATGCATAAAAAAATAGTCGAGAGTTATACTGATCTTTTATTATGTTTTATGAAACAAAATTATGTTTTTTCTAAACCAATTTTGGAAATAGATCCTACAGATTCTTCAAAATTTCTCGAAAAATATAATCTTTATTTGGGAATTAAAGTAATGAATGGTATTTCTGACAACAAAATTCAAGATAGAAAAGATTTATTAGATCTTTTTTATGAGAAAGTTTTGGATTTTATGATAACTCTTTGTATGAAAATTAAAAAAAGATATAAAGACAATGAATATATGTCTATGTTAAAAATATTTACTCCAAAAGTAGCAATTTCAAATAACACAAGAGATCAGTATCCTACTCTGTTACCTATTTTAAATCACTTTTCCAGATTTACTGAAAAAGACAAGTTTTAAGAAATTGATAATGAATGGAGAAATTTACCTTTATTACAGTTTTCAGATAATGTCTTAAATACTGAAATAGATGTATTTTGGGCTTATATCTCTTGAAATTAAATGTAGCTAATTCATTATCAAAATTTGTGCTAAGTATTTTGAGCCTTCCGCATTCCAATGCTCAATGTGAGCGAATATTCAGTAAAGTTAATTTAATTAAAACAAAAACTAGAAATAAATTAAATGTTTCTACAATAAATGGAACCTTACTAGCAAGTCAAAATGTGAAAGGAAACACAATAGGTTCTTGCTCATGTAAGAATTTTACACCGCCAAAAGATATGTTAAACAAATTTTCAAGACAAATGTATGATTTTTATCGTAACAGTGCAGATACTGCAGATACTGCAGATGCAGATAATGAAGTAATTTTTGAAGACTGTTCTTAAAGTTTTTCATCCACTAGGAATTTTCTTTAAGTAAAAATATATCTTTTTTGTTAATCTCAAAGATTAAATAAGCTATGTTCTACATTAAATAGGTTAGGTTTTCTTGATGCAATAAATGCAATGAGTTAATTTTGTGTTATTAAAAGTTTTATGTAACTGTTTATAAACAAATATATAAATATATATTTATATTATAATATATATTTAAAATAAATACACATATATGTATATGTCTATATAAAATATGTAATTTGCAGTTTTTTACTGAAATATAAAAACTTATTCCAGCCGCCTTATTTTAATGGATATTTGTACGATAGTGTACGATAATTTTATTATAATTGATACGATACTGTACGATAATCTCATTTTCGATTGGTACAATACTGTACGATAATTTCATTATGATTGATACGATACTGTCAACATGATAGGTTGGCAACGCTGCTGCTGGACGAGGTTGGCAAGATCTTCGAAAAGATCATTGCCGAACGCCTCGTCCAGCACCTGTCCCGGGGCGAGGGTATGGGCCTCTCCAAAGACCAATTTGGCTTCCGTGCGGGAAGATCAACGGTCGACGCGATCCTTCGCGTTCTTTTTCGCACGGAGGAGGTCACTAGAGAGGGAGGGATTGCGCTAGGCGTTTCATTCGACGTCTGTAATGCGTTCAATTCCCTCCCTTGGCCCATTATCGGAGAGGCCCTGTTGAGGTGCGGCGTGCCTTCGTACCTCGTGCGAATAATCGCCGATTACTTCCGGGACAGGGGCCTGATATTTGTCGACCGGGACGGGGTGGTCCAGATCAGGTTGATCGAATGTGGCGTTCCACAGGGGTCCGTATTGGGACCCCTGTTGTGGATCGTGGGATACGACCTGGTCCTGCGGGCTCCTCTCCCCACGGGGTGCTGGCTCTCGGAATACGCTGATGACGTATACCTGGGAGTCAGCGGGGAGAGCTGGCAGGAGGTCATAAGACGGGTCAACGTGGCGGCAGCGTGCGTGGTGCGCGCAATCAGGCAGTTGGGCCTCCGGGTAGCCCCGCAGAAGACCCAGGCCTGCTGGTTCTTTAATCGGTTGCGGCGCGACCCTGGCAGGCCGCGTAGAATCCTGACGGGTAGACCGGGTCGAGCGGCCGGTGGTGCGAAGCTACCATCCGTGGGATTATGCCTGAACGCCTCTAAGGCCGTATCCTCTCTAGTCAAAGGTGGCAATGATATCTCTAGGAGTCTCGTGAGTCGAAAGGCTCAAAACAATGTGACACACTACTAGGCGGCCGGTCCTCGCGGGCCGATCGTCGCACGAGCCCGGTTTGCCGTACGGCGCCTCTGCCCGTCGTCGGGATCTCACCGCTTACGACGGCACGGCGTCTAACGGTCGAACATGAGTTTCGCGAGTTCGATGTCGAGACTCGGAATCGTCTGTAGACGACTTAGGTTACGAAACGACCCGCCAGGGAACACAACATGGTGCCTGCCGTAGCCGAGCGAGCTCTGCGGGAAGCACCTCCTGGGGGTCTCTGCCTGAACATAGAGGGCGTCTGCGTCCCAATTCAGTCTCAATTAAAATATCTGGGACTGTGGCTGGATGAGGCCAGAAGCTTCAGCGAGCACGTTGCCCGCGTGGCTTCAAAGGCCAGAGGCGCCGCAAACAGCCTGGCAAGGCTTTTGCCCAATCTGGGCGGAGCCAGCGGGAGCGTGCGCCGCCTCTATGTGGCGACAGTCCATTCCATAATTCTCTATGGATCGCCCGTCTGGGCAGAGAGGGTAGCGACCAACCCACGCCTGGTAAGGGAATTGACCGCCGCCCAGCGAATCATCGCTAACAGGGCGGCCAGGGCATATAGGACCGTCTTCCACGTGGGGGCGACGACCCTCGCCTGCATCCCCCCGATCGCCTTGATCGCCAAGTCTCACGCGTCCCGTTATAGACGCGTGGCTAAAATCAGGGCCGGGGGAGGCATAATCGTGCCTAGGGCGAGGGCCATGCTGAAGCAGCAGGCCGAAGAGGCCCTCCTCCGTGAGTGGAGCGAATGACTCACGAACCCCCAGCTGAGGGAGAGGAGGGTCAGAGAGGCCATCCAGCCACATCTGAGGGAATAGGTGGAAGACCGCCGGGGACGCGGACTCACCTTTCGAGCGGCGCAGGTGCTCACCGGGCATGATTGCTTCGGTGAGTATCTGTGCCGCGTCGTGGGAAAGGAGCGCACCACACGCTGCCCGGAGGAGGCAGACACGGCGCAACACATTCTTGAGCACTGTCTCGCTTGGGAGGAACAGCGCCGTGTTCTCCGGGCAGCGATCGGGGATGACCTCTCTCTCCCGGCCGTCATAGCGGCGACGGTCGGGGTAGGGGGAGGCAAAAATGGGATGCCTTCGTCGCCTTCTGTGAGAGCGTCATGGCTCAGAAGGAGGCGGCGGAGCGCATCAGGAGGAGGGAAGTTGCCCCCCCTCCAAAAGAGGAGGATAATAGCGACGGGGGTGGACCACCACCATCCCCCCGCCGCCACCATCACAGCACAGGGGTCGTCGTGCCGCCAGGGGTGGGGCCCGCGTTAGAGCTATAAGGCGGGCGGCGGCTGTCGTTAACAGACGGAGAGGAGGGAGGCAAATATCCCTCCTCCTACTTCCAGCGAGGACGAGGAGGAGGACGTGGTCCAGCGGCGCCGGCCATCGAATCGTCGGCGGTGCCGACGGATAACCGACAGCGAGGAGGACCACACGGAGACATGATATTAGAGGGAGGGAAGGGGGCACCGCCCAGAGATGTGTCCCTATGACCCCCCCTGGCGATTCCGACTGAGATCGGATTCGGACGAACGAGGGGGATGGACGGAGGCACGGGGGCGGACCTGGCCCGCCCCCCTGCCGGTTTTCTTTCGTGCCGAGCAGGTCGGCGGTGTTGCGGGCCGGGGGGGGGCTGGGCGGATTCCCCTCGGGGCTCCCGCCACACGCGCTCCTCTCGACCCGTGGAAGGTGGGGGCCGCGACCTGGGGTCGCCCGGGCCCCGACTCACACCTACCCTCTATAGGGGGGTGCGGGGGGAGGAGGGGACGGGTGTTTCACCCTTCTCCCCTCCTCCCGCCTGCCTGGAGGGCGGGGGTGTGGCTTGGGGGGCCATGCTCTCGCAGCTGAACATAATCAGCATCTCCAGAAGGGGGGGTGACGGATCGGGCCGTCGTGAGACAGGTTAGTTTTACCCTACTGATGACCAGTCATTGCGATAGTAATCCTGCTCAGTACGAGAGGAACCGCAGGTTCGGACATTTGGTTCACGCACTCGGTCGAGCGGCCGGTGGTGCGAAGCTACCATCCGTGGGATTATGCCTGAACACCTCTAAGGCCGTATCCTCTCTAGTCAAAGGTGGCAATGATATCTCTAGGAGTCTCGTGAGTCGAAAGGCTCAAAACAATGTGACACACTACTAGGCGGCCGGTCCTCGCGGGCCGGTCGTCGCACGAGCCCGGTTTGCCGTACGGCGCCTCTGTCCGTCGTCGGGATCTCACCGCTTACGACGGCACGGCGTCTAACGGTCGAACATGAGTTTCGCGAGTTCGATGTCGAGACTCGGAATCGTCTGTAGACGACTTGGGTGACTTACAGTGCCAGACTAGAGTCAAGCTCAACAGGGTCTTCTTTCCCCGCTAATTTTTCCAAGCCCGTTCCCTTGGCAGTGGTTTCACTAGATAGTAGATAGGGACAGTGGGAATCTAGTCCCCCCCCCCCCCCGATTCGTCACAAGTAGCGCTGTCCAGTAAGGACAAAGGGGTTCAACCCCGAGGGGAAATGTACATGGTAGGTTTTCCGGATGTACGCTAATTCCGGGCCCTCACTGCTCGTCGGGCCAGCCTGGGCGGACCCTGAGGGGCCAGACCTGGGTCGGAGTGTCTGAGGGACGGGGGGTTGCTTGGGCGGGGTTCCTATGGGGTCCCCGTCACGGGTGCTCCCCCCGGCTCTCTGGGGGTCAGGGCTGGTGACTTTAGGGTCCCTGGCTCTGGCCCCCTGCCCTCCTAGGAGGGCGCGGTGAGGAGAGGACGTCCCGCTCCCTGATGGGCGGGCCTGATGGTTGTCGGGGCGCTCCCTGACGGCTTGGGCCTGACTGATTGCCCCTGCGCTTCCTGATGGCTTAGGCCGGACTGGTTGCCGGGGCACTCCCTGACGGCCTGGGCCTGACTGGTTGCCCCAGCGCTCCCGGATGGTCTGTCCTGACTTGCTGCGGCTGGATCTATGGTCCTCTCCTCTACCGCCTGAGGGGCGGCGCGTGGTTCGGGTCCACCACGCGTCGCAGCTGGTCCTGACTGGTCGCTACGGCGCTCCCCGATGGGCCAGCACCCTCAGAGTGGGGGGGTGGTGGATTGGGGTTAGTCCCCCCCAATCTGCCACTTATTAGCTTTTGTCCTTAAAGACAAGGGGGCTTGCCCCCCAGGAGGGTGCCTGTTCAAGGCCGGCGCGGGGAGGATCGTGGAAGAAATGCTTACGCGATACCCGGATCCTCCCCCGTTTAGACAGCGCCAAAGGTGGGACTAGTGGGGGTTTTAGCCAGTAGGTCGTGCGCGTATATACGTCTAGCGACGGGCGCGCACGGAATCCGGCACTACCCCGCCTCGGGCCCGAGAGGCGGGGTGTTTTTTAGAAGATTTCCCCCACTTAAAAAAAAAAGGTAAACGTAAAGCCACTGATCAACCAGCCATCATACAAACGCTAATAGAAAAGCGCCAAAAAGCTGAGGAAGAAAAAGCAAAGAGACACTGTAGCGAATTCCACCGCGTTCGCTCGTAGCGGGCGAGAAGGGGGGGTGGAAAGAGAAGAAATGCCGGGACTCGTCTCGAGTGAGACGATAAGGTTTCGGGACTGGGAAAATCCGGAGAATAACTTGAAATGTCCTCACTTGATTTAACACATTTTAATGTTTCTTACAGTGGCCTGCGTATTATCGCGCGAGGCATTAAGTTGCGCTGTAAGGCAAATCGGAGCGCGTAATGCGTGCCGCGTGCTCCGGAATGGAGACTCGCGTTGAGAGCCGATCACGATTTTCGGTGTCCTGAGCTGCACAATCGACGATACGGAGATGTCTTTCACGATCGACGATACAGCGACGTCCTTTAGAGTGTTAGCGGAGAACTAGAAGTCGGTCGAGCGACTCCACACTTTTCGGAGCAACCGTCGGGATCTTATTTCTCGCGACGGACCGTTCGCTTAAACCGAATTGCACGCAACTCAGACATGATCTGACTTCGCCGCGGCGCTGTTGTTTGGGAAACATCGCGATCACGTTCGACGATCCAGGAAGTGGCGCCGCACGGTGGATCGCAAAAGTGTTACTGTGCTTTGACTCAATTTAGATTGTTCGATCCTGAACAATCCGCCCGCCTCGAAACGACAGTTTCGAATATAGTGAATCAACCGGGTTTTATTTCCACCATGCAACTTCCGGATCGCTGAGTTCCAACCTTGAAGGACGTAATCGCTCGGTCCCTTGGTCCGCATAACTTGACTTAATCAAATATTTTATTCACAAAGACGCAAAGTACTGCATCGGCATGTCGCAACTTACAGACTAAAGATTCTTACCTTCTAAGATTACAAATTTGACAAAAGTCTATGTGGGGGTTTTTGACGCGTCGTCGCGCTGTGACTCGATATTGATCGGCAACAAACATAATTGGGCGAGAGGTCGCTTATACTCCGACTTTGCCGTTTTAATAGAGACAACGCGCACTAATCCGTCTGAGCCTTCGTGACAGCGTATGACTCGCCCAAGCTCCCATTTACATGGGGGTAATGTCGAATTCCGGATTAGGACCATCGAGCCGACTTTAATTGAAGGCTGAGCTTTACGCCACTTGACTCGTTGTTGCAGCGTGTTGACGTAGTCGGTTTGCCAAATTTTCCAAAATCGTTCAGTGATATGTCGGATCAGTTGCCATCGCGACAGTCGATTTTCTTGAATGTGAAGGACCGAAGGTTCTGGGATCGCCGTGATAGCCGCGCCGATCAAGAAGTGCCCTGGTGTTAGAGGGTCGTAGTTGTCGAACGAATCCGTTAAAGCGCCGAGGGGGCGGGAGTTTAGGCAAGCCTCAATTTTGCACAGGAGCGTTGTGAGCTCTTCGAACGTGAGCGTATGCGATCCAATGACTCTGCGTAGATGGTGCTTGATGCTCCGCACTCCGGCTTCCCACAGTCCTCCGAAGTGAGGGGCGTGAGGGGGAATAAAGTGCCATGTAACCTTATCTGACGCTGTTCGATTTAGGAAGTCAGGATCTTGAAGAGCCTTTCGATATGCAATGGTTAACTCGGTGTCTGCACCCGTGAACGTAGTCCCGTTGTCGGAATACATTGCTTCGGGTAGTCCTCTGCGAGCGCAGAATCTTGTGTAGGCGTCAAGGAAAGCGGAAGTGGAGTAGCTCCCCACGAGCTCGAGGTGCATCGCTCTTGTCGCCAAACAAATGAATACGGCGATGTACGACTTGCGTGAGGTGATGCCTCGACCCGCGGACGCTCGAGTGGCAATCGGGCCAGCGTAATCCACGCCGCAATGAAGGAAAGTTCGTGATGGAGCAAAAACTCTTGCTCGCGGCAATGGCCCCATCAATTGAGTGGGAATGGCTGCCTTTTCGCGCGCACAGGTGACGCACCGATTTATCATCAATTTGACCATATTGCGAGCTCGGAGTATCCAAAACTTCCGTCTTAGAGTAGCTAGCGTCAGTTGAACGCCAGCATTCGTCTCGCACTATCATTTGAACGACTGAATGGGGCGCTAAGAGAATCGGATGCTTGACGCAGAATGGAAGCGGAGCTCTTTCTATCCGCCCGCCTACGCGAATTAGTTTGTTGCCGTCGATGAAAGGGTTTAGGGAGATAATTGCGCTTTTTGAAGAAAGCGGCCTTTTTTGTTGAAGGGCTCGCAGCTCCTCGGAGAATATTTCGGCTTGAACCGTCTGAAGCCAGAACAGCCTTGCTTTCTGGTAGTAGTTAGCCGTTAGAGCCTTTGAGTTTGGAAGGTCCGATAGTTGTTTTGACTGGTTCCGACATCGGTGGACAAACCGAATGACATAGGCGGTGACCCGGAGAAGTTTGGGCCACGTGGAGTATCGGGAAGCGAGGTCCCAAGATTCTTTAGCATGCGCGAGATTGACAGAGATTGATTTGGCTTCTGTTTGCGCGACTTCTTCTGATGACGACGCGAGATCGATCGGCCATTCGGAGGGCTCTAGACGTAGCCAATCAGGGCCGTGCCACCAAAGGGAATTGGACTCAAAGTTTGTGCCAAGGAGTCCTCTTGATGCGCAATCTGCTGGATTGTCTTTAGTTGGCACGTGATGCCATTCGTCGTACGGTGTCCGAGATTGGATCGCGGCAACCCGATGAGATACGAACGTCTTCCACTTAGACGGATGCTGTCTCAACCATTTGCGAACGACTTTTGAATCTGTCCAGCAACGACGTCGGAATTTTGGATGATTTAAGGAGGCGCACACCGCTTCCATAAGGCGCGATAATAAATCTGCGGCCAGCAGTTCGAGCCGAGGGATGGTCATGGGTTTGATGAGAGCGACCTTGGATTTCCCAGCGAGTAATGCGGTGGTCGTTTCCCCTGAAATTGATGTAACGCGTATGTAAACGACAGCGGCGTAAGCGACATTGGATGCGTCGGCGAAGCCGTGCAGCTCACACTGGGCTGTGTCGGAGCCTCGGTTTACCCATCGAGGTAGAAGTAAATTCTCTAAGGCAGCGAGTTGCTTGTAAATGAGCTTCCATTTTGTGAGGGCAGAGTCTTCAATGACGTCGTCCCAATCGAGCTTACGACGCCAGAGCTGCTGCATGAAGATTTTCGCGTTAATTGTAACTGGCGTGACCCATCCGAGCGGGTCGAAGAGTTTGGCTATCGTGGATAAAATCGTGCGCTTTGTACGAGGAAGAGATTCCGGTAGCGAAACTTGAAACTTAAACGCGTCGAGCGCGGGATTCCAAGAAATACCAAGCACCTTCATGCTGTCTTCAGGCTGCAAGACGTTGCAGGCTAGTCCGTGATCGTCTGAGGGAATATCAGTGAGGAGTTCCGATCGATTGCTTGCCCACTTTTGAAGTTTGAATCCTCCACGCTGTAGGAGAACGCAGAGTTGCTCACGCATGCACCGCAGAAGGGGCATGTCTTCTGCCCCATAGAGAACGTCGTCGATGTATGTGTTCAGTAGTAAAATGAGACAGGCAAGGGGGAAGTCGTGACCTTCATCCTCTATAAGTTGTTGAAGAACTCGTAGAGCTTGGAATGGCGCAGGTACTTCGCCGTATGTCACTGTGAGCAATCGATATTCTTCCACCGTTGAAGGTTCCTTACCGTTCCAAAGGATGCGCTGATAGTCTTGATCGCGTGGATCGATCCAGATCTGGCGGTACATTTTTGCTATGTCCGCCGCGTAAACATATTGAAATTGCCGCCAGCGCATTAGGACGTCGAACAACTCAGTTTGTAGTTTAGGGCCAGCTAAAAGATGACTGTTTAGCGAAGTGCCATTTGACGTTATGCTAGAGGCGTTGAAAACGACCCTGAGTTTAGTCGTTGCGCTAGAGGCTCGAATTACAGGGTGATACGGAATGTAAACGGTTTGTGTACTTCCTGCGGACGGAGAGGAGGCGACGACCTTCTCCATATGTCCCAGTTCTTCGTACTCTGAGAGAAAGGCTGCATATTCTCGCTTCAAGTCGGGGTGACGGTCCAGTCTGCGATTTAGTGAAGCGAGCATGCGCAGCGCTTGAGCTCGGGATTCGCCAATGTCTATGGGAGGGCCCTCCTTGAAAGGCAGCCGCACTATGTATTTTCCGCCTTGATCGCGGGAGTGAGTTTTGCGGAAGTGTTCCTCACATTGCCTTTCCTCGGGTGGGAGTATCCTTTCGCAGGGAAGTTCTTCGACCTCCCAGAATTTGCGTAACTCTTGGTCCAAGGAACAATGCTGAACAGTGATAGAATGAGGTAGCAAGCTCGTCGCGGAGGTGGGTCCGGAGATGACCCAACCAAAGTGAGATTGTTGAGCGATCGGTTGTTCTGCCGAGCCTCTTCGAATCCCGTCCTGAATTATGCTGCCGTACAAATCGGCACCTATGAGAATGTCAATTGGATCGGCTCTTGTTGGATCGTCATCAGCCAAATTTAGTTGAGTCAGATGACTCCATTTTACGTCGAATTTGGCGCGGGGAGGAATGTATTTGGTTAGTGAATTTATTATAAAGGCGAGAGTTGAAAAGGTTGGTTCGGCGCGATCTCGTGGAGTAACGTGAATATTAGCCGCGTGACGGCATGTTCCAACCTTGACGCATCCTACCGCAGATATTGAAGTGCGGGTGCGGATGCGTTGCACACGCAGTGTTTGTGCGAGCTTTTCCGTGATGAACGAAACTTCCGATCCTTGATCTAGAAGGGCTCTGACGCTTAGTGTACGCCCAGACGGACAGCTGACGTTGACTCTCGCTGTCGCAAGCAACACCGGAGTAGGAACCGCGGTGATCGAGACGGCGGAGAGCGAATTTACCTTTGAAGCTTCGATTGCGGTGGACGGTTCGCTCGCAGGAACCGTCACGAGATTTGTACTCGACGAGAGCGAGTCATCGTGCAACATTGAATGATGCTGACGCTGGCATGTACGACACGTGAATTTACTTTTACAGTCTGTCACCGCATGCTTAGTGCTTAGATAATTGAAACAGCGTTTATTTTGCTTAACTATATCGCGACGTTGACTCGGGCTCTTTTCGATGAATTTTGGACACTTATTAATAAAGTGAAACTTTTGACACAGTGGACAGCTCGGATTAAATGCTGTTGATGCGTTAGCGGTAGTTACCTTGAGGCCGCGATTGAATTTCGAAGAGCCGGGAGGCGCGAGTTCCTCGAGAGCGAGCGCACGCGATGATAAAAATCGATTGAGATCGTCGTACGTTGGGGGAGGAGAATCGTCGCCGAATTTCAATTTCCACGCTCGGCGCGTAGCGGTGTCGAGTTTTTGAGATACAAAATAAACTAAAATATCGCTTAATATTTCGTCGGATGAACGATCGAGACGCCTTAACGCCGCAAGTGGCTTTTCAGCTCTGTCACGTAACGCATGTAATTCCGTAGCCGATTCGCGAGAAATGCTCGTCAGATTATACAGCGCCGAAACATGAATTTCGATTAGTCGACGTTTATTTTCAAAACGCGTTGTGAGCGCTTTCCACGCGACGTCGAAATTCTCCGCGGTAATAGTTAGACTAGCGATCGCATCACGAGCACGTCCGGTTAAACTAGACGCAAGAAAGTGCATTCTACTAAAATCCGACAGTTCTTTATTCTTAATTATTAACGCTTGAAAGCGATCTCGAAAACTCTCCCACTCTTCGAATTTACCTGAGAACGGAGGCAATTGTATGGAAGGCAAGTGCATTAACGACAGCGACGCTGATTCGGATCGCATAGTCGACGACGCAAAGGATTGATTTGGATTGATGACGGGCTCCAGTTCCTCCAGCCTTTCCGCCATATTATCCAGCGCCTCCTGATAGTGATCCTTGTGGATGTCCAATTGGTTGGTGGCGAAGTACTCCACGGCTTTCCTTTTGTCCTCGGGATAAGCGTGAAGGAGAGCTGCATGACCGTTGACGCATTGCGCCCACGTTTCCTTGAGCGACGTTATCCGCGAATGTTCGAGAGCACGCGGTAGCGCGAGATAGCGCGAGGTAGAAGACGACCACAAATAACGACACAGCAAGTAACCGAAAAATAAAGTGTGTATTTACAAAATGTATATATGTACAGAAAGGAAGCCGTGAGCGCGCACAGAGTTTAGCACGGCAACGGCGGCGGAAGCTATCAAGCAAGCGAATGCGTGTAGCAACGCGAAAAGCGGCGTTAAGCGGTTTGTAAAGGCGGTCGTATAAAGATACTAGGCGATGTCGGCGAGAGACAAGGCGAAAAGCAGTTAAGCAAGCGAGTGCGAAACGGCGGTGGAACGCGGTATAGCAAAGCGGTGTCGAAAAGCGGTGTACTAGCGGTGATCTGCGAGCGAAATCGGTTCCGCGGCGCAGCGGCGGTCTTTTATCACCTCCGCGGTGATGCTCCCTCCAGGCAGATCACCGATGATTTCGGACGGGTGATTGGCCCTCGGCGGCCTACGTCATCGCATTGACGTCACCGTTTTCACGTGACAATGCGAAGTGATCGTTACTTGTTTTCGTCAGCGGTGTTTATGGCATGAACTTTCTCCCTCGTTGGCGCGGTAGCGTGACTTTGTTATTGCCGAGCGAATGTCAGCGAATATTCCAGAATGCGACTAAGAGAAAATCCATGCCACAATTTGCCAATAATGCGACTTCTACATAGCGATCTTTAAATAGTGCTGAAGGCGAGCGAACCCCGACATGCAATCAAACGCGATTTCCGGCAAGAGTAGCGCAATCTCAAACAGCGAACGAATTTTTGCGGGAGTGTAATTATTTCGGCCCATCTTCTTGAAGTTATCTAAAGCTCGGGCCACAGAATAAAGCAACGACTGTTGCTTTGCAATGAGTTCGCTCATGGCGAAAGTTTGTCCGCTTCACTTGTACCTGAGTTTTGAAGCACTTCGATTTCACTATAATATTATGTGTTGAACTGAAACACTCAGTATGAGCGACTATTTTCAAGACGCTTAGTAGAGTTCCCGAGTCGCAACGTAAACACTTAATCCGGCTCGAAGGACCAACAGTTTTTTGTAGCAAATTCCACCGCGTTCGCTCGTAGCGGGCGAGAAGGGGGGGGGGTGGAAAGAGAAGAAATGCCGGGACTCGTCTCGAGTGAGACGATAAGGTTTCGGGACTGGGAAAATCCGGAGAATAACTTGAAATGTCCTCACTTGATTTAACACATTTTAATGTTTCTTACAGTGACCTGCGTATTATCGCGCGAGGCATTAAGTTGCGCTGTAAGGCAAATCGGAGCGCGTAATGCGTGCCGCGTGCTCCGGAATGGAGACTCGCGTTGAGAGCCGATCACGATTTTCGGTGTCCTGAGCTGCACAATCGACGATACGGAGATGTCTTTCACGATCGACAATACAGCGACGTCCTTTAGAGTGTTAGCGGAGAACTAGAAGTCGGTCGAGCGACTCCACATTTTTCGGAGCAACCGTCGGGATCTTATTTCTCGCGATGGACCGTTCGCTAAACCGAATTGCACGCAACTCAGACATGATCTGACTTCGCCGCGGCGCTGTCGTTCGGGAAACATCGCGATCACGTTCGACGATCCAGGAAGTGGCGCCGCACGGTGGATCGCGAAAGTGTTACTGTGCTTTGACTCAATTTAGATCGTTCGATCCTGAACAGACACAAAAAAAGGATGGAAATGGAAAACAAAATGTTGGCAAAACTGGATAAACTTCTAGAGAAGAACTAAATACCTCAATGGTACAGAACCAGTTGCACAGTTTGGAAAAGTGCAATTACATAGTACAAAAGTTTGGTTGTTTTTCGGAATATATATTCTATTATATATTATTTTATTACACGCACGTTTATTTTATTATTAATATATTCTCTCTTACGTTATATTAAACAAAGTGATACCTATAATTTCATTTATTAACATTAAATAGTATATAAAGTAGGTATATAAGATGGGTATATAGAAGATTAAAATATTAAAAAATTAAAAGATTAAAAGATTAAAAGATAAAAGATGAAGAGAGATAATGATTAAACCAAAGATTACATTATAATTTTTTAAGGTTTTTAGTTTGTATACAATAAATATTAACCGATTGCATAGTAAATTGTAGTTTTTTATTTCAAATAAATGAATATGTACCAGTTATACATTTCTTAGTCGTAATCTCTGAGCTATTAGATCTCGCTTTGCAGCACCTGCATAAGCAGCATCACATATTTTCATTATTGACCATCACACAATCTATCACATCTACATCCTCAATTACTTCTATATTAAAATCATCATTTTTCATTAGATACACATTATGTAATACACAACAGGCAAGAATATGCAGTGGAATTAAGTCTACTCTATCCATTGCAAGTGTTGTAAGAAGGCTTCGAAAACGTCTCTTTAATAGTCCGAAAGCTCTTTCAATAGCAATTCTCGCAGAAGCATGACAAAAGTTATAATTTCGTTGACGTTGTGTCATATGGCCATTGTCTCGATACGGTATTAGCAAATTTTCATGCAATTTATAGGCTAGATCTCCAACTAAGTGGCACTCTTGTGGAAACTTTGACACATTTCCAAGATAGGATTGTACTTCCGACAGACGAAACACTCGTTGATCATGTACCGACCCCACATGTCCAACATAACAGTGGATAAATTGGCAAGTGTGGTCACAAATAGCCTGCAACAAAAGACATGCAAACCAATATAGATTACATAAAATTGGCATGAAAATCATTAACATTGGAATTCCCGATAAAATTACTGAAGTAGAAAATATTACCTGAAGTTGGATTGAGTGATAACTTTTGCGATTGATATACGCTGCTGGATCATCTTTAGGAGCTGGAATATTGATGTGCGTGCCATCAATAGCACCAATGACTTTAGGGAATCCACTGGTAGCTTTAAATCCTGCCCACACTTGACCAATTCGTTCATTTGTAGGCCATTTAATTACAGTAGGTGCCAGCTCAATAAGTGCATTTATAACACGTCTTGTTATATATAATGCAGTACTTCTACCGACATTAAATCGATCGGAAATCGACTTGAAGATTAAAACAAAAATATATAACAGTTGTTTTCTAGTTAAGGCTCCTGGGGTTTCGCCGCCGTCATGTTAGATCATGACGTCAAAGGCGGGAAATGACACGCTGAAAATTCTTGCGTGCCATTTCCAAATAAAAAGATATTTGCATAAAATAACATACTTCAAATTACTTCAGCACACTTTAAAAATACTCCGAGAACTATTCCTTTCTCTTCATAGTTAATAAACAACGGTAAAATAAATGTAATACGAAACCGTGCGCCGGCGCATAAGCACTCATATTACATTCATTTTATGGCTGTTTCTTAACTGTCAATGGAAAGGGATAGTTCTCGGGAGTATTTTTGGTGTGTGCTGAAGTGATCTGAAGTATTATGTTATCTTTTTATTTGGAAATGGCACGCAAGAATTTTCAGCGTGTCATTTCTCGTCCCTGACGTCACGATCTTACATAATGACGGCGAGAGCCCAGGAGCCTTATTGACACAAATCATGAGCATAAGCATGACAAACATAAGCATCACTCTGTTTATGTTGCCAACATGTCAAACAAAGAAAGATTGATGCTTGTGTTGACTGATATCACTGACCATGTTCAACAAAACTGTGAACTTATTCATTACCTTAAAGAATCTGGAGTAGCTAATCGCCACAACGCCAACAAACACTGTTTGCGTGGAGAAATCATAGGTGCTCCCTCTGTTTTCTCTCTTAGTAGTATCGGCAATAATAGACAGAAGATACTCGAAGGTTCCAGGAAGCATCCTAAATCATGCATTAGTTATTGTTTATCAGTTAGATATTGTATTCTCTATTCAAATCTGTACTAAACTGTTTACCATAGACTTTTTGATAGAGAAATATTTTTAGGAAAACATTCTTTATATAATTGATACCTGAAATGAGCTTTGAAATTTTGACTTGTCAACCCTGGCACTACTGTTTCAACATAATTTTGTACTCTGGACACTTTTCTTCTTTTATTTAACATTTTTTCCAATATTTCAAGTTCATCATTATCGCTGTCACTTGATGACGTATCTACCAACTCCCGTATTTGCAGTGCTATTATTGTTACCAAATCTCTTCGATTTGCCTCCATTGTTTGCTACTGGAGTTTTGTGCTCGACGCAATTCTCCGCGGTATATACGGGGGTAATATCCTTTCGAGGCTCGGACACGTGCCTTACCACGTAATCGGCGAATCTTAAGTCCTCGGTGGTAAGATACAGCTGCCGCTTTAATAGAATGGTAAGATCGAGCTGCCTCAGCTCGAGATCGATCGCCTCTATCCGTGTGTTTTCAACCTTTTACAAATGCAATATTCGATTATAAATCAAACCGTTTATATTCCATCCCTATTCAAATACACATCTAGCATTTAAGCTTACCTCGACTAGCACATCGATAGCTTCTTTTGTACAAACAGCACATTTGTAGCGCCGACTTAAACGCACGGACAATTTCCTCAGCTGCCTCAGCTTCGGGAAGAACGAGACACCCGCGGGGGGTAGTGTGCGACGATTGCACCCGGTTAACGAAGCTGATCGCGCTCAGCGGGCGAAATTGCGCCCGTGCGACGAGACGAGACGACACGCCACGGCGCGGTACAGCGTACAGCGACGGTGAACGGTGACGATACAGCGCGAATCGCGAGATACAGTGCGACGAGACGAGACGACACGGACACGAATGCCACGCGAGAGGAACGAAGCAACGTATCGGCGGATCGACGATCAACGATCGCGAGAAACGTACCGATTGACCGTCTCGCGGAGAAGAGTATGAAGAGACGAGGAAACCGATGACCGAAAAGCGATGTGGGACTTCAGACTCCAGGTCAATTAACCTGTTACCTAAACGCAAACGCAAACACCATAATGCCAACGCTACGCTAGTGCCGTTCATGGAGCTTGCTATCGCTATCGCGCTATTGGCTCCATGAACAGTTTTGGTAGCGTTTGCGTTTATAGCGTTAATAGCGTCTTCCCGAACGTACCCACAGAACGATCGGAATGCGTCCGGCGGACGTGACGCCCACCGTCGCCGAAAAACTGCTGCGCACGGTGTACAGTCGCGCGAAGATCGCCGCGCCGGCGAGATTTCGAGTCGACGATCAGGTGCGCGTGAGCAAATTTAAAACGATCTTCGAAAAGGCTACACTCCCAATTGGACCACCGAGATCTTTCGCATAGCCAAAGTACAAAGGACCAATCCCGTTACGTATCTGCTGAAAGACATTCGCGGAGAAGCGATAGCCGGAGGATTCTACGAACACGAGTTGCTACGCGTCTCCAATTCCGACGTCTATCTCGTGGAAAAAGTCCTGCGTAAGCGCGGCAATCGAGTGTACGTGAAGTGGCTAGGGATGGACAGTTCGCACAATTCGTGGATAGATAAGGCGTCTGTATTGTAACAGAAATACTTAGACATTCGTAGACACGCACAACGTGTACTTTATTATTAATAAAAGTTTACACATTCATTGATTTGCTTCTTACGTGTTATTGATTTTTTACGATAAAACAATTTTAGAAAGCGTATGATATTGTTTCTTTTTTTACAGCGGTATTCCGTAATGTCCCCACGGAAGCGTTTTCTCGCTGTCCAACGTCACGTATCGCTTATCGTCGTGCGGACTGAGAGATAGTTTTTGCTCCGACACGGTGTTGTTGTGAGCGCACAACGTATTAAGGATTAATTGTACTTGGCAACACCGAGGGCCGGATTACTTGGTAATCCGACCCTAGCGACAAGAGTCGAATCTAACATCCGCCGAAAAATCTGACGATTGCATCGGACGACCGATCATCCAATGCAATCCGACACGGGAACCAGGAGCGTTAAACTCCGGGACAACCAAAAACGCTGATGCGAAGGTCAGCGCAAGGCGCTGACCGCGTAAGGTTAGCGCTACCTCGGTTAGCAACGGCACGCGACTCGGACATGATAAATACCGCCGAATCATATCAAATCAAAATCGAAACGAGCACGTGCGTCACAATACCTGTTACAATATTAGAACTCGTTAAAATCTTCAAACGTCATTCGAGTATAACGCGATTATCGGACTTAAATAAATGGGACAATTGTAAATTTGAACAAGATAAATATATTTGAATTCATTATTTAACACATTGCGACGAGCTTTATTCTCCGACCCGGAATCTCCGAAACCTGTGCCGGAACTATCCCGGTTACGGCACAACAGTGTAAACCTTGTGCAACGTCGAGCGTATGCACGACTGGCGCGTCTTCAGCTCGCGCGCGTTCCGCAGGCACGTAATCCTCGAACGTGATCTTCGCAACTACGTTTCTTTTAACATCCTTTATTCTCTTGGTGTCGTCGCGTCCGAGTACCTTATAAGTGTACATCTTCGCTCTGAGGCCCACGAACTCCGTCATGATCGCGCCGTTGTTCTCGTCCTTCATCAAACTGGGCACCTTCTTGTTGACGCGCGGCATGCCGTGGGCGTTATTCTCCGCGTAATTGCTCGTGTCGATCCTGTCTATGTCGCGTCTCATACGCTCGTACGCGTCTTCGCACTCCAGCGAATAGATCAGACTATCGGTATCCGTGTAAAGAATTCGACACCGGTCGCGATAGAGCGGCACCATGTAGTCGTAGTGAAACTCGTAGAGACGCGTCTTGGATATCTCGAGAATACACATACCCACGTAGACCGGCTTGTTGAATTTTACCTCGAGCCTTCGCAGCTCGATTGCCACCAGATTCTCCGAGAAGACGCTTCTGCTGTGAAAGTTCGGCCTGCCGATCAACGCCTCCGCACCGTACCGTACCGTGATCGCGCACGTTCTCCATCGTTTTGCCGAAGACGGCATTGTTCATCAGTTTGTACATATTCCGTTCGAACTCGTTGCTCGCGCGCGTCATGAACGTCGTGTTCAGCTCGATGTAGCCGCGAAGCCACGGTGACTGGGCGAATCGCAGGACTCGACGAACGCGCGTCAGACGCAAACCGAGTCGCAGACATTGCTGCAGGTTTCGATAGTGCGTCACGTAGCGCGATTTGTCGTAGAGAGTAGCGAGCAGTTTCTCCTGCCGCTTACCGGGCGGTTTATCACGCGTCGGGCACAGCGGCAGGTCCGCGTGGGTGTCGTGCAGGTCCCGCGGATACTCGAGATCCACCTCCAGAATGTAACCGATATCGCTGTCCGTCGGCACGGTCGTCACGTCGAAATTCTCAGGGTCGTCGAGCCACTGGAAATTCGCGTACGGCAGCGATTCGCTCATAGCCCAGCCGTACAGATTGTTCACGTCGTAATACATGAGATACGTAGTGGGCTGAGACGAGTCGTACGTCGGTACGTGCCTTGTTGGCTCGCGCGTACCTGAGCGAACATTGACTGAGGCCGCCGCGTATTCCGCGTTCCACGAACAGCGCCATGTCGATGTCGGTGAGCAGCTCGAAACGCACGCCGGTGTACCTCAACATGGCGTCCCACGTGTACCTCGGCAACGTATAATAATACGCGGGATCCAGCCCGTAACTCGCTAAACACGTGTCCCGAAAATTTTCAAAGATATCCGCCAGAAGAAGCACGTCGGTCTTGAGATACAGATCGCTGTACTCGCCGAGATCTTGCACGCGAAAACGTCGCCAGACCCTCGTCGCGTGCTCGTAATCGCTCTCGCTCGCGGTCTCGTCGGTCAGGGAGCTGTAAAAGACCTCGCGCGGCGGAAGCTCGGTCTCCCGCAGTTTGTCCACGCTGTCGACGTACTCGTACGGAAATACTTCCTTGCGAGTGAGCAGATCGAGATCCTCCGTGCTCAAATTCGCGTACTCCGAGGGCGTTATTCTCAGCTTGTCCTTGTCCAGATAGGACGCGGTTTCGATACTCGCGGCTAAAAATTTGTACGAATCTACGAATCGAAGCCACACGAATCGATTCCACATCCCGTCCGTTTGCGTCTCCTTAACGATCTTCGAGAAAGATATGTAATTTTCTTTCGTAAGCGGCAAGAGATCGACCTCACCCTCAAATCGTTCGCAATTTTCTCGATGATAAAGTGCGCGTCGTAACCCGACAGATTGTGGAAGAACACGGGAATCACGTACACGTTTCTGTAATTCAGATTGCAACGAGAATGCGCCGGACCTCTGTAGCGTCCGGTTAGATGACAGTGATCTCGCATGCGCTTGTCCTCCGGTTGGAACACTTTCCGACACACGTGACAATGCGTCGCGCGCCGAAATTCGAGTTTCTCGTCCTCCGTAAGTTCTATCATCGATATATTGGTTGAGATTTTAATCTTAGCGTGACGTGCGAGAACGCGAAGCTCGTTCACGAACCACGAAACGCAGTCCTCGCCGCGACGATATCTGTACGTAGATACGGTATCGTCGTAGGTGCAGCACAAATAGTAGCCCAGGCTGAACGGTACGTGACGCTGATAAGCGTATCTTTCCGTTCTCGCGCCCCCTTCGGCATTCTCCCTCTCCCGTTGTTCGAGAAAACACTCCAGATCCGCGTACACTACGAAGGGGAGTACGCGGATCTGGAGTGTCTTCTCGAACAACGGGAGAGGGAGAATGCCGAAGGGGGCGCGAGAACGGAAAGATACGCTTATCAGCGTCACGTACCGTTCAGCCTGGGCTACTATTTGTGCTGCACCTACGACGATCCTTTCTGTCGCTCCTTTCTGTCGTGATTGTTGAACGACAGCCACTTATCGTTCTCGTTCAGAAGAACGATGGCGCAGTCGTTCATTCGGCCGCAGTCGACGCTGTGAGCGTCCAACTTTTCGCGCGTATAGAAATAGTGTAGACATCTGCGAAGTAACGTGCGTGCGATTACTATGTGTTTATATATATAACAATAATACCTCGTCGTTTCCTTATTCCTCAAATTTTTTTACTTACCGATCGCAAACGTGCTTCGCACACCGGCTCACGGTCAATTGCGAATTCACCAATCGCGACAGATTCTTTATCCAGGCGAAATGGCCCCTGTTGACGCCACGTAGCGTATCGCGCAGATACAGGAGATTTACGTGTCTATCCCTCTTATCGTCGGTTAACCGCAGAGGCACAATCGCGTTGTCGTCGGCGCCCCGTCCGAACCTAATCTTTTTTTCACTTCCTTCCCGAGTTGTAAATACGTTGATCGATACGTCGTTCTGACGTTCGAACTTTCCGATCTGTTTCAGATCTATGGGAAACTTGATCCCGTCGAGATTCAGCACCGTCCAGTAATCGGGATACGAGCCGCATCGTTGCGCGTTGTGCTTGGCGGGATACAGAGCCGCGACCACCGCACGCGCGAAACACGTGTCGTTCTCAGACAGCACGTTGACCACCGCCTGTTTAAGTCTTATACCTAGCGGTATCTTCATCCAACATCCCACTCGCATGGGATTACACTTGTTCACGTTCACCGTTAGGTTGAGTATTCGCGACAACGCCCATCCGCTGTCGCGTTCCTGAAATTCGTCCAACGCCGCTAGAATCGCGTCGCGCACGTGCTTTTCGTACCACTTGCCCAGATCGGACTCTTGGAGAAGCTGTTCGTTCCGCGTATCGATACTCTTCATATCAGTCTTAACGTCCGCTACGAATTCCCCATTGAATATGGCACTGACCTTCAGATACACGTATCTGTTCAAATTATCCTGCACTTTTTCGAGCACGGTGCCCCTCGCATCCTCGAGAAATCGCGCGGGTTCGATGTACATATAGTTCGTCACAGCGCCGGTCAGTACGCGACTTTGGAACGCCGTATCGATCTCGACCCACGAAAATCCTCTGCCGACGCTGCTACCGCCGTCCCCACCGTCCAAACCGGCACCTGCGGAGCGTTCGAATCATCGACACAGATCCTCCCTCGAACCTTCCAATCGCGCTATTCGAGCCACCAGAGCGGTCACGGCTCCCGTACTTCCTCGCCCCCCAGAGCGTTTGACTCGACAACTCTCCCGCAAGAGCCGGAGACACTCGTCGCATCGTCGTCTCCACGCGCGGTACCCGTCCGCGTCGCGGACGTCCGCGGCGAGAAACTCGTCGCACTGTTCCTGCATCCTATCCAGAAGGGCCTTTCACCCTCGGGAACACTGAATTTCACTCGATCGAACAGACGACAAGACCTGTAGGTGTGAAGCCTACGTATCTTCTCTCCTCCATCCACCGTCTGATAATACAAATAATACTAGAGCGGCAGGTAACGCATATAATCGTTCGCCCTAACGGAGTATGCCATTGTCGTCTCTATCCACGCTCGCTCGCGCGCAGTTCGCGCTCCGATCTCCCTTCGCAGATGATGAGTCGCCAGATTCCATCGCGCGTCCTCATTCACAACCGACGCGCATACGTTTGACGATAACGACGTTTCGAGTCTCGCCTATTCGTCGTCCGAATCGGACGAGAACATGGGCATGGGCTCGTAGCAGTGCAGTTCGTCGTCAGATTCCTCGGGCGAGGGATAACGGCGATCGTTCATTCGCGAGTACGCATCGATAATGCTATCAATTAGACGTAAATTCACCGTCCTCTATTCTTTTCCAATATATTTGGTAATTGAGAAACATCCGGTTCGATTGGCGATCGACGAGGTGTGAAGCCTACGTATCTTCTCTCCTCCATCCACCGTCTGATAGTACAGATAATACTCGAGCGGCAGGTAACGCATATAATCGTCCGCCCTAACGGAGTATGCCATTGTCGTCTCTATCCACGCTCGCTCGCCAATTAGACGTAAATTCACCGTCCTCTATCCTTTTCCAATATATTTGGCAATTGAGAAACCTCCGGTTCGATTGGCGATCGGCGACAGAGCTGCCAATTCTAGACCCCAGCCTGACTCGTAAATCGAGTGGTGGGGATACTACGCGCGCTCGGCGGTCCGTCTTCGAGCTTCGGCTAGCTTCGGAATACTAGACGAGGACAGTCACATTATGTTTTGTCTCCTTCTCGCGCGCTGAATTCTTCCGTACAACAGCGAGAAGTCTTTCGTGAACGCGAGGGAAGGATTTTTTCGGCGGTGCAGCGCGACGCGACAAAATGCTCTCGTCTACTATCCGCTAGGCTATGTACATATAAAATTATAATTAATATAATTGTATAATATTTTTCCACGTCACCTAAGAGGTACTATTATAGGCCTATTCCACTAAAAAATGACACTATGAAATGATCGTAGCTTGTCAGGGGGACAAATAAAATTATGTAATATATATAAAAAATTGCACTTATTGTTCGTCAAAAAGATAAATAAAATTAATAATTTAATAAATATGGTAAATGAGCTATATGTATAAAAATAAAATAAATAATAAATATAAATAAATATAATATATAATAAATGAATTTTTACATTTTTACTCTGACCTATTGCAATAATTTTGACAATTTTTTCCAATAAGTATTCTAAAAAAGACAAGACACGTATTTTTTTGTTTGGATTTACGATTTATATTTTTGATAGTGTAATTTTAAAAATTAAATTTTTTGGTAACTACTTTTTAAAATGTTAATATCTTGGAAATGTTTAATCTTATCGAAAAACTAATATATACATCAAATATATACATCATGTAATTCATTTTAAACTGAACAAATTTTATCCCAAGATATTAACGTTTTAAAAAGTAGAGCTATCGAAAAATTCAATTTTTACAAAAATTACACGTTGGTGCGATCAAATATTGATCGTAGGTCCAAACAAAAAAAAATACTTGTCTTCTTTTTTTCAGAATACTTCTCGGGAAAAAAGTTGTCTAAATTAACTTTCTAACTGAAATTTGTACAAACTTTTTAAAACAAGAAGTTTTGAAAATCATAGATCTGTAACTGATATAAATTTAGGACCCGACTGCGAAGAATACCTCCGTCAATTAATGAAGGATGGAAATGCAAAGGAGGTTGCAATTGTTCGACAGAACTGTCTACAATTTTATATTACCGCGGCCGAGGAAATTTGTAAAAGATTGCCGATAAATGATACATTTTTAACAAAGTTAAAAGTATTTCTTCCACAGATAGCTTTATCAAATGACAACAGAGAAAGATTGTTTGAAGATCTTTCTTTCATTGTTAAAACAATCGGCGGTTTTGACAAAAGTGGTCTAAAGACAGAATGGTTTACATTGAATTTAGATTTCACAGATACAGAGAAAGATGATTTGTCAAAATTAAATTTTGATGATATGTGGGCACAAATTTTGCAAAAGAATGATTCAGAAGGTAACGAAAGATACCCACATTTAAAATCTGTTGTGAATTCTATTAGATCACTGCCAAACTCAAACGCCGACGCGGAGAGAATATTTTCTTTTCTAACAGATATCAAAACAAAAAAACGAAACACATTATCCTCGGCCACTGTAAATGCTATTTGTGTATTAAAATCAGCATTAAAAACAAGAGGGGAAACTGCTCTGAACATGAAGATTGATGTAGAGCATTTATCTTTCATGAAGACAGACAAATTATATCCTACTATTTCTAAAAGACAAAAAAGTAGTCTTCGGCTATATGCTGCAGATGATGATATTGCTGGTCCCTCTTCGTTTGACATGCAGGAATAACAAAAAGTTAATAATTTTTAACCTCTTTTTTTTAATAGCAAAGCATTATATCAGTTACAGCTATGTAAAAGAAATAATATTTAATATTATTAGGGCTGGTGATTTGCTTCGAAGATTTTGATATTCGAAGCTTCGAAGCTTCGAAGTTTCGAACAATATATTTGTGCGAATGTCGAATTCATTTAAAGGACGCTAAAAATATTGTAAAAAAAAAGAATTAGTCAATATATATACAAAAGAATGTGTAATTATTCCTAAATTACAATCTTGAAATTGTTACGTCCTGCAGACTCCACGATTCCCCTTTTTCGCGAGAATTCTTAGGTACCTAAGATAGCCCTAGGTTTAAGATAAGTAAACTAAGCGCGGACGGTTATCGATCGGCAAGCGAGGTTTGATCTCCTCGCATTCCTTTTTTTTACGATCAAACTGCCTATTTGCTTGAGGAACTAAAAGCGACCTCCCAGACGAATTCTATCAGTTGTCTGGCCCACCCGGCGACATAACGCGCGAAAAGGGCCTTAGTCGCAGATAAAATTGGTAAAAATCTTTATTGCATCGAGCGAGGTTTGTTCGTACGATGTTTCCGACAAACAGAAACAAAGCCTAACACGTGTTCTAAAATACACATGGTGGAAGTTTCTGTTTGCACTTAAGATCGAGAGGTATGGATCGTCTGTTAACATAGGAACAGGGTCGCGAGATAAATAAGGACCCCTAATAAAAGGAAAATCGGCAATAGTCGAAAACAAATGCGTCATGTGACACTGGGAGAAGCGATGAGTTGCACCCCCGATAGGACGGTGGAGGTCTTACGAGGGGACTCACCAATGGAAAACCGGAAAAATCGATAACCGTCTCTAGCTTTCTAGGATAGGCGAAAACTTAAGATCTGGCTCTTGGGTGAGAAACGTCTCGCCCAATAGAAAACCCTCTAGATAAAAATTAGAAGAATCCCACCAACCAAAAGTCCCAAAACGAAAACCAGACACCTCCCACAAGGAAACCCACCCTTTCCACCCTTGGAACTTTCCTATAAAAATCGCGACTTTAAGCACTTACTGTCACTTCCGATCCGGCACGAGACAATTCACTTCTGAGTTCATATACTCATCCCAGTTTTCGTTAAATATTAAAGACGATTTTTGTTGTTCGGCATCCTAAAAAAATTGCGAGTAAATTCTGTGCGCGCTAAGTGTCACGAACCACCCTCACTAGCGACTAGGCGAGACCTGCGGTCAGCACCAGCCCCGACAGAGATCCATATATACTCATACACCTGTTTCATCAAAAAGTAAGTCCTGTACACACACACACGTATATATATCGGCTCCCCTTCGTTTATATATTCACGGGTTAGGGAAGTCTCTCAGTTAAAACCTTCAACTATTTTTAACCCTATTACTTCCGAATTAGCCGATTTATCGGTAGATCCGCCATAGTCTTTCTCTATTACTTTGAGTTAGCTGACCCGTCGGTGGACCGAGGTATATTGCTTTGAGTTAGCTGACCCGTCGGTGGACCAAGGTATGTTGCTTTGAGTTAGCTGACCCGTCGGTGGACCAAGGTATGTTGCTTTGAGTTAGCTGATTCGTCGGTGGACCGAGGTATATTGCTTTGAGTTAGCTGACTCGTCGGTGGACCGAGGTATATTGCTTTGAGTTAGCTGACTCGTCGGTGGACTCGAGGTATATTGGTTGAGTTAGTTGACTCGTTGGTAGACTCGAGCCACTCCTTGGATCTCCAAAACCTGAGGTGACTTCCCCCCAGTTGGCGGATTTTAATAATTAACAATCCGCTAACTTGTAGTGGATTCGGCCGGTCCCACCCATGAGAAGTCGCGAAACGCCGCGAGACACGAAAGACGTCGTCAACATAAGCGGGCGCGAAAGGAGGTCGAAACCCAAGGATCGGAATTTCCCCAGGAACAAGATAACCCCGGTCCTCCGCATCTCGCCATTCCACCGCTTCCACCAGCGTTTACGGAGGAGCCCTGTTGTTCATCACGGGAGAATCGCCCCGTTGCCGCACCCCGTCGCGTTGTCCTACCCTCTCGCCTCGTTCCCGCACCTTATCGCCCCGTTTGCCGCGTCCGCCCTTTCCGCATACTCCCCGTTAGACCCAATCCCCCTCCTCCGGTCGAACACAGGGTACCATCCCCGACCCCCTCGACCGCCTCCACCATCGACATCGATGAACCTAACCCTTCCGAAATAGTCACCCTAGATTAACAATCATTTCTTTTTTTTAATTCATAAAATTCTTGTCCCTCTGTTTTCACTCCCCAAACTTTTCTTATATTTAGTTCTTAATGTCGACTTAAATTTCAAGTACTCATATACACCACACACACACCTAATCAAATTATTATGCTATTCAATCCCGATCTCGATGTAATAATAGCGGGCAGGATGTCCACTTCCAAATAGATTCCCCCTCAAAAGGTTCTGCCCGATCACCCCCGCACTTATGTAACACCCGCGAGAAGTACACACATGTACCTTAAACATACACTTCCATTGTAAAATGCTTTCAATCTACCGTTTAATTTGCCTAGTTCTCACCTATTGTAATATCGACAGATTACTTAACTTAAATTTATAATAAATATTTTATTTATGTTAAATACAAATTTCCATTTATTTATAATCTAAGACCTAACTCACTACTCATCTCCCTCTCGAAATTGCACGAGGTCCGATCCCGAGTTAAAGGGATTAAATTCCTTGACTCGAAAGAGGACCGACGATCGCACCGCTCACGGAAGGCGTCTTAGCGTCCCTACAAACGTTGACCCTTCCTGAGTCATAAAAGTGCGTTCGGGCTCGCGCCACGCGCCGCAGAGCGCGTACCTGCGAGCAGTATTGTTAAGCTTCGAGTTACGTCCTTCCTTACCCCGACCCCACTGGTTAGCCTTTCCTTCGCTTCCCAGATTTTCTTATCCTAATCCCGGGGTTGGATGTAACAAAATATTATAACATGAATTATTACATGTTTAAAATAGAAAAGTTTTAAATAAAAAATTTAGCCCTTTTTATTGAAACATGAAACGAGTTTTCGGAAATATTTCTCGTTCTGAAATTATCAAATAACACATACTGCGATATTTATCCTCAATATGCTATAGTTGTTTGAAGTATATCTATCACTTAAAAGATTAATATTGCAATTGGTATTTATATATCTTATTTAAAAAAATATATATTTATCAAGAATAGTTGTTGAGTTATTTATATTTGTTTATCGCAAAATTCGTATGTGTACATATATATAGCGAGAATAGCGCGCGTTGGCTAATGTATAGTTTTTAAGAGTGGAGATCACTTTTAAACTTTCAAAAAATCAATTTTTTTAAAGGTTGAACATTTTATAATATTTTTAAAATAAAACGCTTGTTACAATTTGAAACATTTACCAAGTTACAATATTTTATTGCGTCGCAACGGAGCTGCATGGCCTCTGAGAATGTTTCGACAAATGTTTTTATTTTTCAAAACAAATTTTTATTAAAGTAATAAAGCCATGTACTTTTATTTTTTTTGACAAATAATATTTAGTTTTATTTAGTTTTTATTTTAGTTCTTTTTTAATTTTATATTTAGTTTAAAAATAATTTTGTTAACGAATTGTTAATTGTTAATTGTCTTAACAATTTTTATATAGATTAAAAGCAAAATGTGTTGGACACCTAATTGATGAATTTTCGAAAAACACGTGATTAAAGTTTCAGTGACAGTATATAACACAATTTTAATCTCTGACGCAATAAAATATTGTAACTTGGTAAATGTTTCAAATTGTAACAAACGTTTTATTTTAAAAATATTATAAAATGTTCAACCTTTAAAAAAATTGATTTTTTGAAAGTTTAAAAGTGATCTCCACTCTTAAAAACTATACATTAGCCAACGCGTGCTATTCTCGCTATATATATGTACACATACGAATTTTGCGATAAACAAATATAAATAACTTAACAACTATTCTTGATAAATATATATTTTTTTAAATAAGATATATAAATACCAATTGCAATATTAATCTTTTAAGTGATAGATATACTTCAAACAACTATAGCATATTGTCCTCATATTGAGGACAAATATCGCAGTATGTGTTATTTGATAATTTCAGAACGAGAAATATTTCCGAAAACTCGTTTCATGTTTCAATAAAAACGGCTTAATTTTTTATTTAAAACTTTTCTATTTTAAACATGTAATAATTCATGTTATAATATTTCAAGATTGTAATTTAGGAATAATTACACATTTCTTTAGCATATATATTAACTAATTCTTTTTTTTACAATATTTTTAGCGTCCTTTAAATGAATTCGACATTCGCACAAATATATTGTTCGAAACTTCGAAGCTTCGAAGTTAACTTCGAATTTCGAAGCTTCGAAGCTTCGAAGTTGTCAAAAGTAACAGCCCTAAATATTATGTAATATGTATTATATAATTTTATTATATATATATATATATATATATATATATATATATGGGGCGTTCCACGCCAAATCGGACACCATTGGGCTTTTGCATCTCCGATTTTTTTGAAAATGTTTTATGTTATAGTATTAGTTGAAAGAGGCCTCCATGATTTTTTTCAAATTTTTTTGTCAAAACGTTTTCAAAATATCGATTTTTGAAAAATTACGTTACTTTTTTTTTAAACGCCCATAACTTTACGAAAAATGGGCCAAATGGGACGTTTTTTTTTTCAAAATGTTCGTATTTAAACACACTTTTGATAAAAAATATCAAAAAAATTTTTCAAACTGTATTTCTATAAGATTTTCAAATTTTTAACATAAATTGTTGATTTACAAAAAACACGTACTGATCGATTTTCTTCAAAATTTTTTGTAAAAAACTATCATCGATTCCACAAATTTTAAGCCTAAATTCATAATGGGATAATGACGGGATCTATTTTTTTTCGATCTTTTAATTTCTATTTTTTATTTATCCGTGCTGAAAAATATCTGAAAAGAATAAATAATTTACACAGGAACTACTATTAATAATTATCTGAGACATAGTGATTACTAAATAGTTTACAAATTGATTTCAGGAAAAATACAGTTGAATTAAAGCGTTTATTATGCTTGATAATTTTTTTTTATTAAGTAGCGTTTATTTTCTTACACGTTTAAATATTTTAAAAATTCGAGATTCAACAGATGATGAAAATTCTTTAAATCTCAAAGTGCCTTCTCCGTCTGGAATTATACAATGATATTTCTGCGTTCCTGTTATTGTCTTAGCTCTAATATATCGCTTGTCTAATGATTCTTTGCTCTGAATATAATCTTCGTTAGAGAAGAATTGCACATAGATATTTGGCAAAGAATTTGATTTTATCGCCCAGTTATATAATTCTTGAGGAGTTGAGATTTGTTCGTCATATGGAAGTTGAAGACTTGCTCGTGCCGCTATTCTCTTAACAGTTCCCCCTACTCCATCACAAGGACCTTTGCCATGAGCTGTTGCAAAATAATGCCATTCAGCTTTTAGCCCAAAGTCTTCTTCATGAAAATTGAGATTTACAAAATTTTTATAATTTTTAAATTGTTGAGGTGCTCCGTCGGAAAAATAAATAACTTTTACAGCATCATTGTTTAATTTTTTGATAAAACTCGTAGTAATTCTTGTGAATTCATGAACAGCAACTGCATCATGAGATAAGCAATCCGATATGATTACTATACTGTTGTGAACAAGTTCATTATTTTTTTTGTAATAAATGACAACTGGATAAATAGTTGCTTGACTGTTATTCCAATGGAATCCTGATGCGGCATTCTGAATAACAAAGGCATAGTTTTCCGCAAAATCACAAATAACAATGTACTCATTCTCTCTCAGTGATTCTTTCAGCGTTCTTAAATAGTTTGCTTGTTTTTTAGCAATATAAGTGTGTGATAAAAGACTTGTTATATTTTCACAAAAACTGTCGATGAAGTCTGACGAATTTTTTACGAATGTCTCCAAGCTTGTATGAGGCTTCGAAATCCAATACTTATAAGTTATTTCATCAATTCCATTTTCATCAAATATATCTAATAATAAATTTTCTAAAGTTTGTATTCCTGGACACTTATCACAGTCGTGAAAATAACATTTGGAAGTTGGATCCTGACAAATAATTATTTTAAAGCAGTCACTATATTGCTGTAATGGTATTGCTAATTGGTCTGTAAGAGCTGCCAAATCACACCCTGGAATAAAGAAGATCATAACTATTTTTTGACAAAGATTTTACTAGTATATCACTTACCTAACATCATTAACTTGACGTTTTGGTGCATAGAACAAACACAAATAGTGTGAGTTCCGCTAGAACCAGCAAGTACGCAATGTTGAGGACGTAATGACGCAAATTTAGAAAAACCAACCCGATAAGCTGGATATCGTACTTTAAAAAGTTCATACAACTCTTTTAAGTTGGAGAGAATAAGGCGTTTTTGGATATGTTCACGTTTTCCGTCATCGTTTCTAATAGAAAGATAATCTTTCATTCCCGGCATATTCATGCTAATTTCATCGTCTACATAGAATTCCAAAATTTTAGACTTTATATCATTTGATAATGGTCGACCTAAACATAATAAAATTCAACTTATCTTTACTGAATAAAATATTAAAATAAGTGGTTTTTATATAAAAAAGTCTTTACTAACCTAATTTCGTACTTGGTGTTGAAAGAATCCCTTTCACTTCTCGAAGAGATTTAGCTATTGATGCCATGTATTTTGTACAGCCAATTGTATCACATAATCGGGATAACCCCCATGTTTCAGGTAAAAGGGTGAGAATTTGAATTTTTTCAGATCGATTTGTATTAGTGTCGTTAAATTTAATTTTTAATTTGTCGATCATTTCCAAAAAATTCTTTGAATTAACTTCATCCTCAGACTCTTTCAACACTCCTAACGACGTCTTCAAATCGTAACATACTTTTTGGACTTTGTTTTCTAAATAATTTGGATTACGCCCCTGGCGGAAAAAATTCTCCAACTTTTTATGCAACAACTGCGCCAAACTACAACCAATTACGAAAAAAAATACGCGAAAACTACAAGTAAAGTAGAGATTCTACATGGAAATAAGAAGTTTTAATGCTAAACAATGCTAAGATTACAACTAATCACAAGAAAATGCGCGATTTCGAAAACTTTCTTAATTGTTTGTAGATGAGCGTAAAAAATTCTCAAACATTTTTAACAACTCCGCCAAACTACAAGTAACTACGACAAAAAATCCGCGGAAACTACAACTAAATTAGAGATGCAATTAACTTAATGCCAAACTACGCTAAAATTGCAACTATTCACGAGAAAATGCGCGGTTTCGGACAGTTTTTTTATTTGTTGTAGATAAGCATAATAAGACATAGAAATCATTAATTATGCGTAGAAACTGGTTGCGCATAATTTCTACGTTTTTCTCCGTCTAATTACAACTTAAGATGACATTTTATGGACAGTAGAGCAGCAGCGGCAGATCGTACTGATTGGCTACAAAATATAGAAGTTCTCGAGTTTTTAGAAATTCTCTGTCTTGTAGTCAATCGGTACGATCTGCTGCTGTTGTTCACTGCCCATGAAATGTCACCTTCATACATATAAATCTACGTAATAATTTTAATAAACTTGATCCAGTATACATAAAATCTACGTAATAATTTTAATAAACTTTATTCAGTATACATACATACATACATGTTGAGATCACTTGCTTATGCAAGATTTACAAACACACAGGTCAATTTACCGGAAAGTTCTCATAGAACAATGACGCCAAACTCTCCGATGTAACGTAACATATTAACGGATTAACGCAAACGTGCATCGTTGGTATAAAAAAACAATTTATTAGGAAATAAACTCTTGAATGCAAAATCTGTCTCTTATGCGCAGCGCTCGATACTACGAGATCTTAATAGGCTTTATCAATTATATAATCAAATATATAAAAAAATATATAATCAAAATTTCCATAATCCAACTTTTCTGCAAAATAATCTAAGACTAAGGGATTTATAATTAAGGGACATAAGTTTTTGAGGCGATGTGTTTCCTACATGTACGGGGATCCAAGATTTCAAAATCCAAAGATTCTAAAAGCAGAAAACTCCCGAGACATCCGAGCTTAAGAACTAATGAATTTAAAAACACGAAAATTCTTTAGATGCTTTTTACATGGATTTTACGAATAAGATCCTAAAAATATTGTGTGAACACTTACAATTTTGTAGGTTTACATTGATCATTAAACAAAAATATTTAGTATTATGTATCTATATGTTATACAAGAAGTGTTAACTGTAGTTTATATAAAAGTAGTTTATATAAAAGTAGTTCATATAAAAAAAAACAACGTACATATTAAACTAAATCACAAAATACTTTGATTAAATTGCACGTTTCACGAACACACTTAGCGCATAATGAAAGGAATAGGGGACAGTTCAATATTAATGTATGAAATTCATATGTAATTTATTAACACAGAATAGACGAACAGAGAAATAGCGCTAAGAAACAGTGATGAAATTTTATTCTATTTCTGTTCCATATGCACAATGAATATGTTAATATTAAACATATTCATTGTGCATATGGCATACAGAAATAGAATAAAATTTCATCACTGTTCCTTAGCGCTATTTCTCTGTTCGTCTATTCTGTATTAATAAATTACATATGAATTTCATACATTAATATTGAACTGTTCCCTATTCCTTTCATTGTGCGCAACCCCTTAAAGTACGCTTTGGCTCTAAATAAAAGGAAAACAAATAAATGATTTCTGACTCATATATAAACTTTACATTAATCACACCTCACTTACAGCTTCTGAACTCTCAGAGCAGGAATGCTCACTATCTGACTTGTCGTCTCCAGAAACTTCCAAATTTTGTAAATGTTCAGTTGTAGGGTTTTTCTTTTTTGTCACTTCAGGATTGGGCGTTTTTATAGCCTTGTAATTAATTTTCTTCCTGGCTGCTGAAATTGCCCCGTTGAAGTATTTGTTCAGTTTAGTTCTATTCATTTGCTCCTCAATAAAAGTCTGCGGCATATGTCTCTTATCTCTCATCCAATGGCAAAACAATGATGAAACTGCACTTTTTTTAGTAGGAGTTAATATCGGTTCCTTAACATTACGTTGTTCACGCACAGAACGTTCAGCCAGCTTGTCGGGTCCCCAGACAGCATAGCATGCACTTCTTATGAATGAGCTGAACTCTTTTTCACGCATAAGTTCCTCGTAAATCATTGTAGGTATCCAAACATCATCTCCTATATGGGTTGTTCGTTCTTTTAACGCATTAATTTTATTCTTATATTGAGGTGCATTATCACCAATATTATCTGCAATTATTAGAAACATTGAAACGTATTATAAATGTAGAATTTAATAATATAAAAATAAAATAATTAAGGACTCTCAATAATAATAAGAACATAAAAGAAAAATTGGCAATAAGAGAGTCGACGCGATTATTAGTGCGTAATGTCAAAATAAGACACAGATATATTTTCATATTACAAGTTTCCGGACGTTTCGGCTCTTTTTCGAGCCATCCTCAGCAGTACAATAAACCATTCTCCATCATAACCATGAGCTTTCGGATTAGGAGGTCGGAAAACCATGAAAACTAAATGATTGCTATCAGATAGTCCGGAGAACGGAAGGTGGTCAACAATATAAAATAACATTAAAAATACATTAAAGATTGAAGTGTCCATGACATGTTGTTGTCACGATAGATCGCACGACACTCAATATAGCAATCATTTAATTCTCATGGTTTTCCGACCTCCTAATCCGAAAGCTCATGGTTATGATGGAGAATGGTTTATTGTACTGCTGAGGATGGCTCGAAGAAGAGCTGGAACGTCTGGAAACTTGTAATATGAAAATATATCTGTGTCTTTTGACATTACGCACTAATAACCGCGTCGACTCTCTTATTGCCAATTTTTCTTTTATATTCTTAATAGTATAAAATAAATTCTTACCATGAATCGTACGGTTGCTGATCGTTTCTAGAATAGTAACGATATCTTTTCCGGTTTTTTCGGTAAGGTTGTAATTTCCAGATTTTTTTAAAGTATCATATTGTTCTTCCCAATGCCTTGCTCTGTTTTCAGCATGTTTTAGTTTCTGTAAACATTCATCTAATTCTCTTTGTTTTTCTTTTAGTAAATCATTACTTGAACACTTGTCTTCTTCATTATTAGAAGCATCGGATGCTTCACTCCCAACATCAGCACTGGAATGTAACGACCGCTGCTTAGATGCACTTACATAAGCAGCAATAATAGAAGTATTAGTCTCCTTTGTAGATTTTTTACAAAGCTCTTGATCAATCTAAAAATAATTTATTAAAAAATTACATGAATTCTGAATAACACACGCAGCAAATATAAGAAAGTGTTTCAAACTAAGGTTTCACGATTCTGAATCGATTCTTTTCCGAACAAATTTGGAGAAAAAGGGTTGTTCGTGTTGCTTGCATCCCAGTGAAAACAACCTAGTCAAAATGATGTCAAAGTGACATCATTTTACTTGGTTACCTAATGCATTAACCAAATTAAGGATTGTATACGTCATAATGTTTCTGTACCACGAGTCGCAATGAAGCCTTGAGAATCAGATTTGAATGACGAAACATTTCAGTTTTAATTATTCTGTCATGATAATTCTGTCATGATGAATCTGTATCGGGAAACGTCACATCCCAAAAACCTTTAAAAAGATTATATTTATTATATATAACATAAAAAGTGATAATAAAATAAAATATTATATAGGCCAGTCATATTAGAGTAATTTAGGGGGTTAACCTTCCAATTACTCTTTTCAGGTTGCAACCACCATGAATCGCTTTGATTTAAGGTGCTGTAAGTGGGATTAATTTTGCTTCGCATAATTAATGCGCATTAAAAAGTTATTAACAATATTATCAACAAAATACGCAATTTTTTTTATTTTTTCTCAAATATCTCGAAAACTAAGCAAGATAGGGTAACTAACTATACGTACCTTTTTTGTAGAGCGTAAAATTATCTACAATAATGATCTGAACAACATTTATCGTCAAGTCAGTCGTTTAGCTTGCACGCGCCGTCAAAGTCCGAGACTCGGATCTCGAAAACCCTCGATTTCATCGTTTTTTTTATGTTGCGTCGGTGATTTTTTTCAGTCATTTAAAATGGAATTAAAAATTCCCAAAAAATCACACATCATCTGAGAACTACAAAGAATACTTTTCAGGGTATAACCGATTTTTTAGACCCTTTTTCTTTAGTTTGTAGATATGTAAGCAAAAAATTTTGATTTTTTGGACTACTCTTAGTTTTTCGCTGTTTTCAGACCTTAGAATTTATTTGAGACGAATTTTATCGTATGCATCTTGTTGTGGACAAAATTTGCAACAAAAAAGGACCCTTGTATTTTTTTCGTACGACGAACGCTGATTTTTTTATTGACGCGCAAAGTTATCTAATATTGCGTATAGGTCGGATAACGCTCGTTTTACACTAAAATAATTATTTTTTATTAAAATTTACGTAATTTTTCGCATTATTATTGAACCATATTGCAAAGCCGTTTTCAACGCATTCTCTCATGTTTAATTATTTATTAACAAATTGTTTATTTAAAAATTATTATAAACAATTAGAAAAACATGTTATAATCGTTGCACTCGTCGTCTCATATCAACTCGAAAAATGTTTTTAAAAAATTTATTCATATTATTTATAACATTTATTCAAACATACAGACAGTGCATCTTTTGACTATTTTCCACACCACCTCTGAGGTAAAGTCAATGGTGCGTTTTTTTTCTGTGGTTTCCCCAGTAGGCCTAATAACATGTTTTTCTAATTGTTTATAATAATTTTTAAATAAACAATTTGTTAATAAATAAGTAAACATGAGAGAATGTGTTGAAAACGGCTTTGCAATATGGTTCAATAATAATACGAAAAATTACGTAAATTTTAATAAAAAATAATTATTTTAGTGTAAAACAAGCGTTATCCGACCTGTACGCAATATTGGATAACTTTGCGCGTCAATAAAAAAATCAGCGTTTGTCGTACGAAAAAAATACAAGGGTCCTTTTTTGTTGCAAATTTCGTCCACAACAAGATGCATATGATAAAATTCGTCTCAAATAAATTCTAAGGCCTGAAAACAGCGAAAAACTAAGAGTAGTCCAAAAAATCAAAATTTTTTGCTTACATAGCTACAAACTAAAGAAAAAGGGTCTAAAAAATCGGTTACACCCTGAAAAGTATTCTTTGTAGTTCTCAGATGATGTGTGATTTTTTGGGAATTTTTAATTCCATTTTAAATAACGGAAAAAAATCACCGACGCAACATAAAAAAAAACGATGAAATCGAGGGTTTTCGGGATCCGAGTCTCGGACTTTGACGGCGCGTGCAAGCTAAACGATTGACTTGACGATAAATGTTGTTCAGATCATTATTGTAGATAATTTTACGCTCTACAAAAAAGGTACGTATAGTTAGTTACCCTATCTTGCTTAGTTTTCGAGATATTTGAGAAAAAATAAAAAAAATTGCGTTTTTTGTTGATAATATTGTTAATAACTTTTTAATGCGCATTAATTATGCGAAGCAAATCTAATCCCACTTACAGCACCTTAAATCAAAGCGATGCATGGTGGTTGCAACCTGAAAAGAGTAATTGGAAGGTTCGATGTCTAATATGACTGGCCTATATACCTTCTGGTGTATTTGGTCGCTCATATTTCCGTCGATGTCGTGAGCATCGATTTTTACGTTTTTGTAATTCTTCTTCTGACAACGACAAAGACTTATAATACTAAAAATCAAATATCATAAATTACTTTTTTATGAGAAAAATATTTATATATTTATATTTATATTTATATTTACTTATTTATATTTATATTTATATTTATTTATTTATATTAACATTTATTTTTTAATTTATATTTATATTAATTTATATCAGGGTTGAGTAAATAAATATATTTTTTTAACTAAATCAAGTTAAAGTTAATGGCTTATAAATTTAATTTAGTTACGTTAAAACTTAAAAGTTACATGAATAAAAAAAACTAACTCAGTTAAAAGTTACGTTAAAATTAGATTAACTCAAGTTAAATTAAAAGTTAATTTTGAAAAGCATTATTTATACTACATTAGAAAGTCGTAATTTTTTAAAGTTAGATTACCCAAAACAATTATAATGTAGAATATGTAGATTATCAAATAAATTCAATACTTTATTTGTACATAATTTTATATGAAATAACAAAGAAATATTATTTTTATGTGGAATTGTATTTTTTCTTTTACAATTCTTTTCTTTTGCATTGATACATCTTTAACTTAGGAAAAAACTGAATAAGTTAAAGTTTATATGTTTTAAAATGACTAGTTAAAGTTAAAAATTAAATTATTTTAAATTAACTAAGTTAAGTAAAAAGTTATTAACTTTTTAACTTTATTAAACTTTTAACTTTTTAATTTGTTACTACTCGACCCTGATTTATATATATATTTTTTTATTTATTTATATTTTATATAACTATATTGTTAATATTGCATTACTTCTCTGCATTCCCAGCAATCCCAGCCTTTTAACTTTGCTCTGTCAGCTTTACATCGCATGTTAAGCTGCTTTGAAATATTTGAATTCTTGATTGGATAAAATGCAAGTCGAGATTGTTTCAGTCTCTTTCTTAGATATGGTCTACATAATATTGGACTTTTTGACAGATTATTTTCGTCTGTATTTTTGTGCAAAGATTTATTTGCATCTGATGAATCAGTTTCCGTATTGGAATTAAAATGAATAGGACTTATATTAATTGTATCTTCATCCTTTGTATATTCATCCTTTGTTTTCGTACAACTATTAACGGTCGTCATTTTTGGGATAAAAAATCGCTACAAAATCACATGTACGTAAACAATAATTAATCGATGAATGAAATTATGTTTACACATAAATAATACCGAATTTTGCTTATATTTCAGGGAGTTCGAAGTTTTGCTTTTCTCGATATATCTCAAACACTAATCGAAATATCAAAAAATGTTTTATACAAAAATTTCATAGTAAAAATACCTCTATTTAACTGCATTAATAATATTTTGAAAAAATAATTTTTTGAAAAAAATTTTTTTATTTGTAGAAAAAAAATTTTCTTAAAAATTTTATTACTATGATTAAATAAACATGTTTTTACCATGAAACTTTTGTATAGAACATTTTTTGATATTTCGAATAGTGTTCGAGATATATTGAGAAAAGCGAAAAACCGCTACACACATAAGGGATGATTTTATCCCTTAGAATCGTCTTTGGGCAGCCAAAATTTCTAAATTCATCTATTTACTCCCCCCCCCCCCTCTATATGTATGGCAAGTTTCATCAATATCAGAAAAGTGCGAAGAGTGCACACAACACAAACAAGCCAATTTTTTGGGGAAAAAATGGAATTGATTCCGAATCGTGCATCCATATTTCAAACTCTTTGCAAGTTATGTATCTAATAATTAAACGATTGTCATAAAAATAATCTTATGTATCATTTTATACACATAAAAAATGTTATTAATGATAAAAATCAATATATCTATAAATACTCGCATATTACGAATAGGCCAGTCATATTAGACAAATTTAGGGGGTTAATCTTCCAATTAATCTTCCCAGATTGCAACCACTATGAATCGCTTTGATTTGAGGTGCTATAAATGGGATTTATTTTGCTTCGCAAAATTAACGTAAAATAAGAAGTTATTAACAATATTATCAACAAAAATGCGATTTTTTTATTTTTTCTCAAATATCTCAAAAACTAAGCAAGATAGGGAACTAACTATACGTACCTTTTTTGTAGAACGTAAAATTATCTACAATAATGATCTGAACAACATTTATCGTCATGTCAGTCGTTTAGCTTGCACGCGCCGTCGAAGTCCGAGGCTCAGATCCCGACAACCCTCGATTTCATCGTTTTTTTTATGTTGCGCCGGTGATTTCTTTCCGTCATTTAAAATAGAATTAAAAATCCTAAAAAAATCACATCATCTGAGAACTACAAAAAATACTTTTCAAATGATGTGTGATTTTTAATTCCATTTTAAATGACGGAAAAAAATTACCGGCGCAACATCAAAAAAACGATGAAATCGAGGGTTTTCGGGATCAGACTTTGACGGACTTTGACGGCGCGTGCAAGCTAAACGACTGACTTGACGATAAATGTTGTTCAGATCATTATTGTAGATAATTTTACGCTCTACAAAAAAGGTACGTATAGTTAGTTTCCCTATCTTGCTTAGTTTTCAAGATATTTAAGAAAAAATTAAAAAATCGCGTTTTTTGTTGATAATATTGTTAAAAACCTTTTATTCCGCGTTAATTTTGCGAAGCAAAATAAATCCCACTTATAGCACCTCAAATCAAAGCGATTCATGGTGGTTGCAACCTGGGAAGATTAATTGGAAGGTTCGATATCTAATATGACTGGCCTAGAATATTAGCAGTAGTGTTAGTATGTCATTTTAATCGAAGATAAAAACATTTAGAAAAAATTAGGTACTTGCACATTGCTTCCTCATCATTTTTAAGTGTACAAATTAGAAATTTGCACATTGCTTTTAATTCGGTCACAAAGCTCCTCTTATGAAGAAGCTTGTATTTTATTTGACGCAAATTATCAGTATTTATTAGGTTGGCTTCCTCATAGAGGAAGCTTTATATGAGCGAATTAAAAGCAATGTGCAAATCTGTAATTTGCACACTTAAATATGATGAGAAAGCAATGTGCAAATATCTAATTTGCATACTTCTTTTATTTTTATATAATTTTCATAGAAAATTTACAAAAGCCTAATCAGTTTTTCTTCATTCAAAATTTTATAGATAAAGAATCTCTTTATCTCTTCAGGATTCATTTTGTGAGAAATGTCCGTGGTAGCTCTAACTTTTGCAAATTTTGAGATATCGGGCTATTTCTAATTCTATTATTATTCTTCAGTCTTTTCTATTCCTATTTAATATATAATTCTTTAAAATTTGGTTGATTAGTTGTTGAGTTACAGACAAATATCTAAATTTGAAAATTCAAGGAATCCGTACATACAGAAGTTCTTTAAAGCCGGGTCTAATCAACCAAATCTTAAATAATTATATATTAAGTAGGGGTAGAAAAGATTGAAGAATATAATAGAATTAGTAATATCGGGGATAGCTCGATATCTCAAAATTTGCGAAAGTTAGAGCTACCACGGACATTTCTCACAAATTCCTAAAAAAAATTTTCAAATAATGATGTATTTTTTTACCTTTCTTTTTTTAACAATATTGCTGATTTCATTTTCCTTTTCCTGACTGAGTAAAGATTCATCATTGTCATGAATTATAGACGTTGTTAATTTTGGAACTCGAACTCTTTTTTCACTTAATTTCATCTTGAGTTCTGCTTCTGTATCTATGAGGCGAAAGTGAGAACATACAAAGTTAGAATGATTTTGAATAGACAAACTCTTGATCGAATATGTATGTACTTTTACCTCCTAACTTTAAAACTTGACAAGTTTGTTTTTTTCCATCAGGCAGTATTAATTTATCAGTATTTTTTTTATACGTATCAGTTTTTGAATCATAATTGTCAATATTAAATTTGTAAATATCTGCTGTACGCACAGTACGATATTTTTTGGTTTGTGGCACATATATATATGCAAACATAATGTTAATGTCTGTAATATAAATGAAATTATTTGAAACAATATTGAATAAATCAGTGAGAAAACATGCATTTTGTAACACGTCGATTCTAAAACGGAAAACACTCTTGCATAAAGGCATAATGCACAACGCATAAGGCAATGAACCAATCAGAGTTTTTTAATTCCATTGTGGCAATAGAAATTATTTATGCAAGAGTGTGTGCTTCCCACTTAAGGTCAATCCAGACAAACTTGCATATGTGCATAGGCATGTAAAGAAATGGATTGGTCTATATACATCTGCATAAGGAAATAGACGAATCCATTTGCACCTATGCAAGTTTATCTGGATAAACCTTTAAGATAACGTTCCAAAACGTCCTCAAAAGGAAAATTTTACTCGATATAATCAAGAGACACGGTAGTGTCTCGCGCCAAGTACACGCAAAGCGAGACCGCACCGTGACTCTTTTACGCGACGCGACGAGTTGCGAGTACTCGAGACGTTGAGATATAGGATACGTTACATATAACTATATATTTCGAGTAGAATTTTCCTCGGGAAGGACGTTTTGAAACCAAACCTAAGAACATAACCTTGCAAAGTATAATGAGGATTATTTCATAAAATATACCATGTGTGTTAAAACATGCTATCAAAATACTTACTTTTATCGTAGTAGCCGTAATCGGCGTGTCTCGGCAATGTCGCCGTAGGCCACGAATGGCGCCGTTACAAGAATGCGATGTACTTGTACTTGCTTGCGTGTTACGTGAGAGAAACTCCCGGACTGTTTCGTCGATTATTTTCTCTGTTTATACACAATCGCGCGTTCTTGAGTGTACTTGCTTGCGTGTTACGTGAGAGAAACTCCCGGGCTGTTTCGTCGATTATTTTCTCTGTTTATACACAATCGCGCGTTCTTGAGTGTACTTGCTTGCGTGTTACGTGAGAGAAACTCCCGGACTGTTTCGTCGATTATTTTCTCTGTAAATTATTCTTGAGTTGATGCCGTAGCACATGTGGCCGTAGGTTCGTCCAAGGAACTTCGCGCCGCGCGGATCACGATCACTTCCCCCTGCGGCCTCGTCGCGTTCACGCATTGCACTGCACGTTTTCCGTTGAATGCGCGCGCAGTAGAAGCCTGAAGAGGCGAGAGCGGCAGTAGCACGGAAGAGAACCACAAAATTGTGGACGTTACCTACGGGAGTCGGTAACAGCTAAATCCGCGGCCGTGGCTGCTCTCGAGAGATAAGACTTCCAGTTGAGGTTATCATCGAGTAAACACGTTGTATCGTTGTGACAGTTTGTTCTATAGAAGCATACGACCGATTTCACCGTCTCCGATTAACTTGATCCTCCGATTAAACTCACTCTTCATCTCTTTCTAACTCTTCCCTTAGGAAGAAACGAAAAGTGAGTTTAATCGGAAGATCAAGTTAATCGGAGGCGGTGAAATCGGCCCTTAAAGTGATTTAACTGTGATTGCATGAATTGTATTACTTTGAGTTGAGTGAACGTTAAATTTATGTGTTTACGTGTAATAGAAAATGCCTCCACGGAAATATAAAAGATATTTAGAACCTGATTCAACAGAGGATATCCCTCGTCAAACCCTTCATAGCAAAAGAAAGCGAGAAAATATCTCACCCAACAGAGAGGTAAATGGTTTTTTATGTCTACAAGCTTAAGCATCATCAATTATATACGTATATATATCCTTAAAATAATTACACCGAACTCTTTCTTTGATGCTTTAATTGACACACACACACGCACACACGCACGCACGCACGCGCACACACACACACACACACACACATACACACGCACGCGCGCACACACACACACACACACACACACACACACACACACACACACACACACACACACACACACACACACGCTTATATATATATATATATATATATATATACATATATAATAAATAAATATTTATATTACCTACGTAACGTTTTATTATGTACATTACAGAAGATCAGTCACTCTCCGTCAATATCAAATCAGTCGGAACAAAATGATATTGGAAAGTGTGAACAAAATCTGCATTCATCTCCTGTGAGTACAAAATGTATACAGACGTCTATACATTAAAATGTAAAATGTACTTCTTACATGTAATAGATCTTTGTTTCAGGAGCAACATCATAATGAACCATTTGATAATGATGCGAATTTGTTCGACGAAGATGCGTTATTTGAAAATCCCAGTTCTGAAGAAGATGAAAACGATGAGGAAGTATGTTATAATCGATTAATGAAATCGAAATAAACTCGAATATTTGAGATCTACTTCTTCTTTAATAATAGATCTTTATGTTTCAGGAGCAACGTCATAATGAACCATTTGATAATGATGTGAATTTGTTCGACGAAGATGCGTTATTTGAAAATCCCAGTTCTGAAGAAGATGGAAACGATGAGGAAGTATGTTATAATCGATTAATGAAATCGAAATAAACTCGAATATTTGAGATCTACTTCTTCTTTAATAATAGATCTTTATGTTTCAGGAGCAACATTATAATGAACCATTTGATAATGATGCGAATTTGTTCGACGAAGATGCGTTACTTGAAAATCCCAGTTCTGAAGAAGATGGAAACGATGAGGAAGTATGTTATAATCGATTAATGAAATCGAAATAAACTCGAATATTTGAGATCTACTTCTTATATAATAATAGATCTTTATGTTTCAGGAGCAACATCATAATGAACTATTTGATGATGATGCGAATTTGTTCGACGAAGATGCGTTATTTGAAAATCCCAGTTCTGAAGAAGATGGAAACGACGAGGAAGTATGTTATAACATTGATAAAATCGAAACCTAGCAAACACAAAGTAACTGTTATAACAGTTAGTTATAATTTCCCACTCAACAATAACTGTTATATAACACACGCGTATATAACATTTTTATATTATTGAGTGGGACATTATAAGTAACAGTTATATAAGTGTTTGCTGGGAATAAACTGAAATATTTGAGATAAACTTAAATATTACTTTCTATTAACTCAACTGTTTTCTTATGTGATTGCAGATATTGGACAATCAGTATGATCGATTTCTGAGTAAAAAATTGTGCCCATGTTCAGCAACAACAAAAGGAGAAGCGCTAATAATGGCCACACTTATAGGTAGAAAACACTGTTTGACTTGGGTTGCGATACTTGACATCATAAATATGATAAATAAGTTGTACAGCAAGGATGTCTTACCAAGTTCAAAGTACAGTTTATTCAAACATTTTCCATTAGCTGAAGACACTATTAAAGTCCACTTATTTTGTCCAAGTTGCCAAAGATACCTCGGTGAACGACCAAACTTACGTTCGGCTAACGTAGTATGTCATGCCTGTGAGAGAGATATTGATGACGCTGCAATATCGTCATTCTTTATAACTTTAAATTTTACATGCCAGCTGCAAATTTTATTGAATAATCCAAATATTTCGAAACATTTAGACCACCGCTTTTCTCGGCGAAAAGAAAACAATAATGCATTAGAAGATATTTATGATGGCTATATGTACAAAAAATATTCTGCTCCAGGTAATCAGTTAGATTCCAGATGGAATTTGTCATATACTTTTAATACAGATGGATGTCAAGCAGCGAAATCAAGCAAAACATCTATTTGGCCTATATATGCTATGTTACATGAGTTGCCGTTGAAAATGCGATCAAAACATATGTTTCTAATCGGATTATGGGTACACAAGAAAGAACCCAATATGAACACGTTTTTACGACCATTCGTCAATGAAGCAAACTCTTTGGCGCGGGACGGTGTACAATGGAATCTGAACAACGAAATTATTACCAGTAAAGTCTACCCTATATGTTGCTGCGTGGATTCTGTTGCCCGACCTTGTATTTTGAACATGATTCGTTTTAACGGCTTTTACGGATGCAACTTTTGCGAACATCCTACCGAAGGTGTTGATGGATACCGCCGATATACTATGTCGACGTGTGTACCTCCGAATCGCACAGATACATCTATAAGATGTAGAATGCAAAATACGTTAAATGGTGAAATTCTTCCAGTCATGAATATGGGAATTAAAGGTCCGTCGGTACTGATGAATCTGGAAGGATTTAATTTGGTAGATGGAATAGTACCTGATTATATGCACTCTGTTTTACTAGGAGTTATTCGACAATATACAGAGATGATATTAACGTCACGAGGGGAAGAATATTATGTTGGTTCGCCAAATCAGTTAGCTATAATAAATCAGCGTCTAACTTCTATTCGACCACCAACATGTATCACACGATTACCAAGAACACTTGAAGAACGAAAGTGTTGGAAAGCTTCGGAATGGCGTTCTTGGCTCCTGTGGTACATGTTGATATGTCTGCGGGGATTACTTCCTATGAAATATTTGCGGCATGTGGCACTATTAATAACTGCCATTCATATATTATTACAAAAATCCGTAACAATAGAAAGTATTGATCATGCTCACCAGTTGCTGATTAAATTTCTGGTCCAATTGCAAAAGTATTTTGGAAAATCTTCTATGACGTTCAATATGCACTTGCTCTTACACTTAAGTACGAGCGTAAAGAACTGGGGACCTTTGTGGACTCATAATACCTTTCCGTTTGAAAATGAAAACAGATTAGTACTTCAGATGAAGACTAGTCCATATCTTATAGCTGTACAGATTGCGAGGAGATATTTCTTTTATAAACAACTGCCCATGCACTTGAACAAGTTTCCAAACGGTAATAGATTTATAGACTTTTGTGAACATTATTTTCAAAACAGGTTGAAATATGTTTGTAAAATTGACGATTGTGTATTACTTGGATCAGGTAAAGACTATACTTTAACTTTAGAAGAACAAAATTGTTTTGGAAGTGCTATATCTTGCAAAGTATTCCATAAAATGCTTTGCCACGGACTTCGTTTCACAAGTGAAATTTACACGCGAGCGAATAAGTCCAATGATTCTATCATTGTTACTCGAGACGGTACGAAAGGTATAATTACAAATATATGTTCTTATGAGATCACTGAAAATGATCGAGTGGTAAAAAAAGTTGTTGTGTTTTTTCGAAAAATTAATGTATCATGTCAACCGTATCTTGCAACCAATGATGTGATCGTAACTCATATTAGAGAATGTTTCATCACCGACGGTTTATTGGAGAAATGTTCTCCTGCATTTATTCGAGATCACTGTATCATGATGACGTTGAATGATAAACATTATATTAGTGACATACCAAGAGGATGTCTTGGCGATTAATATCGATATTATTTTCTTCCTAATTTTGTTAATAATAGTAATATCTGTAACAAATCTTTGTAATACAAATAAAATTAATGTAATTATAAAAAATTGTGTTTTTTATTTCTCGATTTAGCTTTATTGTATATTTATCGAACAACTGTTGAAGATTGTAATTGATTGTAAAGTTATAATTTTAACGCCAATGTACGATTAACTACGTCTTATTTTGCAGAAGTTCATTGTATATTTTGAAAAAGCGTAGAAATATCTTACGCGAAACTACGTCTTATTACAACATTAATAAATTTTTATTTTAATGCCAATGTACGATTAACTACGTCTTATTTTGCAGAAGTTTATTGTATATTTTGAAAAAGCGTAGAAATATCTTACGTGAAACTACGTCTTATTACAACATTAATAAATTTTTATTTTAATGCCAATGTACTATTAACTACGTCTTATTTTGCAAAAGTTTATTGTATATTTTTAAAAAATGTAGAAATTTCTTACGCGAAACTACGTCTTATTACAACATTAATAAATTTTTATTTTAATGCTAATGTACGATTAACTACGTCTTATTTTGCAGAAGTTTTTTGTATATTTTGAAAAGGTGTAGAAACATCTTACGCGAAACTACGTCTTATTACAGCATTAATTAAATTTTTATTTTGATGAGAATTTACGATAAACTACGTCTCGATTGCAGAAGTTCATTGTATATTTTCAAAAGTTGTAGAACTTTTTTACGAGAAACTACGTTTTATTATGACATTTACAATTTTCGTAGTTTTTCCTACTATTTCGTAATATTTCCTATTTGGTTGCAGAAATGCGTGATTTAACAGTAAAATCACGTAGTTCTTTGTAGTTTTTTTTCCGCCAGGGGCACACGTTTTTTAACAATTGGCGATTGATTTAATAAAGAAATTGCATTGTTAACCACAGGCAACACTGTTCCTAAGCTTAATTGAGACATACTACTGGTTTGCGACGTTAGTTCTTCACTAAAATCTTCTAATCCTAAAAAGTAATAAGAACCATCATTTATTTCAACATAAAACAATTGTTTTATTATAATAAAATAAAATTCAAATATTCACGACATAGTTTAATTAACCTTACCAGACGCGGTGTTTGAAATTGATGAAAGGACGTTTTCAATTTTAACATCTTCTGATTCATCTTCTGATTCATCTTCTTGGTTATCACTAGTTACGATAACAGATTCAAAAGTAGTATTTTTTGAGTCCAATGTTTTTCTACATGATGTGCAGAGATAGTCTTTATCATTTAAACCATGTAAATTCTGTTGAGTTACAGAAGCTCGTCGGAGACTTTTCCTCACTCTATGTTGTTCTAGTTGTAAAGGATTACAACACAAATTATATCGTCCAAAATTTTCCATGATATAAATATTCACAATAAATTGTTTTTTTTTAGAGTAAACGATGAAAATTTCACAGTTATTTTTTTAAGAGCAGTTAATATAGGTTATTCACAGGAGACGCTGATAACACACGATTAACAACAATAACCCTACTTTTGTTCCGAAACAAGGATGTAGACGCGAAAGATACTCAGCCGCTAAGTTATCCATCGCAATTTTCGTTACCGACTGTAGTAAAAGGTTGGAGCTAATTTGAAAATGTGCAAATTTTTGAATAAATACATTAACCAAATTCTTTTAAAATGGACTTTGTCCTTCAAATATTGACTAAAAAATAATCAAATACATATTAAAGCACTAATCATATATTGTAGTAAATAATAAGAATAAAGAATGGGGATAATGATTCCCTTCTCGGGATACATGGCGTTTTTAAGGAACGTACCCAAACTTTTAACCGCCCTCTATTCATTCACTTCCTCTTTAATTCCCTTCCTCCTTTTTGGACCAACTGTTTAACGTCTCTTTCCGAAAGACGGACATATATTGTAGTATATTCAAATAAAAATTATCGATCATTTGTTTATTAAATGATAAAGATATATGTTTTTTTTAAATAAATAACAATGACTGTTGCCGATAAGCCTGAAAAAAAAGATTTATATGGGACGTTTCACGTCAACCGGATCACTTGTCTGCCCAAAATTTGAAGCGACCTACGAAGATGTTCGATAGCTCAAAAAATTAGTCTTTACTAGTACTTTCGAAAGTCATGTGCCCCGTTTTGAAATCCAAAATGGCTGATCCAATATAGCGGCTGAAAGCCTGAAAATTGGAGAAAAATCTACATAATTTAACGTAATCATGTTTTTAAATATTGATTCGGTTTTGAAATGGCTTGGTAAGGAGTTTTCAGTGTCTCTGATCACGATCCTGGAGTTGAATAACTGATATCTAAGATGGCGGATCCAATATGGCGACTGAAAGTGTAAAAATTAGTAAAAAGCTAATCTTATCTTGGTTACGTTACTGAAATTCAAGACGGCGTATCCAATATGGTTGCAGAAACCGTAAAAAGACTACTTAATTTAAACTCCATTTTCTCTAATAAATATTTTATAGATTATTTTTTAAAAAGTCTACTAATTAGGAATCCGATAGTCAAAGGTAAGAGCAGTCAATTTGAAAAGAACCGTTGAAACCACCACAGTAACTCTATGAGCAACCTATGGTATTAGTTCACCACCTATCCTGAAAAGGACTGTTGGAGAAGCAACACCAGCTTACTGAACCGCGAAAAAGAAATTTTCACCAACTATCCTGAAAAGGACTGTTGGAGAAAATATATCGATAGCTCACTAAGTTACCGATGGAAATGCTTACTAACTATCCTGAAAAGGACCGCTAGGGAAGCCACCACAGTAACTCTCTGAGCAACCTATAGTATTCGCTCACCAACTATCCTGAAAAGGACTGTTGGAGAAGGAACATCAGCTTACTGAACCGTGAAAAAGAAATTTTCACCAACTATCCTGAAAAGGACTGTTGGAGAAAATATATCGATAGCTCACTAAGTTACCGATGGAAATGCTCACTAACTATCCTGAAAAGGACCGTTAGGGAAGCCACCACAGTAACTCTCTGAGCAACCTATAGTATTCGCTCACCAACTATCCTGAAAAGGACTGTTGGAGAAGCAACATTTGATTTTAAGATTTTTAAGAAAGTTGGGAAAGTTTCATCAACTTCTGAAAAGACTGCTGGAGAAAATATAATATTAACAGCTCACTGAGTTACCGATGGGATTGCTCACTAACTACTCTGAAAAAAAAAAAAAAAAAACGTTAGAGTAGTAACCACAGTAACAATTTGATTTTTAAATTAAGTAGTCTTTTTACGGTTTCTGCAACCATATTGGATACGCCGTCTTGAATTTCAGTAACGTAACCAAGATAAGATTAGCTTTTTACTAATTTTTACACTTTCAGTCGCCATATTGGATCCGCCATCTTAGATATCAGTTATTCAACTCCAGGATCGTGATCAGAGACACTGAAAACTCCTTACCAAGCCATTTCAAAACCGAATCAATATTTAAAAACATGATTACGTTAAATTATGTAGATTTTTCTCCAATTTTCAGGCTTTCAGCCGCTATATTGGATCAGCCATCTTGGATTTCAAACGGGGCACATGACTTTCGAAAGTACTAGTAAAGACTAATTTTTTGAGCTATCGAACATCTTCGTAGGTCGCTTCAAATTTTGGGCAGACAAGTGATCCGGTTGACGTGAAACGTCCCATATATATTTTTCAGCACGGATAAATAAAAAATAGAAATTAAAAGATCGAAAAAAAAATAGATCCCGTCATTATCCCATTATGAATTTAGGCTTAAAATTTGTGGAATCGATGATAGTTTTTTACAAAAAATTTTGAAGAAAATCGATCAGTACGTGTTTTTTGTAAATCAACAATTTGTGTTAAAAATTTGAAAATCTTATAGAAATACAGTTTGAAAAATTTTTTTGATATTTTTTATCAAAAGTGTGTTTAAATACGAAAATTTTGAAAAAAAACGTCCCATTTGGCCCATTTTTCGTAAAGTTATGGGCGTTTAAAAAAAAAGTAACGTAATTTTTCAAAAATCGATATTTTGAAAACGTTTTGACAAAAAAATTTGAAAAAAATCATGGAGGCCTCTTTCAACTAATACTATAACATAAAACATTTTCAAAAAAATCGGAGATGCAAAAGCCCAATGGTGTCCGATTTGGCGTGGAACGCCCCATATATATATAATAATTTATTATACATATATTATATTTATTTATATTTATTATTTATTTTATTTTTATATTTACAGCTTATTTACTATATTTATTAAATTATTAATTTTATTTTTTCTGAGACGAACTGTATATGCGATATTTATATTATATTATACAATTTTATTTATCTTTTTGACGAGCAATAAGTGCAATTTCTTACATATATTACATAATTTTATTTGTCCCCCTGACAAGCTACGATCATTTCATAGTGTTATTTTTTAGTGGAATAGGCCTACGGGGGACACCACTTAAAAAAACGCATTTATAATAGTACTTCTTAGGTGACGTGGAAAACTATTATACAATTATATTAATTATATTTTTTTATATTTTATTTTATATTTTAAATTAATTATATTTTATATTTTTTAAATATTTTATATTAATTATAATTTTATATGTACATAGCCTCGCGGATAGTAGACGAGAGCATTTCGTCGAGTCGCGCCGCACCGCCGAAAAAATCCTTCCCTCGCGTTCACGAGAGACTTCTCGCTGTTTACCAGGCTGACTGGTAGTACGGAAGGATTCAGCACGCGAGAAGGAGACAGAACATAATGTGACTGTCCTCGTCTAGTATTCCGAAGCTAGCCGAAACTCGAAGACGGACCGCCGAGCGCGCGTAGTATCCCCACCACTCGATTTACGAGTCAGGCTGGGGTCTAGAATTGGCAGCTCTGATCGGCGATTCCAATTTCGCGACGGATCAGATATCTCGTTACGTCGACTCTCCACAAATCCGATGTGCAACAATTTCTCACGAGCGGTTCGCTAATTTTTACGATCGGTTTCCTGATTTTAGGATTGAACACCGGTTTGCAAAGTTCTACGTACTCGTCGCTCATACCGCGTTTAAAAAAATATTAACAATAATTTATCCCGTTCCGATCCGTTCGCACCACTCTCTCTCGATAATGCTACAGTAGCGCCGCTAACGCGTCTCAGTCAATAGTAACAGATTCCATTCTCCATCACTCTTCTCCTAAATATTTGGTATTGGAGAGACCTCCGGTACGATTGACGATCGGGAACTCCGATTTCCCGACTGATCAGATATCTCGTTACGTTGACTCTCCACAAAAGCGGGATCCGTTAACGCACGGTGCGATAGCGCACAGCCCGATAGCACACGTTAAATTTAAAATAATTCTCGATAGCCCACATCCCTTTAGCACACGTCCCGATAGCACACCAAATAAATGGCGCACTATCCCGATAACGCAGCAACTAATATGCACATTTGCCCGATAGCACACAAGAAAATGAAACATAGTACCGATAGCGCACGAAATGTTGGAAGCATTATCCCGATAGCGCACGCGCGTTTCTTTCCCGATAGCGCACGAGGAGCGCTAAAGAGACGTTACCTAACGAGAAAAAAAAGTTTATTTCCCGATAACGTACGAGGTGCGCTACAGGGACGCGTGCTAAAAAGAAATGACACGTTTATTTCCCGATAGCGCACGCACGTTTCTTTCCCGATAGCGCACGAGGTGCGCTAAAGGGACGTGTGCTAAAGAGAAAAAAACGTTTATTTCCCGATAGCGCACGAGGTGCGCTAAAGGGACGTGTGCTAACGAGAAGAAAAACGTTCATTTCCCGATAACGCACGAGGTGCGCTACAGGGACGTGTGCTAAAGAGAAATGACACGTTTATTTCCCGATAGCGCACGCACGTTTCTTTCCCGATAGCGCACGAGGTGCGCTAAAGGGACGTGTGCTAAAGAGAAAAAAACGTTTATTTCCCGATAGCGCACGAAGTGCGCTAAAGGGACGTGTGCTAACGAGAAGAAAAACGTTCATTTCCCGATAACGCACGAGGTACGCTACAGGGACGTGTGCTAAAGAGAAATGACACGTTTATTTCTCGATAGCGCACGAGGTGCGCTAAAGGGACGTCTGCTAACGAGAAGAAAAACGTTCATTTCCCGATAACGCACGAGGTGCGCTAATGGGACGTGTGCTAAAGAGAAAAGACGCGTTTCTTTCCCGATAGCGCACGAGGTGCGCTAAAGGGACATGTGTTAACGAGAAGAAAAACGTTTATTTCCCGATAACGCACGAGGTGCGCTACAGGGACGTGTGCTAAAGAGAAATGACACGTTTATTTCCCGATAGCGCACGCACGTTTCTTTCCCGATAGCGCACGAGGTGCGCTAAAGGGACGTGTGCTAACGAAAAGAAAAACGTTCATTTCCCGATAACGCACGAGGTGCGCTACAGGGACGTGTGCTTGTGTGAATAGACGCGTTTCTTACACTTTGTAGAGGAATGAATATGTATCGCTAAAATAAAAGTATTTGTAAAATTTATATTAAGAAACTTACACACACACACACACACACACACACACACACACACACACACACACACACACACACACACACACACACACACACACACACACACACACACACACACACACACACACACACACCACACACACACACACACTCACATATATATATATATATATATATATATATATATATATGTAAACTATGTCCATACCTTGAGTATGGTATCTGAATATCTGAAATAATATAATTACATTTCGACGTTTTTCATATGATTTATTGCCTGTAAATAATTAAGAATTGTACTTTACTCTTTCTCGATTAAGATCTCATGTATATTGAAGAATTCTGTTACCATATTCCAAAATATATATTATGTGAGACGGTACATACGTATATGTAAATGCAGAAGTATAATCATTACAAATATAATTATCATAGTGATACAGATTCAATTCTCTATAAAGTTATATGTTTAAATACCCAATACAATATAAATGTAAAGGAGGGAGTGTAAAAGTGGCCGTTTTGTGCCCCGATGGGAAACCTGTGAAACATTTTTTTCCACCTTATTTAAGGTTGAAATAAGAAGAAAATAGTGGTCATTTACCTAGGAAACCACGGGAAATATTTTAAAATCTTCAATAAATGTGTTTAAAACGTCTGTTAAAATAATTGTGTTTGAGCGGTTTAATAAAAGGTGAAACGTTTTAAAACAAGCACTACATTTCTATTTAATGAATTTTACATTTTGAAATTGTATATAATATTTTTATTACATTTTTAATATATATTTTTTATTATATATATATATTTTTTAATACTTTCTGTACATACACATATATGCAGTCACAACATTTATCTTGTTATTTCTGTCCTGTTTTCTTACTATGTCAACCATTTATGAAAAATTCAGATATATTTGAAAGATTACGAAATTTAGTGTTCAGAATCTGATTCAGATGAACCCTCATAATCATCTTCAAAATAATTATTTAAATAATCTGCAGGTAAATGTATTATTGGTTGATATACAGCAAACCCGAAGTACCATAGAATGGACGCAATTATAGATGCAATTATTGGTCACACATGTGGCTACAAAGTAGGAAAGCGAGTTGTCGGTTGCTGCTCTCACGTCGCAACAATTTGATGGTACTTTGGGTTTGCACATCAACCAACAATACATTCACCTACAAATTATTTAAATATATAATTATTTTGAAGATGATTATGATGGTTCATCTAAATCAGATTCTGAACACTAAATCTCGTAATCTTTCAAATGTATCTGAATATTTTTCATAAATGGTTGACGCAGTTAGTGAGGAAACAGAACAGAAATAAGATAAATGTTATGTGACTGCATATATGTGTATGTACAGAAAGTATAAAAAAATATAAAAAAATAAAAAATATATATTAAAAATGTAATAAAAATTATATACAATTTTATGATGCAAAATTCAATAAATTTTAAACACATTTATTATAGATTTTAAAATATTTCCCATGGTTTCCTGAGTAAATAACCATTATTTCCTTCTTATCTCAACCTTAAATAAGGTGGAAAAAAATGTTTCACAGGTTTCCCATCGGGGCACAAAACGGCCACTTTTACACTTCCTCCTTTGAATCATTCTTTGAAAATAAATTATTACAAGATATTTTTCTAGTGACACAGATATATATATATATATATATATATATATCTTTGTCAAATGGTCGGTTCCGGGACATCCTATTTTTTTAATGTTTCTCAATGCGCCCTAACACCCTGGTTCTATTCTACAAAGGAAAATTAAATCAACCAATTACTTTTTGAGATATTGGAAAATAATGTTTTCCAGGGCACTTTCGTAATGGTATATTCCAGGAGGGTAATGTTACAGTAATGTTTCCAGGACTGGCTTGAAAAAAATATATACTTTATGGTAGATTCCAAGACATGTTATATATACTTTATGTTAGATTCCAAGACATGCACCATTTTATGGTGCGTTAGTTTCCAAGACACGAACAATTTTTGGCCATAACGTAAAATTACTGACTTGCGGGATAATGTTTACAAAATACCGTACCTTATGTTTCCATACCACGTTCTTAAGTGTCAAGAAGTATCTTAAATCCCTTGAATATACGGAAATTACAAAAAAGTGATATGTACCGTTTAATGACACAACCTCAATTTTCGGGGTGCAAGCACATTTTTATAAATGTGAAATTATTCACTTGCAGGTTAATGTTTGTGGAATACCGTAAATTCACATTTCCTTACCGCGTTCTTAAATGTTGAAATGTATATTAACGCGCTGAATATATGTAAACAAGCAAGAACTAGCCTGTAATATTTTATGGCCTAACGTTAGTTACCAGGATATAAACAAATTTTCACAAATAATCTGAAATTGTTGATTGGCGTCTTAATGTCTGCGGAATACCTGCTTGAACTTACATTTTCTTACTGTGTCCTTCAATGTAAAAAAGTATATTAAACCCATTGAATATACGTAAGCAGAAATTAATATGTACATTTTATAGCCCAACGGTAGCTTCCAAGACACAAACAAATGTTTATAAATAATATGAAATTGTACACTTGCGTGTTAATGTCTGCGAAATACATTAAACTCACATATTCTTACCGTATCCTCCAATGTGAAAAAATATATTAAACCCGTTGAATATACGTAAATAAGCAAATATGTACATTTAATAGCTCAACGGTAGCTTCCAGGACACAAACAAATTTTTTAAAATCGAAATTTAATCATTTAACTAAACAACGCGTTTCTGGTAACATTTATATTCTAAGTATTTTTCAAGTAACTGCTAATCAATTTTGTGATGTATGGATAAATATATTGATAACCGTTTACGATTTTGTTGAATGACATTTAGACTTCATACATAGAAATTACGTTCCTCTTCTAATCATTTTTTCCAACGACATGCACTACATGATTTTGTGCTGTAACTTACGATAACACAGCTTGACGGTATTTTTAAGTGTTTATGAGTTTATTAAACTTGTTAAGTTGTTAGAAAGTAAGGAAGTTGCCATATCATTAGCCTAACGTTAGTTTCCAGGCCATAAACAAATTTTCGTAAATAATGTAAAATTATACGTTATAAATTGCGAGTTAATGTTTGTGGAATACCGAAAACTCATATTGTACGTCTTACCCTGTTTGCAAATGTTAAGAAGTATGTTAAACTCATTATTGAACGTACATAATTAAGCAAAAACTGCTATATATCACTTTACGGTTTGATGTTAGTTTCCAGGACACGATCAATTTTTCGCAAATAATGTAAAATTATTAATTTGGGGGACGATGCGTGTGAAATAACGTAAACTTATGTTTCCATATCGCGTTTTCAAATGTTAAGAAGTACTTTAAACCAGTTGAATGTACGGAAGTTATCAAAAATTGATATGTACAGTTGTATGACATAACCTCAAATTTCGGGGTACAAGCACATTTTTGTAAATGTGAAATTATTCACTTGCGGGTTGACGTGTGTGGAATACCACCGTAAACTCACATTATCTTACCCCGTTCTCAATCGTTAAAATGTATATTAAACGCGCTGAATATACGTAAATAAGCAAAAACTGACATGTAATAAATTATGGCCTAACGTTAGTTTCCAGGACATAAAAATTTTTCATAAATAATGTGAAATTATTCACTTGCGGGTTAACGTCTGCGGAATCGGGTTGACGTGTGTGGAATACCGTAAACTCACATTCTCTTACCACGTTCTCAAACGTTAAAATGTATATTAAACGTGCTGAATATACGTAAATAAGCAAAAACTGACATGTAATAAATTATGGCCTAACGTTAGTTTCCAGGACATAAAAATTTTTCATAAATAATGTGAAATTATTCACTTGCGGGTTAATGTCTGCGGAATACCTCCTTGAACTTACATTTTCTTACTGTGTCCTTCAATGTAAAAAAGTATATTAAACCCGTTGAATATACGTAAGCAGAAATTAATATGTACATTTTATAGCCCAACGGTAGCTTCCAAGACACAAACAATTTTTCATAAATAATATGAAATTGTTCACTTGTGTGTTAATGTCTGCGAAATACATTAAACTCACATATTCTTACCGTATCCTCCAATGTGAAAAAGTATATTAAACCCGTTGAATATACGTAAATAAGCAAATATGTACATTTTATAGCTCAACGGTAGCTTCCAGGACACAAACAAATTTTTTTAAATCGAAATTTAATCATTTAACTAAACAACGCGTTTGGATATTATTCATTCTAATAAGTCTTTCCCAAGTAACTGTTAATAATCAATTTCGGTGTACGGATAAATATATGCTGAAAACCATTTACGATTTGAATGACTTTTAGACTTTATATTATACATATGAGTTACATTCCTTTTATATTCATTTTTTCCATACACTACATAATTTTGTGCTACAACCTAAAATATCATAGCTTGATGGTGTTTTTAAGTGTTTATGAGTTTATTTAAATTCGTTTAGTTTTTAAAGAATAAGGAAATTGCCATCATGTGGCCTAACGTTAGTTCCCAGCGCATAAACAAATTTTTGTAAATAATATATAATTACCCTGCATAAAACGTCTTATTCAAAAATATTGTTTCGCATTCACGAGATTTTGTCATGAATTCTACTTTGCAACAATCTCGGATTGGATCACGGGTCAATACTTTTCAGTGCGATACTGGGAATAGAACGTGAAAATCTTGTATACCTCTGAATCCAAAAACAATTAGCAAAAGAAGTGAATCTTTTTCAATGCGAGGGTTCGCATTCGTTTAAATGTTATCTATTGCGATTGAATGCGAGGGATGTTTTGAGCCAAGTGAATTCTTTTTAATGAGAGAGTTAGCATTCGATAGAATTCTATTGAATGCGATAGAATGAGAGGAATATTTGAAATGAATTGAATCCTTTTTAATGCGAGAATTCGCATTCGTTTGAAGGTTATCGATTGCGATTGAATGCGAGGAATATTTTAAGCTAAGTGAATTTTTTTTAATGCGTAAGTTCGTATTTGTTAAAATTTTGCCACTCCGAAAGGAGATTCGAATACTTTTCAATACGTAAGGGCGAAATAAAATATATACTTGACTGTTTCAACACCGCAGCCAGGCGTGTGGTGGGGATAGCGCACACAAGGAAAGAGCCGTGCACACTGTACATGCGCACACGTACACGGCTCTTTCCTTGTGTGCGCTACCCCCATCACACGCCTAGCAGCAGTAGCAGCAGTGCTGAAACGCAAGTTCGGCTGGATCGGCATGCTTCGTGCTCGTGCTATTCATTATCCCGTCCAATCCCGTCGTGAAATATTTAGTGTATTATTTCCTCGTGAAAACAAGTGCATTTAAGAGATTAAGTACAACTGAAATGCTGAAATATGTTTCTATACATATTCATTCGTTCCACTAAGGAATTTGCAACAATACCAGCTTCCAAAGTCCCACATTTCAGACTTCTATCGGTATTGGTTAATGACCAAAAGAGGTATGGATGACATTCAAGCAGATATGGAAGCACTAAAAACGTTTGACTACATCCGGAAAAAAATTGCTGATATGAAAACTCTCCCACGAGGCAAGTTACTGCTACATTATTTTCAATACAATGACCCATATTTATATTATTTTACATTATAATTGTGTTTGTAGGTGATAGAGAGACTCGAGGAGAAACTCAGGAGGAAGAACGTGAATCCGATGAAGAAAATGAAATGCCCGAAGAAATGTGAAGATTTGCTCAATCCCTGAATGAAGATCAGATTGAAGACGATAAATTTCCAGATGAAACAGAACCTACTAACGAAGATCAGGAAGGCCTTTCCGAAGAAGAACGACAGGAAGGAATGGAAGCCTTCTTACCAAATTGGGAAAGTAGACATCCGGAACAAGAGCAATGCAATTTAATGCACAGAATGCTGTTAACCAAATGTACGAACCTGAAAATTGCAGCAACCCACCGGTCCCATCAAATAATTTCCATTCTTTTCCATCCACATTTTTCATTCTTCCAAGTGATGTAACGTTAAACGAAGTAGTGTCATTATAAGCGATTGTGACCATTGGTATGTCACGGAATTCTTTCAGACAATTCCGTGACATATCCATCGTCAGGCTGCCTGATTTCATATGAAAATTATTTTATATAAAATTGGGCAATGTCACGGAATTGTCTGAAAGAATTCCGTGACATACCAATGTAATTTACTTAGATTATAAACCAAAGAAACTCTTATTCTATTCATCGTTTATTGTGATATTTCAAATATTTTTTTAAGTATTACTTCAGACGCTTCAGACTGATTGTGAGATATATTAGCTAATACCCTGAGAGTACAACATGTAGTAGAGCTTTATAAAGCAGCTTTACTTAATTTTTAAGCAAGTTTTATTTTCTCACCTGCTGTATTTATAATTAAACGATTGTAATAAAAAAAATTATAATTTTAAAATTTGTCTATTTCTACTTTGTCATAGAAAGGAATATGAACCTCTATTTGCTAATACTTCCGAATCCTTTTCAATACGAAGCATTGATGCCAAAAGTCGCATTCGACGCGGATGAATTTAATGCGATCCAATACTTTTCAATGCAAAGCCTCAACCACTGCTGTCTCACATTCAGCGCGGTAAAGTTTTATGCGAACCAATACTTTTCAATCCCTTTCTTGGCATCAGAAAGCAGAATTCAGAAGTATTCAAAATATCAATACTTTTTAATTCTTTTCAATCCGACATTTTATGCAGGGATTACTTTTCAATGACGTGTGGTATTAAAATAATACATTTTGAATGCAATTCATATTTTCAGCTCAACCTCGTAAAAAAATAGTAAGACCACGTTGGACTGTAGAAGAAAAGGAAATTGCCTTTTCATTGTTTGAAGAAAATATTAATACACATATTTTACCATCTTTGAACGAAATAACGTCCAAAATACGCAAAACTATTTTGAAAGATCGTGGTCCAGCAGCAGTCAATACTTGGTTGTATACTCTAATTCGCAAAAAAAAGGCCCAGACAAAGAAATAGGAAGAACATATAAACAAACATGAATAAATAAATATAGGTCATTCACATTTATTTGTATCATCCATTGAAATTTGTTTTTACTTGTCGATCTCATATGAATGTACAAATTTAAACAAAACTTTTTTATTTTATAAGAATACTTTTAAAACCTGTGATTAAAGACAGATGCAAGTCATAAGGTTTACAGTAAATATATTTAATTTTACGTATATTAATAATGTTAATGCAAAGAATTTATTTATTTTAGTAAGAGAAATTTATATTTATTTTAAAAGTACAAAAAGCTCATAGCAATTAAAAAGGTATTATTTTTATAAAGTATTACTTTAACAATTACAAATGTGATGTTAAAATGTAACGTTAAAACAAATGTACATTTATGTATAAAGGCTCGTGTACAATAAGCAAAGTAAGAAGTAAGAGTAGATGTAAGAAGTGAGAAGTTAAGAGAGCTAAAATAAAGGCGTAAGCGAAATAAATTACTTTTATTTCTTACTACAACTTCAGCCTTTAAGTACGCTTACAAAATGTACGACTGAAGTAAGAGTAAGAAATAAAAATAATTTATTTCGCTTATGCCTACTCTTACTTCTTACTCCGCATATTGTAGATGGGCTTTGATGACTGATGTTAATTATAAGCAAAGTAAAAAGTTAGATTAAACATTAAAGTTTTCGAACATTGTTTGCATGTTTGTAGCATCGCATTAATGCGAAATTTCTTTCTATTTTTAAACAGAAAAAAGTGACAGTAGCAATTTGGCAAGATACCATTTATGCAAAGTTTTAATTTAAAAAAATATTTTTATTAATATTGTAAAAGCATTTGAGTTGTCATATAGATGCAAATCAAATTTGAAATCAATATTTTTAATTTTATGTATGTACTAAAAATGTTAATTTATAATAAATATATACCAATATAATTACTATCCTCTTTTGTATAAATTTCTCTAATAAATAACACTACATGATTTCACTTATAAGAATAATTATTTCCTATATATTTTTTGTTACTAAAAACAAATCTGTCACTTGTCTATCATGAATAATTTGGAAAAAAATGAAGTGAAGTAAATAAAAAATAACTATATTGGTGGATTTAATAATGCTGCAGCGATAATGGAAATTTACTTTTAAATTTTGATAGAGCCATTTAAAAACACAAGGATTTATAAATAGTAATAAGTAAAAGAAGCAATTAATTCTATTGCAATACAAAATTATGTTATATACGGCTTTTGTACTTACTTAATATAAATAAATAACGCTACATAAACAAGTAATATGAAATTGACGAAATATAAAATGTAGATCATTCAGGCAATAATTCATTTGTATTTCATTGTCTTATACTTTGTCTTGTCACTGTATTTTGTATTTCGCTATTTTATATAGTCAATTTTATTTCGTTCTTTCATTTAGTATTTTTTAATTATCATCTGTAATCACAGAAGGCATTTGTCACACGATTTAGATTTACTGTTAAAAATAACTTTTATTTACTGTAGGAAACTATTATTACTGTGTAGGAAACTATTATTAAATCAATACTTCTCTAATCCAAAAAAGCAGTAGTAAAAAAAAGATTTTGAAGCTTAAAAATTACTTTAATATGTTTTTAACAAATCTACCAAATGACGTGACAGACAAACTAAAACATTCGACTTGAGTTTAGCAATAAAAAATATGATAGAATCATTTATTTTCGTACCTGAAGCAGAATAAATGTTATAGTGAAATACATTTAAATACCTAATTCGAATCCAAATTTTATGTTTATTTTTATAGGAGAGAACTTATTAATTATTCTAAAAGCATTGGGTATATTTGTCTTTACCGCAATTGCATTTCGTAGAAAACCTAATATTAATAGACACGTAATCATCTACATGAAATATTATATTTATAAATTGCAACGTATAATAATTAATAACATTAACTGATAGTAATTTTAAATATTTACAAATACATTCATTAAACGAAATTAATTAAATAATAAAGGTAACAAAGATACTGTTATGTGAACTAATATTAGTTTCTAAGACTCAAGCACATTTTCGTAGATAATGCATTCACTTGTGAATTAATGGTTGCGGAATAACATAAACTTATATTTCCATACCCCGTTCTAAAATGTTAAGAAGATATGTTAAATAGTTGAATACGACTAAATTATAAAAAAGTGATATGTACTGTTTTATGACATAACCTTGTAACGAACAGCGAAAATTGTCGCGTGTTCGTTTCGCGAAGACGCACACCACCAATCTCGCCAATATTTTGTAAAAACGAAAGCTAGAGTAAGACACCCACGAAATTAATGTATTAATTCGTATATATATCTCGTGGCAATCGATAACGACCGAAATCATGACGGCATTGCAAATTTACTTTTGGATAAGGGCTGCGATAATATTAATATTATTCATTGACAATAATGTTAATGTTATAATAAACTTATTATTGGTATGCATGTTAAAAATAGTATTAGGTAGTATTATAAGGAAATATTATAGTTGTATTACTCTTTCGACGATTGCATTGTTGCGCGTTTAATTGATTGTCTCTGTATTTACATCGGCCCGCGACGCTCTCGAACACGTACTCGATCATTCTCATAGCGCACGTGACGCTCACGCGTACTCGCGTGAACCCGGTGGCCCTTTCCCCGAGACGCCACCGAGCTGGGGGTATAAATACGGGCCTCGCGAGGCGGCATTTCGCATTTGGTCCTCGGTTTCGGAAACGAGATCCTAGTTTCGAGAGCACCGCGAGTCGAAAGGACTTAACCGCGAGTCGAAAGGACTTAGCCGCGAGCGCTTCCATTCGAACTTAGCCGCGAGCGCTTCCATTCGAACTTAGCCGCGAGCGCATCCATTCGAACTTAGCCGCGAGCCGTCAATCTGAGAGCTGTGCCTCTCGTTCTCACGCGTTGTCGCATATTGTCGAGCCTGTACGATCCAGGAACGAGTGAATAATAAATCTGTTCATTTAATACCGAATTAAAATTGTTTCTTCCTGTCTCTCGACCGAATTACCTCCGATCTCCCCACATCAATGCGCGCCTCCCGCAGGGCGTTCTTGATCAATCCTTCCTCAGATGCGCGCCTCTCGCAGGGCGTTCTCTACTTTCCGCAGTTCTTTCTTCGTTCCTAACTCAAGTCAACAAAATCTAGTTAAGCTGCATGATAGCGTTAAGACTTATCCACTACACGCACACACTCCCGCACGCGCACGACTGCATGCCCGCTAAGAGAAGCCGTAGCAACCGTCACCAATTGGAGCTGGCTGAGGAACGAGAAACCGAAAGGTAAGTGTGGCTGCCACCCATGGTTCGATCGAGGCGATCGGGACAAGCCCACCAAATTAAACGGCTGCGGCGTGCCTATTACACGGCCGGTGCATTCGATCCGCGAATATTTGACGTGGTGCCGTCTCAGTCCGCTCCGTCCGTGCCTCTCCGCGACCCGCCGGTCGCGCCGAGCCCGTCTCAATCGGCTCCAGTTGCCGAGGTGCCGCCGAAACCCAAAATCACTAAAGTCGAGATTCTAACCCAAGAAATTCGTCTCATTCTTCGGGCGTGCCCCGAGACCCAAATTCTGAAGAAAGCCGGAGTATAAGACTTGCTCGTACTTACTGTCGCGATACCTCGGGAAGGTCCCGGTCGTACTAAAGTCGCGCGTCCTTTAAACCCGCCCCGACGTCCCGATCGCACTCCGGGACGTAACAACCTCAAGGTACAAGCACATTTTCATAAATGTGAAATTATTCACTTGCAGGTTACTGTTTGTGGAATACCGTAAACTTACATCTCCTTACCGTGTTTACGAATGTTGAAATGTATACTAAACGCGCTGAATGTACGTACACAAGCAAAAACTAACATGTAATATTTTATGGTCTACCGTTAGCTTCCAGGACATAAACAAATTTTTATAAATAATATGAAATTGTTCACTTGCGTGTTAATGTCTGCGAAATATATTAAACTCACATATTCTTACCGTATCCTCCAATGTGAAAAAGTATATTAAACCCGTTGAATATACGTAAATAAGCAAATATATACATTTTATAGCCTAACGGTAGCTTCCAGGACACAAACAAATTTTTTTAAACAAAAATTTAATCATTTAACTAAACAACGCGTTTCTGGTATTATTTATTCTAAGTCTTTTCCAAGTAACTGCTAATCAATTTTGTGACGTATGGATAAATATACTGATAACCGTTTACGATTTTGTTGAATGACATTTAGACTTTATACATAGAAATTACGTTCCTCTTCTAATCATTTTTTCCAACGACATACACTACATGATTTTGTGCTATAACTTACGATAAGACAGCTTGACGGTATTTTTAAGTGTTTATGAGTTTACTAAACTTGTTAAGTTGTTAGAAAGTAAGGAAATTGCCATCATTAGCCTAACGTTAGTTTCCAAGACAAATTTTCGTAAATAATGTAAAATTATACAATTGCGAGTTAATGTTTGTGGAATACCGAAAACTCATATTGTACGTCTTACCCCGTTTGCAAATGTTAAGAAGTATGTTGAATTCATTATTGAATGTACATAAATAAGCAAAAACTGCTATATATCACTTTACGGCTTGATGTTAGTTTCCAGGACACGATCAATTTTTCGCAAATCATGTAAAATTATTGATTTGCGGGACAATGCTTGCGAAATAACGTAAACTTATGTTTCCATATCGCGTTTTCAAATGTTAAGAAGTACTTTAAACCCCTTGAATGTACGGAAGTTATCAAAAATTGATATGCACAGTTCTATGACATAACCTCAAATTTCGGGGTACAAGCACATTTTTGTAAATGCGAAATTATTCACTTGCGGGTTGACGTGTGTGGAATACCGTAAACTCACATTCTTTTACCACGTTCTCAGACGTTAAAATGTATATTAAACGCGCTGAATATACATAAATAAGCAAAAACTGACATGTAATAAATTATGGCCTAACGTTAGTTTCCAGGACATAAAAATTTTTCATAAATAATGTGAAATTATTCACTTGCGAGTTAACTTCTGCGGAATCGGGTTGACGTGTGTGGAATACCGTAAACTCACATTCTCTTACCACGTTCTCAAACGTTAAAATGTATATTAAACACGCTGAATATACATAAATAAGTAAAAACTGACATTTAATAAATTATGTCCTAACGTTAGTTTCCAGGACAATCTTTTGTACATATACATTTGAGTGTACATAATTCGTATATGTATACATTTTTTCCAAGACTGTCCTGGAAAATATCATTAGACATATTATGTTTCCAGGTCAGACCTGGAATCCACCAAATGTCTCGGAAAATGCCATTAGGTAGTAGGAGATGTCCCGGTACCGACCATTTGACAAATATATATCTATAAGAAATAAATAAATATATATATATATAATATATATATTATATATATATATATATATATATATATATATATATATAAGTAATACAATATACTAACTTTAGGTATTACATGTTAAGCACATTTCTTGACGTTTGACTTATTAAAAAGGAGTACACGTGGTTTTCAATTTTCTAATAAGTCAACTAATAATATCTTATCTTAAATATTTCTACAATCTCTGCAAAGAAATTGATGAGCGTTGATAATTTCATCACAGAGCATAAGATTCTATTAGCGGAGACTATGATATTAATCTTTCGCATAAAAGATTCTCGTGCTTTGTAATGGATTCTTCCCTTTTTGATATTCGATGAAACTTGAATCTGTGGTTTGCCCATTATCACACATTCACCAATTGTTTTCTTCTGTTAAAATAAAAAATAAATAAGATACAATATTAATAAGCAGCGTGACATGAAAATGTTCCTTGTGTGTACTGCAATCTTACTCATATAACTGTCATCATAATCATAATAATTCAGCCTCCTTTAGGCTCTACGAACAGTAATAAAACAATATATGATAATATTTCATATGAAAATTGTGCCATATTTATCTCGTCACTTATATGTGTTGCATACCATGCATTATTACTAGCAAAGGTTCCACTGAAAATAAAAACATTGATTAGCGAAAAATTTATTAAACTTATCTTGAGTATCTTTTATTATTATCTACAAACTATGAGAATATAACAATACTCACTTTTAATTAAATGTGTCGTACATGTATATACATCCACTTTTTTGTTCAACGTTACTAATAAAATACTCGAATTACATTATGATAGCAAACATTGCTTATCCAACTTAATATAAGAAGTGTCAAAATTCGGTAAACTTTCATGTTTGATACTAAAAACACCAAATATGCTATTAAAACAGGGATGCATGCAAAGTTAGGAAATCTGTCATATTTGGAGTAGAAGAACGCTCTGTTAGATTATTTATTTTTGTTTAAATAAAAATAAGAAAATTATAAATTATTATTTAAATAAAAGTTTTTTAAATGCATTCTTCTACAATGCCTCCAAATATGACAACATATGATTTCATAACCTCGCGTACATTCCTGTTTCAATATTATATTTAGCGTTTTTAGTATCAAACATCTGGAAATTTACCGGATATTGACCCTTCTTATTTTACATTGGATTAGCAATGTTTGCTGTCATAATGCAGCTCGAGTATTTTAGCAACGTGAGACTAGAGTCCTATAATAATATTATTATAGGACTCTACGTGAGACAAGTTAACACACACACACACACACACACACACACACACACACACACACACACACACACACACACACACACACACACACACACACACACACACACACACACACACACACACACACACACATTTAATTAAAAGTGAGTATTGTTGTTATATTCTCATAGTTTGTAGATAATAATTAAGGGTATGTAAGATAAGTTTAATAATGTATTAGTTAATCAATTTTTTACTATTTACAGTGAAATCTTCACTAGAAATAATGTACAATAAACAACCTATACAAGTGCTGGTATAAATAAGGATAAATATGCACAATTACATTAAGAAATATTTTTATTTTGTTTTCTTATCGTTTGTTGATCCTAAAGGAGCTTGGATTATTACGATGACAATTATACAGTAAGGTAAGATTACAGCACACAAGATATTTTTGTCACACTGCTTATTAAATATTATATCATATTCATTTTTATTTTAGCAGAAGACAGTAATAGATGAATGGTAATCTGCAAACCAGAAATCCAAGTTGCATCGAATGTAAAGAAAAAATCCATTACAAAGCATGAGAATCTGTTAAGCAAGAGCTTAATATTCTAGTCTCCGCAAATAGAAGCTTGTTATTTGTAATGGAAAGATCAACGCTCATAAGGCTTTAATATTGATAATATTGTTGCGCTCGTCGCGAAGCACTCTCTCACGCTCGCACTCTCACGCGCACTCACTCCCGTGACCCGCGGAAATAAAGGGAACACCGTTTTACAAAAGGAACTCGGTTAGCGTTTATTAAAACAAGGCGCGATACAAGAGAGCGTGGACACACGTCCGTTCGGTCCAGCAGCTCCAGAACAAACCATCAGCTGTTTCATTAAATCAATAAATCAATCAAAGAGTCCCGTTGTCAAGGGACGTGCTTTGGCTTGAAGCTATTCGAGCAAAGTTCAGGCTTCTCGTGAGCGAAGTTCCGCGCGCAACGGGTGTTCCATCACGGGTGCAACACTGCCCCCCTTCTTCCTAGATTGTCGTCCCGACAATCCACAGAAGGGCAGTGCCCCGATACACGACTTCCCGGGCACCAGGCTGGCCCCTTGTTCTACCCCGGGCTGCTGCCACAGGTTAACGAACTGCCCTCTTCTGGTCCCTCGCCGTAAAACACCTCGAGGTAGGCTTCGCTTCTTTCGGCTTCCCGGGAAAGAGCTGGCCAGACTCCTCCCCTCCGACACCAGGGCGAACCATCCTCTTCTGCGGGAACATCCCCCGACGTTACCGCTCTTCCTCGAAATCTTCGGACAAGGGGGGGGGGGAACTTCCCGTGGACCCTGCGCCCCGCAGGGCTCCCCAGGTCCCCGCCCGGCATTTGCCCTACGGCCCACGGAAAAACCACGGGTCAAAAACCGTGGGCAGGCGGCTTCTTCTAAGGAGCCGAGACTTTCTTCGGTTGGATGACGAACCGCTTCGGATTCCTTAAAAAGCTCCTCTTATTTACCAAAGACTTTCCTTCAACAAAAACAGTAACATAACTCGCAGTAACATTGCTAAAACGATTAAGCTTCTATAGAAGATAAAAAAAAGTCGAATTTTTCTCATAACTGGGGCACTCAGAACGGAAATGCCCCGTCTCTCCGCAGGACCAACACTCCCCGCAATTGGTCCTGGAACCTCCTCGAGACGCGCTGTCCTTTCCACCCTCCTCCTCCTTCTCTTCTCCCACCTTCCCTTCCGAGTTTCGCGAAATGCGTCTTTCTTTTTTTTCAAAACCCCTCTCACTTCCGAAATTTTCCCCGTGAATGGCCTTTACAGCTTTCGCCTTTTCTACCGCTAACTTTAAGGAGGTAATTCCCTCCAATTGGAGAGTCCTCCTCAGAAAGCCGTCAGATATTACAGAAACAAATTGCGCGCACGCGATCTTATCTCGAACCGAAAAAGAACACTCGGGGTAAGCTAATCGCGACAGTCTTTCCAATTCCGCACCAAGAGAAGCCAAATCTTCTCCATTTCTCTGCTTTCGGCCCGTAAATTGCGTATAAAAGTTTTGCGACAAACCCCCCTCGCCGAAACGCAACTCCAATTTCGATTTTAGTTCTTCAAAACATAAATTCTCTAAATTTTCGACCGACTCTAATACCGTCCGCGCTTTTCCCCTAAGACTCGCGGCCAACGCAACGGATTTTGACGCGTCGTCCCAATTATTCGCACGCGCGATGAGAAGAAATTGGGAGAGGAATTCTCGCAGCGGCGTCGAGCCGTTCCGCGCGCAACGGGTGTTCCATCACGGGTGCAACACTATATATATATATATAAAATATAATATATAAAATATAAAATATAATATATATATATATATATATATATAAAGTTAAAGGAAATAACGAAATATTTACACATTAAAATTGAATTCGCAAAATTTATTTGTGAAAATTACAAAGAATCTTATAATTATAATATATAAATGTTTAATATTTTGTTGTATTAAAACAATCAGAACTGTTTTATATCAAATGCACTTACAATTAGACATTTTCTACGCTTTGCAAACATTAACATTTTTCAGTACTCTAAAATTAAAATATTCAAATTATAACTCAGCTTATATAAATATTTGCTACAAACGAAAATTATTTATGATTACATTATAGATCTGTTCATTTTAACTGAACTGGCTGCACCAGTTCAAAGTTTATCTTTTCTTTTCCAATATGGAGTAAAGAAGATAAATTCTGAATTAGTGCAACCAGTTCAGCTAAAACGAACAGATCTTATATCATGACAACTCTGACTCGACTAGAATTTTGTCTTATAAGTTTTTGAAAAAAAAACAAACAAATTAATAAATCATTTGTGGAATTATTTGTTACTAAAACCATTGCACGCGTAAAAAGTTTTAGTCGTAACCGTAAGATTCGACCAATCGCGTTGCTCGATTCGGCCAACCGTAAAATGCATCGTCTATAATAGTGAGCAGTAAGCAGTACGAAATGGGATTTGTTTATTTCGTTACTCCCGACAAAATGGACAAATCCTATTTGGTATTGTTTGCTGCTTACTACTTATGGCTCTGGCAGACCAGCGCGATTTGCGACACGCGACGCGCGATTATCCAATGGGCGTACAATTTTTTGAAAAGAGCTGTACGCCCATTGGATAATCGCGCGTCGCGTGTCGCAAATCGCGCTGGTCTGCCAGAGCCATTACTCTGTACTATTTACTGCCCTTGTAGACGACGCATAAGAATCGTAGCAATGCGATTACGGCTAAAACTTTTTTACGTGCAATAGCCTTAATGACGAAAATTATTTATGATTACATTATATCGTGACAACTCATCTGACTCGAGTTTTTTCTTATAAAGTAAAAAAAAATTAATCATCAATAGAACTGTTTATGGAACTTATTAAAAAACATTGAGAAAAAGATCTTTTTCTGAACATAAATTTTAAGATTACTTTTAAATTCTATGTTTACATACTAATATTAAGGCCATTCTACACGCACTTTCCATCATCATAAACTTAACCGTAACGTAAGAATTCGACCAATCGCGTTGCTTGATTCGTGTGACATACAATCGAATCAAGCAACGTGGTTGAATCCTTAAGGCCCAAGCACAGACTTTTGCATAACGCATAAGCATGAGAAATTTGATTGGTTGAATTTCTTATGCATATGCGTTATGCATGTTTGGACCAATCAAATTTCTTATGCATATGCGTTATGCGTTATGCAAAAGTCTGAGCTCTGGCCTTTACATTATGGTTAAGTTTATGGTTACGGAAGGTGTGTAGAATGGCCTTAAAACCCATTCTACATAAAGTCCTTATGGAATTATAACTTTTAAATAACTTTGATATTCCACATTACAAATTGGACATCTTTTTGATTGTAGTTCTAAGATACAATCACTGCAACAACATAAATGACCACAAGAAATAAAAATATGATCTGCTTTATTTACTAAGCAGATGCTGCAGCAGTCAGATGTACGTACATCAGATACTGACTGCACTGGACAATATGGTATATCTTCATTTTCAATTTCATCTGCAAAAATATTGCCATAATCATCGGAAGGAATGCGATAAATATTTTCATCTTCACCTGCAGTAAAAGAATTATGATTTTAGCTTACAATTACAATAATTACAATTATAATTAAATAAATATGTTTTATATGTGTAATGCAAATGACATTAATACCAAATCAAAACAAAGAAAAACAGATTTGAATTACTCAATTTTTTAATTTGTTTATAATATATTTTACACTCAATACATATTAAAATTTTTATTATTACAAATTAGTACAGTAATATGCATCAGTATTAGTATATTATAAGTAAAAATCCAAAACAAAATCTAAAACATTAATTCTTTTTCCTTTAATTTTTTATGCTTAACCAAATATAAGAAATATAATGTATAAATGTTTTTACTAAAATAAAAAATTACGACCAAAATACTTTCAATAGATACAAAAGTAATTTATTTGTTTTAAATTAATATGTGCTCTCTCAAATATTTATTTTAAGTGTTTCGGTAATTATATAACTAGAAAATTTAACGATTTAAATGTATTTGTTTTATATAACTTACTATAGTAATATTAACGTAAATAAATAATAATGTAACTATATATTCATTATACGAACAAATTATTTTCTCAGCAATTATTATGTCTATTGTAAAAATATGTTAATATTACTTTGTAATTTAATATTACTTTATGTAAAAGTATCTTACTTGAGGGCTTGCGAACCAGCAGGTTGTTTATGCTATCGTGTATATTTCAAACAAAATAAGGACAAACGTTTCGGCCATAACTGTGGCCTTCTTCAGTGTATCAACTAGTCGTTAAAATTTAAAACATCACCCCTTTTTTACAATAATAAAAACGCCATTCGCTTACAAAAATCAGATTAACGCATCCTCTTCCATTAATTCAACCGCCATTTGCTTACATCGTCAATACAATCGTCGTCTCAAGTCCGATCACAGCTCGTCGACGTATCATCGTGTCTAGTACTTAATTTGAGCCTTCCCTGAGTCAATCGAGAACGAATCCGTCTCTACCTTGTCCCCACATTGCATTCACTGGTTAGGAGGGACTGAGGTTGAATATCCTTATGCGAAATATTAAATTTAGTGTTGAATTCAATGTATTGTTGCGCTCGTCCGCGCGTTCGCTGCACTCACAACACTCTCACTCGCGAACGCGGCGCGCGATCCCGTTGCCGGGAATAAAGACTCTCTCAATTAGAAAGGAACTCGTTTAATGGGTATTAGCGAATACAACGAAGGGCTCGTGAACACGTCTGTTCGACACGAAGGCCCGGCGAAGAATCTGAATAACGATGAACGTCAACAAACAAATACACGGCTCGTCGTCAGGCACGTCGACAGACAGCGCTTCGCGGCTGCCTTCCGGGTTTCTACCGGGCGTCACGGCTCGGGCGCAACACTGCCCTCCCTCTTCCAGATTGTCGTCCCGACAATCAAGGAGATAGTTTGCAGCCGTTCTTCCGGGATCTCAATGCCTCGATGCTTCTTTTTTTTTTTCTTTCTTGCCCTCCCCGAAGTGAAACTCTCGGGTTACCAGGCTGCATCCTCATCAGGCAAATCTCTGACCGATCCGCCGCCTGTGCTCCTCTTCTGTCTTGAGGACTTGCGGCCTTCTTTCTTCCTTTTTCAGGCAAGGGGGGGGAAATGTAACTACCGTGGACCCTTTGTCCAAAGGACTCCCCAAGCCTCCGCCTTGGCATTTGCCCGTAGTCCCTCGGAAAACCACGGATCGAAAACCTCGGAAAAGGCGGTCTTCTTAAAAAAAGGGGGTCTTCCTTGAAGGAGAAAACAAAAACGAAACTCGAAGGAGGAGAAGGTCCACTCGGCCTCCGCAGAAGTCGGAGTCGTTCCTCGTCCGTAGCCGCCTCTGGCACTCCCTTCTTCCCTCCTTCTCGGGTAACTGAAAAACAATTAAAACGTGTAAACATTGTAAACATAAATAAGAATTATTTCCCCTCTCCCCTCGGGCTCCGCTAGACTCCTCGCGTCACGACCTTGAAATCGCAGGTTTCACCCTCGATTTCTATAGAGAGCCGGGAATCTACCGGTCTGTCACTAACAATGTCCCACGACAACGGGGCGAAGCAGTCACCGAAAGTGCAGCCGAGTGGACAACCCGACAAGGAGGCCGAACGACAGGTATTGTCACAGGCGAGCCAGACGGCAGACGAGGGTACGAGGGAGTCACCTCAATTCGAGGAGCTACCCGACGAGGAGGTCCAGAGGCTGATGGCGAGGGGCGGAGCAGACATCGTCCAGACTACATCGCCAGGCAGTCAGATCTTCGCTGTGGAAGTGGAAGTGCAGCAGGAGACGCAACAGGAGCAGAGCAGCCAAAAGGACCAGAACGTTTACACACAGCTGTAAAGCAGCAGAAGATATATACCTTTTTGTTAATGTACGAGAGAGTATTTTATTCAAAGATTTTGAGTCTTATTATTTTATAGAATTTTATTTGGACACTAGAGTCATTTTATATATTTTTATTATTTTAATCATTTAATAACGTGTTGCATGAAGGAAGAAAGGAGTATAAATTAGAAATACGGCAGCGAGCCGACGAGTTAGCGTAGGATATGCGATAAGATAAATTACTAATAAAGGAAAAAGAGTTTACACATAAACATATACAAAATACTTACCCAGAAACATTCCTTCAATCCTACACAAGCATCGATACGACGAGCACATAGAATAGATAACATTAAAGATAACATTCATCCAGATGGATTCAGACAAATTCAAGATAATTATATTAACTTTTATTTTTATCCTTTTTGCCGTAGCAGTAGTCAGTATACTGTTACTGGTATATTCCAATAAAGTAGAATCAGAAACACATTGCTCACCATGAATTTCAAAGAATATATAATTGTTTCATTAATAATATTTTTCCCATTATTCACAAGTTTCCCAGACACGGATTTCATAATTACATTATTCCTATTATTCACACTATACATCTTGATACTTGGAGCGGGAGTAGATCCGCGACCGATCCGCGAGTGACGGTCTTATTTAATTATAACATTTAAGCTACACTTTTAGCGTTATTAGCGAACAGGACATATTCCTGAATGCGCCTATATTTTATTTGAATTTTACAAGCGATAGTTACAATTACACTTCACTACACTAATTACACTCTATAGGCAGTAAGCCGACCGAAGAACGCAGAGATTATCTGTGAATGGAAGAAATTCCAATTTGATAAAGTTAACAATTTTATAAAGTTCTATTAACATTACAAACGATCAAACAGTTTTATTAAGGCCTTCAGCCGATGAGATGCACACGGTGCACAAGTACAATTAAATTTACACTTTATTCAATTTATCTAAGGGTTTTATTATAGAAATGACCTTTTGGGGTCAATTAACATTCAATTACATTATTTGCAATATTTTAAAGCATTTTGAAGAATTACACCCTTTTACTACACTTTTACACTTCCTACACCTGTTTCTGAGATTCAGCGTGCGAGACGAGCCAGCGAAGGCTCTACACTTTAAACTACACTTTCAACACTTGTTACACCTGTTTCCAGATTCAGCGTGCGAGACGAGCCAGCGAAGGCTCTACACTTTTCTATTACACCCATTACACTTTCTACACTTGCATGTGAGATTTCAGCGTGCGAGGCCGAAGCACCGAAAGGTGCTACACTTTTACACTTTCTACACTCGACGTCTTAGAATAAGCGTGCGAGATGAGCCAGCCAAGGCAGTTACACTTTTGATACACTTTTAGCACTCTGAGTGCAGATACATTAAATTCATTGAATTTTCAACATATTATTTACAGTTACTTCTCGAGGAAGAGAGTCAAGCCAAATGGAGTTGTTCCAGGCAAAGATTTATTTAACATTGCGAATAGCAGTGATTTTCATTATATTCAGTTACACCTTATTACACTTTTATGTACTTTCTACACTTTTAGACGGCACTGAGCCGATTTGATATTATATTCATTAATTTGATATTTAAACATTATTCCCTGTCAATTTAAGAATTCGTTATTATGCGATTATGCGTGCGGTAATTTTAAGCCGCGTTATACTTACCTTTTGATACTTACCTTTATTACACCGACTCCGGTGATTAGATGAGACGATTCCATGACGATCCTGGGTACCTGAAAGAAAAAGAAATTAATACTTACCTAGCTTTGCATTGGATTCGTCTGATTGTGACGTTGAGAGTCACTCGATATTAATCGAGTGACTTTGAGTTCGCTTGCGCGAATGTTGCGTGCAGCGACGCGTTTGGTTCACGCGGGTGCGAAAGCCAAGTCGCGCCGTTGCACTTTAGTGTAGCATCTCACGAAAAGGTGCCGAGTCCCAACAACGACTCGGCCAGCGAAGTGCAGATGGAATCGTACCATCTACACCCAAAGGTGCGTTCCGCGAGTGCGAAGGCTGCGCGCCTAAAATGAGGACTCAGCGCATGCGTGAGTCTAAGGTGGGAGAACTCGACCCGTTCCTCCCGGACAGTCCGTCGCGAATTTTCGATGCGTCAACACGTACATCGGTTGCGCTATACAAATCGGAAAAGGCGTTCTTATCCCGTTATCCGCTAGCGTCAGTAGCGTGATTGAACATTAATTAGAAGCAGTTAGTGCGCGATACGGGATACCCATTTGCGCTTATATTGATCGTTAAGATCCGCTTTAACCAGAATAACGGCGTTTCGATTAAAACTCGACGTAGCAACACGCGATCGAGCGAATACGTGCGTTAGAAGAGATTGCTGTACAATCTAGTTTTAGAATAAATTATTATTTGTTTATAATAAACAAAAAGCATTATTTCGCGACCCCAGTGAACATCCTATCCTCGTAAATACGTTTGCTTAACAAGGGCGTGGCCCACGGCCTTGAACGCGCCCGCAACGTGAATCGACAGCCATATTGCCGAGAAGGAAGGACGGGGCAACGCAGTAAAGAAAGGTTTCTGTATTAGATCCTTAAAATACAGTGGCGACCGTATATTCAGCCCAAGTAGTAAGTGGCTATATTTTATTATTTTGAAATTTCCATTCGTTGTTCCGGTCACAACCTAACCCAAATGTCTCTCTATGAAAGGAGCTAACCTATCAGCATGTACAATCTTCTTCCTATTCCGAGGAGACCTGTGAATACAGAACACTACATCACTTAATTTCCTAACTATAGAATATGGGCCCTCCCAACTGCTCTGCAACTTAGGAGCCCTCCCTCTTCTCCTTTGAGGATTAAACAGCCAAACTTTCTGCCCCTCTTGGAAAAGAAATGATCTCGCTCTCTCATCATACCAGGTTTTAGTCTTCGAAGATCTCAACGACATTCTCTCTCTCGCCTCAAAATGAATTCTTCCTAATCTCTTCCTCAAGTCCTGGACGTAATTCCCGGAAGATTTCTGCTCCTGAACGCCCGGAGAATTACCTTGTAACAAATCTAGAGGAAGTCTTAAGTCTCTAGCGAAATATAACTCTGCTGGAGTGAGACCCGTGGTCTCATGCTTAGATGATCTAAATGCCAGTAGAAACATGGGAATCCACCTATCCCAATCTTTTTGATTCTCAGAGACAAATTTCGCCAAGAAATTCGTTATCGTCTGATGTTGACGTTCGACTTGGCCATCCGACTGGGGATGTAAAGGAGTAGTCCTTGTCTTTTTAATTCCCAGAAGGTACACTAATTCCCAAAATAATTTAGACTCAAAATTTCGCCCTTGGTCAGTGTGGATTTCTGAGGGTACTCCGTGTCTGGAGATAACCTCGTTAACGAAGATCTCGGCGATAGTCCTTGTCCTAATATTCTTGACTGGAAATGCTTTTACCCATTTAGTGAAGCAATCAACGATCACAAGTAAATATTTGTTCCCGGCGGAAGTTCTTGGGAGGGGACCAAGTATATCCATTTGTACCCTCTGAAAAGGGGTCCCCACGTTATAAATTTGAAGAGGAGATTTTCCTTTGCCTGAGGGACCCCTCTTGGCTACACAGACACGACAAGATCTGCACCAGTCTTCCACATCGCGCTTACAGGTAGCCCAATAAAAACGTCGACGGATTTTACTTAAGGTCTTATTCATCCCAAAATGCCCTCCCGAAGAAGAATCGTGAGCTTCCTCTAAAATTCTGGCAGCCTGACTTCGAGGAACCACCAGCTGAAAATGAACAGAATTTAGATTAGGGGCTTCCCACTTCTTATAAAGAATATTATCTTTAACAACAAGAGCATCCCAGTATGCCCAATAAATCTGAGAAGAAATATCTCCTGATGCTATTTCAGAACGAGGAGGACGAACACCTACCTCCTTCGCCTGTAAAATTAAAGAAATGTCCGGATCCAATCTCTGCTCCTTTCGCCAAAGTTCCAGACTTCCAGTGTCTAAGGAGATTCGAGCAACAGTCTCTTCTTGTCCTTGAAAAGATTTTCTTTCCACCTTTGCACAATACTGACAATTTTCCATCTCACACAGTCGCCTTGATAAACCGTCGGCATTCTTGTGAGAAAAGCCTTTACGATGAACCACAGAAAATTCAAACTGTCGGAGTCTCTCCAACCAACGAGCCAATTGCCCTTCTAAATCTTTGAAGGACATTAACCACTTCAAAGAGACATGATCCGTGCGAATTAAAAATTTTCGCCCCAAAAGGTAATGGCGAAAAGATTTAAGAGAGTCGACAATCGCCAAAAGTTCGCGGCGAGTCACAAAATAATTTCTTTCTGCTTTATTTAGGACACGACTATAATAAGCAATTACTCTTTCTTTTCCTTCCTGTTCCTGAGAAAGGACCGCGCCAATCCCAACACCAGAAGCATCTGTATCGACAATAAATTCTCCTTCCCCATCAGGAAAAGATAGAATTGGGGAAGATGATAATACAAGTTTTAATTCTTCGTAAGCCTTTTGACAATTTTCTTCCCAAACAAATTTAACTTTATTTTCCGTAAGAATAAATAAAGGCTTGGCTATTAAAGAAAATCCTCTAATGAATTTTCTATAATAGGAACAAAACCCGAGAAAACTCCTCAATTGCTTCTTTGTGTGAGGGACAGGCCAGTCTCTCACTGCAGAGATCTTTTCAGGATCTGTTGCAACGCCCTCGGAAGAAATTACATGACCTAAATATTTTACATTTCTTTCAAAAAGGACACATTTTTTTGGATTGATTTTTAAATTAGCCTTTCGCAATCGAAGAAAAACCTTTTTCAGATTCTCAACCATTTCGTTAAAATTTTTCCCGAAAATAATTACATCGTCCAGATAAACTAAGCAAATCTTAAATAATAAACCATGAAGAACTTTTTCCATAAGACGTTGAAAAGTCGCGGGGGCGTTACACAATCCGAATGGCATCACAGTAAATTGCCAAAGACCATTGCCAATAGAAAAGGCCGTCTTTTCCCTATCCTCGGGATGTATTTTCACCTGCCAATATCCGCTTTTAAGATCGAGTGTAGAAAACCAAGTGTTACCTGCTAACTGGTCGAGGATATCGTCAATTCGTGGTAAAGGAAAGGAGTCTTTCATAGTTACATCATTCAATCTCCTATAATCCACGCAGAATCTAATCGATCCATCCTTTTTTTTTTACTAATACTGCAGGAGAAATCCAGGGACTTTGTGATGCTTCGATCACTCCTTGTTCCTTCATTTCCTCAATAATCTCATTGACTTCCTTTCTCATGTTAAACGGGATTCTGCGTGGTACCTGTTTAATAGGGAGAGAATCTACAACGTTAATTACATGTCTAACTACATTACAATTTCCCGCAACAATCTTTTCAGAAAATACATCCCGATATTCACGAATGAATTTGACAAAAACATTTTGCTGATTATCGGAAAGATTTTTAGAATTTTTAGAAAGGAGCTCCTCCAAAAGGGGAGAGAACTCCTCAGAATCCTCCGTTTGGGCAATCCTTCGAACAACAGAAGGTGCGCCAAAAAAAGAATCGCAAACTTGACCGAAATCTGTCTTCCGGAGAAAATCCACCCCCAGAAGACAATCATCCGCAATATCCGACACTAATATTGGAAGCTCAAATGAGTTTTTACCAAGTTCAACCTTGGCGAGAATTTCAAAGTCAACCATAACGTCTTCCCCCGTGGGATACTTAAACCTTCGACCGAATACCGGAAATCTCCGTTCCCCTTCACGAACGAATTTCTTATTTATTAAAGAAACATCAGAGCCCGTATCTATTTTGAAAATGCATTCTTTATTATTTAGAAAACCAGTGTAACAATAATCTTTAAAAACTTTATGCACCCTATTAACAAGAAAACACCGTTTCGTCGGGGATTTATCCACGCAAGTTGATCTCTCCCCGCCGAGATCAACTAAACCGCGTTTTCCTTTTTATCCAAACACTCGTTACGGAAATGCCCTTGCCTCCCGCAAAGCCAACATTCCTTCGGCTTATTCTTAACAAATCTTCCCTTTTCTCCTTCTTTCATGTTCTCTTTCTCTTTTTGTTCACCCAAAATAGGATTTGCTGTTTCATTAGTTCCCCCATTTTTATTGAAAAACTTTCCACCTCTATTTCTTTCCCCAAAGCTTTCGCCCTGAATAGCTTTAACCGCTTTCGCCCTTTCCACCGCGATCTTTAATGAAGTGACCCCTTCCAATTGTAAAGTTCTCTTGACAAACCCATCAAACAAAGCGGAAACGAACTGTGAGCAAGCAATCTTATCCCGCACAGCATAAGTGCATTCGGGATAGGCCAGGCGCGAGAGCCTTTCAAGATCGGAGCCCAGCGCTGCGTATTCCTCCCCGAATTTTTGTTTCCTATTGGTAAAAAGAGAGTAATAATTTTGTGAGAGGTGCCCCTCTCCGAAACGCAGCTCGAGCTTTTCAGTGAGCTTCGCGAATGTGAGAGATTCGATTCCATCGGCGCATGATTCGAGAAGTGACCGTGCCTTCCCGCGCAGACACGATGCCAATACGACTGCCTTTTCCGCCTCGGTCCACAAATTCGCGCGCGCGATTAAAAGAAATTGCGCTAAGAATTCACGAAGCGGCGCCGTCCCGTCAAACGTGTCCGGCTTCAACTTCAAACCACGCGACGCCTCACTCGAACCTCCGCACGCGGCGCGCCCCGCACACGCGCCCTCACCCGCGCCCATCACACGCAGCGGCTCGACCAAATTTCCGCACGCGGCGCGCCCCGCACACGCGCCCTCACCCGCGCCTATCTCCCGCGGCGCCTCATTCGAAATTTCGCCGCGAGAAACATTATTGGAAGGACTTAGCTGATGTACGGCGAGTTGCTCCTGGAGACGTGCCACCGCAGCGTCGCGTTCCCTCAAACGAGCCTCCAACTCGCTGCGGAAAAGCTGTTGCTCCTGCTGCTCCAGCTGCCGCTCCTGACGCAGCTTTTGAAGCTCCAAATAGACAGCTTCGAAAGCGCCCGTCTCAGCCTCCGTCACCCTCGCATCCTGCGGATGGGTCGCGCCCGCCTCCGTTGCCGTCGACGCCGCGGCCTGCGAACGGGTCCTCGGTGGGGTGTGCGTGGTCGTCATCCTGTCCGGGATACTTTTATCCCGGACGAGCCCCCAAAATGTTGCGCTCGTCCGCGCGTTCGCTGCACTCACAACACTCTCACTCGCGAACGCGGCGCGCGATCCCGTTGCCGGGAATAAAGACTCTCTCAATTAGAAAGGAACTCGTTTAATGGGTATTAGCGAATACAACGAAGGGCTCGTGAACACGTCTGTTCGACACGAAGGCCCAGCAAAGAATCTGAATAACGATGAACGTCAACAAACAAATACACGGCTCGTCGTCAGGCACGTCGACAGACAGCGCTTCGCGGCTGCCTTCCGGGTTTCTACCGGGCGTCACGGCTCGGGCGCAACAGTATCAAGCCAAATTATTAAGTACCTTCAACCGTAGAACCGCTCCTCGAGAGACACATGTTAGGCTGTGTTCGATCAGACGTCAAATGCGAGAGTCAGAGAATTATCGAGAGGAACATGTGGAGGGGACTGCGTATGGTAGGGGAAAGAAACCTTGGTGGGAATCAGGAAGGCGGGAGAGCGTTAAGGATCGGGAGATAAGCCTCTGGCAATAATTCCGTGTCACTATGTTTATTAAGACCGTCGCTCTGTCTTTTAATATGCAGCATTTCAGAGATGAGACGTTTATTATATATAGGTTCATTGTCTAAGATTTTTACTCCTTCCCAATCTTAAAAATCTTTGGTGTTTTTAGTATCAAACATGAAAGTTTACCGGATTTTGACACTTCTTATATTAAGTAGGATAAGCAATGTTTGCTATCATAATGTAATTCGAGTATTTTATTAGTAACGTTGAACAAAAAAGTGGATGTATATACATGTAAGACACATTTAATTAAAAGTGAGTATTGTTATATTCTCATAGTTTGTAGATAATAATAAAAGATACTCAAGATAAGTTTAATAAATTTTTCGCTAATCAATGTTTTTATTTTCAGTGGAACCTTTGCTAGTAATAATGCATGGTATGCAACACATATAAGTGACGAGATAAATATGGCACAATTTTCATATGAAATATTATCATATATTGTTTTATTACTGTTCGTAGAGCCTAAAGGAGGCTGAATTATTATGATTATGATGACAGTTATATGAGTAAGATTGCAGTACACACAAGGAACACTTTCATGTCACGCTGCTTATTAATATTGTATCTTATTTATTTTTTATTTTAACAGAAGAAAACAATTGGTGAATGTGTGATAATGGGCAAACCACAGATTCAAGTTTCATCGAATATCAAAAAGGGAAGAATCCATTACAAAGCACGAGAATCTTTTATGCGAGAGATTAATATCATAGTCTCCGCTAATAGAATCTTATGCTCTGTGATGAAATTATCAACGCTCATCAATTTCTTTGCAGAGATTGTAGAAATTTTAAGAGATTTTTGAGAGATTTTAAGATATTATTAGTTGACTTATTAGAAAATTGAGAACCACGTGTACTGCTTTTTAATAAGTCAAACGTCAAGAAATGTGCTTAACATGTAATACCTAAAGTTAGTATATTGTATTACTTATATATATATATATATATATATATATATATATATATATATATATATATATGGGACATTCCACGTCAACTGAGACAGAGCTATGCCCAAAATTTGTCACGACCAAAAAAATCGTTCCTGGGCTCAAAATGTTCGTACTCTCATGTACTTTCGAAGGTCACATGGCGCTTGCGGAAAATTCAAAATGGCGGTCAATAGGGAGCTCATTAACCCTATTAAATATCACATTTCATCCGGAAAATGACGATCCCCAAAATTTGTCACGACCAAAAAAATCGTTTTAGGGCTCAAAATGTTCGTACTCCCATGTACTTTCGAAGGTCACATGGCGTTTGCGGAAAATTCAAAATGGCGGATTAAATATGGCCGCCCGTAAAGAAATGTCACTTGATTCGGATGAAACTCGGTACTAGGGGGTTTTCGAGGTCGCTGATTCCGAATGTAAAGTCGAAATTCGGAAATTCAAGATGGCGGATTAAATATGGCCGCCCGTAATGCAGAAATGTCACTTGATTCGGATGAAACTCGGTACACATAAAATAAAATATAAAATTATAAAACATAAACATAAAATTGTAATTATGTGGAAAGCTCTCTGCGTTTACCAAGGTTGAGACAAAGAGGCACTTGCAGTTGTTCAATATTAAACGTTATAAAATTGTACATCTTATATAATCTTATCATATCCAATCAAACGAATAACAAAATAAAATTAAAAAAATTTTTAAAATTCAAAAAGAAAAATAATAAAATATAAAAAATAAATAAAAAAAGAAAGTAATGCGGGCTTCAAATATTGATATTGAAGACAGTCTCAACCCTGGTAAACGCAGAGAGCTTTCCACATAATTACAATTTTATGTTATATGAAATATGTTCAAGATACAAACAACGATTTAATGAATGATGATCATCAACTTGGGGATCGTCATTTTCCGCATGAAATGTGATATTTAATGGGGTTAATGGGCTCCCTATTGACCGCCATCTTGAATTTCCGAATTTCGACTTTACATTCGGAATCAGCGACTTCGAAAACCCCCTAGTACCGAGTTTCATCCGAATCAAGTGACATTTCTGCATTACGGGCGGCCATATTTAATCCGCCATCTTGAATTTCCGAATTTCGACTTTACATTCGGAATCAGCGACTTCGAAAACCCCCTAGTACCGAGTTTCATCCGAATCAAGTGACATTTCTGCATTACGGGCGGCCATATTTAATCCGCCATTTTGAATTTCTAAATTTCGACTTCACATTCGGAATTAGCGACCTCGAAAACCCCCTAATACCGAGTTTCATCCGAATCAAGTGACATTTCTTTACGGGCGGCCATATTTAATCCGCCATTTTGAATTTTCCGCAAACGCCATGTGACCTTCGAAAGTACATGGGAGTACGAACATTTTGAGCTCTAAAACGATTTTTTTGGTCGTGACAAATTTTGGGGATCGCCATTTTCCGGATGAAATGTGATATTTAATGGGGTTAATGGGCTCCCTATTGACCGCCATTTTGAATTTTCCGCAAGCGCCATGTGACCTTCGAAAGTACATGAGAGTACGAACATTTTGAGCCCAGGAACGATTTTTTTGGTCGTGACAAATTTTGGGCATAGCTCTGTCTCAGTTGACGTGGAATGTCCCATATATATAATATATATATTTTATATATATATTGTTGCATTCGCGCTGAGTTCGCAGCTTCACCCGGTATTTTCCGCCGCGGAGCGTCTTTAGCAACGGGCGTTGCTATGTGTTGTTGATACAGCCCGGCTGTCAGATTTCCTTCGCACTGAAACTCGAGCGGACGTTTCGGTTCTCGTTCTGCGATTGTAACTTACGCAATAAACCATCCTTACGTTTCTCAAACCTGTGTTTCCTTATTCCGCGGATCGCGAGTGAACGCGCGACCGAGTGCGGGAGTGCTTAGAGAGCGTGCGAAAGCCGCCGGAGTGCAACATTTTGGGGGCTCGTCCGGGATCGGACGAACGTTGACGAACGTGATGATCGGCGAGGAAACGGGCGGAATAGCCACAACAACGGCCCCTTCGAGGAAGAGGACTCGGGCCGCGACTTCTGCAGTGAGTGCTCCGCAGCCCACGTCGCAGGCGGAGACTCTTCAGGCGGTTCTCCTGGAGATGCGAGCGATGCGAGAGGAGCAGGCGCAGAGGGAGGCGATCTTTACGGCGGAGCTACTACGTCGGGACGAGGAGTTTCTGCTCCTCCGACAACAGCTAAGTCCCACCAATAATAGAGCGTCCGGGGATACGGGGACGCGTTTCGCGCTATCGGGGGCGACTGATGTGCGCGCGGACCCCACGGCTTATGCCGCGAATTTGGGAGTGAGCGACGCGCGAGAGAATACGGGGGCGCGGGGCGCGTTTGCGGGCGTAAGTGGCGTGCGCGCGGAGCTCGGATTTAAGCTCAAGCCCGACGTTTATGACGGATCGGTCCCGTTGCGGGAATTTTTCTCCCAGTTCGAAATTATCGCTCGCGCAAATCAGTGGAGCGACTCGTCAAGGACCATCGCATTGGCTTCCTGTTTGAGGGGAGAAGCGCGTTCGATTCTGGACTCTGTCGAAGACGTAGAAAATCTCGAATACGCGGAGCTAAAATCGAAGCTTGAATTGCATTTCGGGGAGGGGCACCTCTCCCAAAATTATTACTCCCTCTTCACGAATCGGAGACAGAAATTCGGGGAGAACTTTGCGTCTCTCGGCTCCGAGTTGGAAAGACTTGCCCGGTTGGCTTATCCCGAGTGCCCTTACGCTGTTCGGGACAAGATTGCGTGCTCGCAATTTATCTCTGCCTTAACGGACGGTTTCGTGAAGAGGACCCTCCAGTTGGAGGGAGTTACCTCTTTGAAATTAGCGGTAGAGAGAGCGAAGGCCGTTAAGGCCATACAAGGGGAAAGTTTCGGAGGATTTGGGAGAAAAAGGGAAATTTTTTGAAAATTTTTCGAAAAAGGGGAAAAGAAAGCCTCGCCTCAAAATGAGGGCGGCGAAAATTCCGAGGGAAAGAAGGAAGGTAGCGCCCGCGAAGATTTTCCGCGCAATTTTCGGAATCGCGTTTCCGCAAAGGAATGCTGGCTTTGTGGAAAGGTTGGGCATTTCCGAGCCGAATGTCCCGCGAACACGGAAAAGGGAAACGCGGAATAGTTACTCTCAGCGGGGGGAGAGTGACCCGCGCAGATAAAACCCCCGAAGTTATAATTCGTTCGATTAATAATAAGAGTGATTACGATAATTTTTGTTACCAGGGGAAATTAAATGGGAGGAATTGTTCTTTTAAAATCGATACGGGTTCCGATGTTTCTATTTTGAGTAGGAAGTTTCTCGGAGAGGTTAGAGAGAAGATTCGAGTCGAGAATTGTTTTCTTCGTTATCCCACGGGAGAGAGAGTCCATGTGGAATTTAAAATGGAGGTAGAAGTTTGAATAGGAAAATTTTCTGAGAAGATTTTGATGTATGTGGCGGAAATTGATGACCAGTGTTTGTTGGGGAGAGATTTCTTGAAAGTCATTAATCTAGCAGGTATTTTTGATTCGGTTTTTGGAAAAACGGAGTCAGAAATCGAAAGGGTTTTGAGTTGCTCTCGGGTAGTAAATTCTTCTGAAAGAGTTCCTCTTTTCTTGAGGGTGCTATTTGAGAAAGATTCTGAAAATCTGGACGCAGGACAGAGAGAGGTTTTCGCTGGATTTTTGAATGAATTTCAGAATGTCTTTTCTGAAGACGTCGTTGCGGGAAATTGCGAAGTCATTAATCATGAGATTAATTTGAGGAATCCTACTCCAATTAAACAAACTCCCCGACGTATTCCTTTCCGAATGCGAGAGGAAGTTGACAAAATTATTGAAGAAATGAAGGAACAGGGCGTTATTGAGGAGTCGCATAGCCCTTGGGTTTCTCCGGTCGTTCTTGTCAAAAAGAAAGATGGTTCAATCCGTTTCTGTATTGACTTTCGGAAAGTTAACGAGGTAACTGAAAAGGATTCTTTCCCCTTGTCCAGGATTGACGACATTCTGGACCAATTATCGGGCAATAGTTGGTTCTCTACTTTGAATTTGAAAAGCGGTTACTGGCAAATTAAGATCCGCCCGGAAGATCGCGAGAAAACGGCTTTTTCTATTGGGAACGGGTTATGGCAGTTTGTCGTAATGCCATTCGGTCTCTGTAACGCCCCTGCCACATTTGAACGTTTGATGAAAAAAGTTCTTCGGAAATTATTATCAAGGATTTGTTTGTCTTATTTAGACGATGTTATCATTTTTGGAAAAAGTTTCGAGGAAATGTTAAGGAATTTAAAAGAAGTATTTTCTCGGTTACGTTTAGCTAACTTAAAGATAAATCCTAAAAAATGTGTGCTTTTTGAAAGGAAGGTTAAATACTTGGGACATGTGGTTTCTGCAGAGGGTATTACTACAGACCCTGATAAGATTTCCGCTGTAAAAGAATGGCCAATTCCCCATTCCAAAAGGCAATTACGTAGTTTTCTTGGTTTCTGTTCTTATTATCGGAAATTCATTAAAGGTTTCTCTTCTTTAGCGAAGCCCCTCTTTGTGCTTACCGGAAATCAAGTAAAATTTATTTGGGGGAGGAGTGTCAGAACTCTTTTGAGAACTTAAAGCGGGTGTTAACATCCTCTCCCGTACTTTCTTTCCCGAGGAGGGAGGGTGAGTTTGTGTTAGACACTGACGCTTCTAACATCGGGGTTGGTGCGGTGTTATCCCAAAGGCAAGAGGGGTTAGAAAAGGTTATCGCGTACTTCAGCCGTGTGCTGAGTAAAACGGAAAAAAATTATTGTGTTACTCGTCGCGAGTTGTTAGCGATAGTCGACTCGGTAAAATCTTTTCGGCATTACCTTTTGGGGCGCAAATTTGTCATTCGTTCGGACCACGCTTCTCTTAGATGGCTCATGTCTTTCAAGGACTTAGAGGGACAATTAGCTCGCTGGTTGGAGAGACTCCAACAATATGATTTTGAGATTATTTATCGTAAAGGTCTTTCGCACGGAAACGCCGATGGATTATCCAGGCGTCAGCGCGAAATTGACGGTTGTGCGTTTTGTGCTAGAGTAGAGGAAAGAAACTTAGTCGAATCGAATAAGACAGTCGCACGAATCATTTTGCTGGGAGAAACTTTAGATGGATGGAAAAAAGACCAGCTAGAGGATCAAAGTATCGCGGCTATTTACCGAGGTTAGGAAACGGGGGTACGGCCATCACGATCTGAGATTTCGGCAGGAGACGTTTCCGTTCGAATTTACCTTTCCTATTGGGACGCTATTGTCTTGAAGAGTGGAGTTCTTTATAAGATATGGGAGGACCCTAGTCTGAAATCCAGGATTTATCAACTTATTGTCCCACGGAAACAAATTGAACATATTTTAGAGGAGGCACACGATTCTTCATCGGGAGGACATTTTGGAGTTAACAAGACCCTTGAAAAAATTCGTAAGCGATTTTATTGGGCCACTTGCAAAAAAGATGTAGAAGATTGGTGTAGATCTTGTGAGATCTGCGTTTCAAAAAAGGGACCGACGGGAAAAGAAAAGTCCTCGTTGCAAATCTATAATGTCGGGATCCCTTTTGAAAGGGTCCAGATGGATATACTCGGTTCTCTTCCATTGACCAAGTCTGGAAATAAATATCTGTTGGTCATTGTAGACTGTTTTACTAAGTGGGTAGAGGCTTTTCCCTTGAGAAATATGAGAGCAAGAATAGTAGCTGAGACTTTTGTTAATCAATTTATTTCTAGATATGGATTCTCCTCGGAAGTTCATACGGATCAGGGGAGGAATTTTGAATCAAGACTTTTCGCGGAAGTAATGGGACTTCTCGGAATTAAAAAGACCAGGACTACCGCGTTACATCCGCAATCTGATGGGCAGGTTGAGAGACAACACCAGACGATTACAAACTATTTAGCCAAATTTATCTCCGAAAATCCAAGTGATTTGGATAAGTGGATTCCCTTATTCCTTTTGGCTTACAGATCTTCAAAACATGAGACCACGGGCGTAACTCCTGCGGAGATGTATTGTGCCCGGAATCTTAAGTTGCCCTTAGATTTACTACAAGGCAATCCTCCGGGACTTCGGGAGAAAAGCCCTAAGTCAGAGGGCGATTTTATCAAAAGACTGAGGGAAAAGTTGGAAGGGATTCATTCCATAGTCAGAAATAGGTTAGAAACTAAATCTTCTAAAGTAAAAACCTGGTATGATCATGGAGCCAGGAAGGATCTTTTTCAGGAAAATCAGAAAGTGTGGTTTTATAATCCTCGAAGGGAAAAGGGGAAGGCCCCGAAATTACAGAGTAGTTGGGAAGGTCCTTTTCTGATTGTAAGAAAATTAAGTGATGTAGTATTTTGCATTCGAAAATCCCCCAGACATAGAAAGAGGGTAGTACATGCGGATAGGTTAGCCCCTTTTTATGAGAGAACGGTAGGAAATAGCTAAAGGAATCGGAACCCGATTTATCGTTAAGAAAGTTTTTCTTTAAAGTTAATATGTGTTACTGCGTGTATTGTTTCTTTTGTGTTTAAGGGAGAATCTTCGTTTCTCCATTGGAAGATCTTAAAGGACACGAAGTGGAGTCTTCATGGTTATCTTGAGACCATCAGTTAAAAGAAGACTGCCTCTCCCTCGGTTTTTGCGACTGAGGTTTTTCCGAGGGACTTGGGCGAATGCCGAGGCAGGGACTAGGGGAGTCCTAATACGAATAGTTATTTCGGTTAGAGACGATGGGTCCTCAGGAAGTTTCCCCCCCCTTATCCGAAGACTTCCGTGAGACGGCGTTTGCGGCGGAAGAGGAGTGCGGCGGTAAAGAGAACTACGTCAAGGAGGGATTATGGAGTTCCAGTACAGCCGGAGAGGAAGAGAGCCTTCTGTAACGGCGAGGAACGGAAAAAGGACGAAAAGTCTCGTTAGCAGGTTGGGCCCAGTGGAGGCGATGCCCGACATCCTGAAGCAACAGCTCGGGATAGGGCGAGGAACGCTTCAGAGCCCTGGAGCCTGCGAAGAGAATGGAACCTCCTAGAAACTGCCCTTCCGGATTGTCGGGACGACAATCTGAGGAACGGGGGGGCAGTGTTGCATTCGCGCTGAGTTCGCAGCTTCACCCGGTATTTTCCGCCGCGGAGCGTCTTTAGCAACGGGCGTTGCTATGTGTTGTTGATACAGCCCGGCTGTCAGATTTCCTTCGCACTGAAACTCGAGCGGACGTTTCGGTTCTCGTTCTGCGATTGTAACTTACGCAATAAACCATCCTTACGTTTCTTAAACCTGTGTTCCCTTATTCCGCGGATCGCGAGTGAACGCGCGACCGAGTGCGGGAGTGCTTAGAGAGCGTGCGAAAGCCGCCGGAGTGCAACAATATATATATTTATTTATTTATTTCTTATAGATATATATATATATACATATATCTGTGTCACTAGATAAATATCTTGTAATAATTTATTTTCAAAGAATGATTCAAAGGAGGAAGTGTAAAAGTGGCCGTTTTGTGCCCCGATGGGAAACCTGTGAAACATTTTTTTCTACCTTATTTAAGGTTGAGATAAGAAGGAAATAATGGTCATTTACTCAGGAAACCATGGGAAATATTTTAAAATCTATAATAAATGTGTTTAAAATTTAATGAATTTTGCATCATAAAATTGTATATAATTTTCATTACATTTTTAATATATATTTTTTATTTTTTTATATTTTTTTATACTTTCTGTACATACACATATATGCAGTCACATAACATTTATCTTATTTCTGTTCTGTTTCCTCACTAACTGCGTCAACCATTTATGAAAAATATTCAGATACATTTGAAAGATTACGAGATTTAGTGTTCAGAATCTGATTTAGATGAACCATCATAATCATCTTCAAAATAATTATATATTTAAATAATTTGTAGGTGAATGTATTGTTGGTTGATGTGCAAACCCAAAGTACCATCAAATTGTTGCGACGTGAGAGCAGCAACCGACAACTCGCTTTCCTACTTTGTAGCCACATGTGTGACCAATAATTGCATCTATAATTGCGTCCATTCCATGGTACTTCGGGTTTGCTGTATATCAACCAATAATACATTTACCTGCAGATTATTTAAATAATTATTTTGAAGATGATTATGAGGGTTCATCTGAATCAGATTCTGAACACTAAATTTCGTAATCTTTCAAATATATCTGAATTTTTCATAAATGGTTGACATAGTAAGAAAACAGGACAGAAATAACAAGATAAATGTTGTGACTGCATATATGTGTATGTACAGAAAGTATTAAAAAAAATATATATAATAAAAAATATATATTAAAAATGTAATAAAAATATTATATACAATTTCAAGATGTAAAATTCATTAAATAGAAATGTAGTGCTTGTTTTAAAACGTTTCACCTTTTATTAAACCGCTCAAACACAATTATTTTAACAGACGTTTTAAACACATTTATTGAAGATTTTAAAATATTTCCCGTGGTGTTTCCTAGGTAAATGACCACTATTTTCTTCTTATTTCAACCCCTAAACGTCGAGATAAGCCGCTAAAAAAAAATACGTGTCTAATATTTTTTTATGCTCTACAACATATCCAAAGCCCATCCAAATCGGTGAGGGACACTTCCGACCGTTCCCTTGTTAGACGTCGAACTTCACGTGATCAGAGAAAGTTCTCTGCCCATTGACGTGGTGATAGGACGCGATATTCTAAGAAAACACGAATTATCCGTACAGTATTCTCCTTCAAAAGAAGAACAACAAGAAGTGTTTAAACTATTCGGGCCACGAGACGCGGTTTGCAGTACTGTTAGTGAAATAGATGAAACAATCAATAACTTAGACATAAATTCAGATAATGAGGTAAAACTTGAATTAAAATCGTTAAAGAATATAGAAAGTAAAGTTGCTCCAGTATCAGACGACGGCTATAAGAGTAAGGTCGCCCATAGCGCGGGCAAACAAAAGATACATGTAGATGCACTCAGCAGGCACGATGGCCTGGTAGAAGCTTTACCGCTAGAGCGCGAATTAGAATTCAAACAACTGCGCGATCATCGATCAAAGGAAATAGCAGAAAAACTCGAGTTCGAAGATAATGATAAACTCGAGCTGATAGACGGTTTAGTATATAAGAAAGGCGATGATCGCCCTCGATTCGCCGTACCGGGCAATATGATTAATCATATTATAAGAGCATACCATGATGAGATGGCACATTGTGGGGCCGAAAAAACTATGCAGGGCATACGGTCGAACTATTGGTTTCCGTCGATGAGGAAAAAAGTATCGGATTACTTTTCGAATTGTTCGGTATGCCTAACAGCTAACTCGTCCACTCATGTTAAGGAAGGCGAGATGAAATCATCACACGATTGGAAATCTCGTTTAGGTTGTGACCGGAACAACGAATGGAATTATAAAAATTGAAATCTTAGCCACTTACTACTTGGGCTGAATTTACGGTCGCCACTGTATTTTCAGGCATCAATACAGAAAGCCTTGGTAACTGCGTTGCCCCGTCCTTCTTTCTCAGCAATATGGCTGCCGTTTCTACGTCGCGGACGCATTCAAGGCCATCGGCCACGCCCTTGTTAAGCGAAGCGTAATTTACGATTTATCGGATAGGATGTTCACTGGGGTCGCGAATGAATATTTGCTTGTTTATTATAAACAAATAACAATTTATTAATACTGGTTGTACAGCAATCTCTACTCGCGCACGTGTTCGCTCGATCGCGTGTAATTACGTCGAGTGTTCTCGAACCGTCGCTATTCTCGTGTGTGTGGATTGTAATGATCAAAATAAGCGCAATAGGATTTCCCGTATCACGCACTCACTGTCTCTATGAATGTATAAATCACGCTACTGACGCTAGCGGATAACGGGATAAGACCGCCTTTTTCGATTAGTATGACGCAACCGATATACGTATTAACGTCTCGAAAGTTCGCGACGGACTGTCCAGGAGGAACGGGTCGAGTTCTCGCACCTTAGACTCACGCATGCGCAGAGTCCTCATTTTAGGCGCGCAGCCATCGTCTTGGCTGTTCGTACCTCGGGGTGTAGATGGTACGATTCCATCTGCACTTCACACACCGAGTCGCTCTTGGGACTCGGCATCTTTTCGAGAGATGCTACACTAAAGTGCAACGGCGTGCATTGGCTTTCGCACTCGCGTGAACCAACCACGTCGCTGCACGCAAACTTCGCGCAAGCGAACAAAAAGTCACTCGATTTGCACCGAGTGACTCTCAACGTCACAACAGACGAATCCTATGAAACCTGGTAAGTATAATTCTCCTCTTTCTTTTCAGGTACCCGGGATCGCTATGGAATCGTCTCATCTAATCACCGGAGTCGGTGTAATAAAGGTAAGTATAAAAGGTAAGTATATCGCGGCTTAATATTACCGCACGCATAATTGTATAATAGTAAATGTTAAATTGGCTAAACGCCGTCTAAAAGTGTAGAAAGTTCACAAAAGTGTATGAAAGTGTAACTGAATACAATCAAAATCAATGTTAAATGAAATAACAAATAAATCTTTGCCTGGAATAACTCCATTTGGCTGTTCTCAATGTTGGAAAATGTAAGCGTTAATAATATGTTGAAAATCAAATAAATTTAAAGAATCTGCACCTGAAAGTGCTCAAAGTGTACCAAAAGTGTAATTGCCGTCGCTGGCTCATCTCGCACGTTTATTCTAAGACGTCGAGTGTAGAAAGTGTAGAAAGTGTTGCACCTTTCGGTGACTTCGTCTTGTTTGCTGAAATCTAACATGTAGGTGTAGAAAGTGTCGAAAGTGTTGCACCCTTCGGTGGCTTCGTCTCGCACGCTGAAGTCTAACATGCAAGTGTAGAAAGTGTCAAAAGTGTAAACAAAAGTGTAGAGCCTTCGCTGGCTCGTCTCGCACGCTGAATCCTACGATACAGGTGTAGAAAGTGTTAAAGGTGTAATGGAAAGGTGTAATTGTTCAAAATGCTTCTAAATGTTGTAAATTAATGTATCAAACTCTTAATTGATCATAAGGATCGTTTTCTGTAATAAACTCTATAAATTATCAATGTTAAATGTAATGGGTGTTGAAAGTGTGCACCACGTGCACCAAATCGGCTGAAGGCCTTTTATTTATTCTTTAACGTTATGTATCTTAGTGAATCGTCATGAAAAGACTGAAAATAAGTTGAATGGGAATTCTTACCCGTGTGAGAGTTATCTCTATGTGTTTTAGTCGGCTCATTGCCTGTTTGAGTGTATCCAGTGCCGTTAAGTGTAATACAGGTGTAAATGTCTTAAACGCTCTGAAATATGTGAACCTTCGTTATAAAATATACTCAGGAATTTCTCCTGCTCGTTATCATTGTATTAAATATCATAAAACAGACATCTCCCACTTATGCTACACCTCTCATGTCTCCTTACAGTGCCAGACTAGAGTCAAGCTCAACAGGGTCTTCTTTCCCCGCTAATTTTTCCAAGCCCGTTCCCTTGGCAGTGGTTTCGCTAGATAGTAGATAGGGACAGTGGGAATCTCGTTAATCCATTCATGCGCGTCACTAATTAGATGACGAGGCATTTGGCTACCTTAAGAGAGTCATAGTTACTCCCGCCGTTTACCCGCGCTTGCTTGAATTTCTTCACGTTGACATTCAGAGCACTGGGCAGAAATCACATTCGCCGTCATTCGCGGATCGGTCGCGGATCTACTCCCGCTCCTAATATTAATATGTAAAGTGTGAATAAAATGTAAATTATCATGTTTGGATCTGGGAAGTTGATGATCAGAGGAAAGAATATTATTATTGAAACTATTATAAACTCTGTAAATCTCATGGTAAATAGTGTGGTTCTGAGCTGTCTCTAGCTGCGTAAACTAGTAGTATCATATAGATGATGAAAATTGTGAATAATATAAGAATAAACGTCATTTGTAAACGATACATAGTTCTTGATGGTACTGGTCATTCCAACGTTTCTGTTGCGATCAATCTCCATGCCATTGAGCTCGTATCGAATTTCATCAAACATGAACGCCACCCAATTATTCGCAAGCGTTGTCTCAGACTCGTCATTTTTTCTCTTTATCGTCAATCTTCCTTCAACGTAGAAAAAGCTCTCGCACGGCAACGTGTATAAATCCTGCTGTTGTATGGGTATTCTTATCTCATCGTTATGTCCAAACGTTGTGTTGGCGTACAGATTGTACGTGTGTGTCTCAATCTTGACGACGCTGTTGTCAAAGATCGGTTCACCTCCAATGTTTAAGATATTAGCCATTTCGTACGACGAAACCCAATGATTTCAAAAATTCAACGTTCGACGCAGTGAGTTTCTTCTTTGGCGATCGGATTGTCTCTCTAATTTTGTTTCTCGTCTGTTGCACCTGCTCAGCTTCGTTCAGTATGAGCATCTCACGTTACCGCTGTCGTCTTTGTACATACAGTCTAACGGTGATCTCTTCTCCGCGAAAATCAATCAATCGACCGTCCTGATCCACGACGCGAAGCGTCAAGTCCGAAATGCTCCGTACGATGATTGGACGGTAAGTGATCTGTGTAGGCGTTTCCGATATCTTATATCCTAAAGGCACACTCGGTGAAAACTCATGTATCGTGTGCACGTACTTGTCGTTGCTGTACGCACCCTCGGTCACGTTGCACTCTATGCGAATGATGTTTGTGCCATTGTCGCGACTCCAGCACGCGATTAGCTGAAAATCCCAGCAGCGATCCAATGTTGTTCGGTTTTGTGAAATTTATCCGATAAGCACACTTGATCTCGCTCTTCATCGTATTGTTATTAGCCCGAATAATATGGGTGCTGTTCATCTTCGTTTGTCGAGACATTATTGGATTGGTCCCATAAAAGAGCGCGTTTCAGATACATATCTATATCACGCAGTTCGTACGATCCTTCGGGAATGGTAATCCCCTTGTCGTCGTCATAGTAGAATTTATTATTCGACGAATTTACATTCGGTATCGTGTGATAGGTTTCAAAATCTGTCAGACCGAGCTCGTAATCGCCATCGCTCAAATCCACGGCGGGAAAGTAGCTTACCGCAAGGATGCTGCTCTTGCCGGTGAGCGTAAATGTCAATGACATGTTTGAATGAATACTGAGATTAAACAGCGCAACGCTGGTCTTTAAATTGATTGTCAATCAACTGTAGAAAGCGCAGACACAATTGTTCGCAATTGCTCTGATCGTATCGCTGATAAGGCTGATACTCTATCTTCGTCACATTGTTCTTTAGATACTGCGTCAATTCTCTCGGTGGTCGAAGATTGCCAAAACTGTCAAAATATATGGCACGATCTCCCCTCTTTGCGTACGCCACCCAGTGAGTACCCGGCCCCTCAGCATTATCATAATTCACGATGGCACATTCGTTTCGACGTATACCGCCGATCGGTAACGAGTCGCGCATGAAAATACCTCTAAAACATGGAATGCGCATACGTTTTGCTAGTTGTTGCAGTTGTACGTTGGTAGTTACACTCTTGTGGATTTTTAGCGTCTCTTCGACGTTTTTTTCTCGAGACCCCCCATCCGCGTTTGTACGGAGCGAGATAAAGTCCGTGACCTTCCATGGCGCGATTGTGACGTTGCATCTCTTCCAGCTGACGCCGCGCGGCTTTGTTATCGTTCACGGCCTTTGCGACTCCCGCCGACCAACGAATCGAGAACCCCCAACAACGGCAGGATCGCCGCGTTTCGCTACCGGAAGTATTCGCTTGTTCTTCTTCTTTTTCTTCGTTTTCAAACCCATACCGAGTTTCGTTTTAGTCTTCATGGTCGCCCAGACGGCTGTAGCTGCAGCTCTCTCTCCGAGAGTCGAATCTTTCGCGGTGACACGTTTTCGCGCTTTCGCGGCGAGTATATTGTCGGCCACGTGTCGTTCTGCGAGATCGTTGCTACGCGAGTAGGCTATGTCGTGCTCGCGACACGTTTCGTCCAATGGATTAATACCCCGATCACCTCTTGCCAATCGTGTTTCTAAATGAGTTCCCGGACCGCAAAATTGATAACCGGGGATATGTAATTCGATCGAAAGTGCGTTTATCGCGCGATTCAACAGACCTCGACCTATCTTCGGTGGCATTCGCCGCAGTTTTTTATCAACGGCGGCGGACCGTTGATGTGCGTTTGATGACACGACAAATTATAATGTATTAAACAGCGTCGATATTGCTGAACCTCCGAATCTGCCCTGATATGTTCGGGTAGCTTACCCTACAAATAATATATGTAATTATAAAACTGTCGTAGTAGAATGACCTTTGGTATATACTTCAACTGCTCGGCGGTTAAATTGTAAATATCGCTGTTATCCGACATGAGCAAAAACATTTTAAAGACTGAGCATCTCAGCTCTACGCGTCTCTATAAATAGGCCAGCTTTCTCGATACTGTTTTTTATTCGTTGTGGAGAGGAGGTAAAATGCGGTTTGTACGACAATCGCGGACGATCAAAGTGACAAACTTTGACGATAGGATACAGTTAACGAAAGAGGTACGCAAACATTGAGACATGCTAACGATTTCTATACGCGGTATCATCTGCGGTCCGTCGAATTGCGGCAAGACAAACGTCTTGATAAGCTTGCTGGAAAGTCCGCACGGTGTACGTTTCGAGAACGTGTATGTGTACTCGAAATCGTTGCAACAACCGAAATATTGATATTTGGAGAATATACTAACACCGATAGAAAAGATTGGCTACTTTACGTTCTCGAATAACAGTGACGTCATTCCACCGAGCAAGGCGCTCCCGAATTCTATTTTTATCTTTGATGACGTGGCGTGCGACAAGCAGGATACGATAAGAGAATACTTTGCAATGGGCCGACACGCGGACGTTGACTCCTTCTATCTTTGTCAGACGTATGCAAAGATACTGAAGCATCTTATACGCGACAACGCGAATTTATTGATTATGTTTAAACAGGATGGTACTAATCTGAAACACGTATACAACGATCACGTAAACACCGATATGTCTTACGAGGATTTCTGTAAATTGTGTCATACATGTTGGCAACAAAAGTACGGATTCGTGGTGATAGACAAGGACAGCACGATTTCGAATGGTCGATACAGAAAAGGATTTAACGACTTTGCGATACCGTAACGTGGTTAGTTGTTGTCGACGCGTCAATTGAACAACGTTCTCGCAACATGGACAGCAGCGAGGAGATTAGAGAGCGCGAGAGGATAGCAAATCAAATTGCGAAAACGAGCGATTCGATTCGTAAAAAGTATCATGCCTTGAAAACTGGTAAAATGGAGGAAGATATCGCGTTGGAGAGACACTTTAAGCCCATCATCGAGCCTCTAAATCAGATTGCCGAAAACACCGTTGGCAAAGAATCTGATGTGTCAAAGATTGAGAATGAAACGGTGTGGGAAGACGAAGAGCCAAAGCTCAAACGAAAACGACCAAACATCTCGTTTAACGACTCTGTAATAGCTTCAATTCCGGTTACGTTGAAACGATCGATAACTGTGCCATCTAATTTGAGTGAAATAACCAAAATTTTACAACCGCGTAAATCGAAACGATCAAAAGGTCCATTGAATGAACCACCGATAATCTCTGCGCCTTCCGCAAAAACCGTACAACCCACAATGCTCGAATCACTCGCAAACGAGGATGTTTTCGAAACCACGGATGACTCACTCGTGACGTCCGTTCGACAGCAGCTGCAAACATCTGAGGGTCGAGAAACGTTGCGAGATCACTTGGGTCCATTTAGCCAAAAGTACGTCGGGGCAGTTCTGAGCGGCGATCAAGAAAGCGGCATAGACACCGTGTACGGCGTTTATTTCAGCAACGATGGAATGATGCTTGGTAATAAACGTTTTGACGTGGACAACGCGGACAACATAATTATCGACGGCATACGATACGCAGGCACACGCGGTCTTTACGAGTTGATCTTCAAGAAAATTCCCAATGACGAGATCTACACGAAGGACGACATGCAAAAGTATAAGAGCATTCTGTTGATGACGAATGCTCATAAACGCAACCATGATGCTCACGCTCGATTAAATGGCAACAGGGGATACAAGTACAGAAATATAATCGCACCGTTGATTTCGGGTAAAAAAGCTGGAAAAGGTATACCGCGTGCCATGACATTAAACGGCAACAAGATCGACTATGTTCATTGGGACGATCCCAACGAGCTTGTAGATCGTCTCCGATTGCTCGAAGCTTCGCGCCTAGCGGGTCACAACGGTCACGATAACGAGATCCTGTCGATTATCAAGGAACTTCGCGAGGCTGGACTTATTATAAATTAAACAGCGCGTCGGCGAGTCATTCAATCAACATTGAAATGCCGATCAACAAGTTTGGTATATCGCTCGGAAGAGGCGGTGCGGAACCGTACTATCAATGGAGCGGATTAATCAGAAATTACGTGCGCGATAACGCTCTTTGCGTGGTCGCCACCGACTTTGACGCGAAATCGCGCAAGATTCGACGAATAGCGCCGCCTGTAGATGATGGCGATGCCGCCAATAAACGCTACGTGCAGCAGAGCGTGCAAATTTTGAAAGATCGACAGGATGAAATCGAGAGAAAGATGGTCGCATTCCAGAATAACGTGCAAATTACCCTAAATGAACTTCAAAAGATTGTAACGGTCGCGTTTTCCCGCACGGAATTAGCTCGCCGGGCCAGGGTGAGAAAACGTGGAGACACTGGTTGGTTTCACACAGTATGCTTTTATTCTTCACTTTGCAATACAGTTTGGTGGAGGGCGTGAGTGTATATGCTTGGGTGTGTGTTGCTCCGCTGAGCCGCTGTGTACGTGTGCGGGATGAATTCGCGGACAAAAGACGGAGGCGCGGTTGCCTTGAATTCGCGGACAAGAGGCGGAGGCGCGGTTGCCTTGAATTTGCGGACAAGAGACGGAGGCGCGGTTGCCTTGACTTCGCGGACAAGTACTTATTGCTAGACTTATAACTACGCGGACGGATTCGCGGAGGCACGGTTGCCTTATGCGGACGGTCAGGTGGTCAGGAGCTCACTCGGGGGCACCCGAGCGAGCGGCCCGTACACCGGGGGCACCCGTCTTCCGTACGGCGGCAAGGGTCGGGGGCGCCCGACCCAGAGGCAGGAGAGGGCAGGTAAACCAACCGGGGGCACCCGGCTGGGAAAGCCCGTACTCTGAGGGCACCCAGGTGAGAACGGGGGCACCCGTTCTCTGTACGGAGGACGAGGTTGGGGGCACCCAACCTGGTTAAGCGGTCTCGGAGAGTGGTCGTGTCGGGAGCAGGAGCTGGACAGGACTGGTCCTCGAGTCGGCTCGAGTCCCCTATTTATACCCCGAGGGAGAGCGGTGGGGGCTGCCCCATCGCTCGGGCACAGGAGCGCACGCTGAACACGTGTTCGGTGGCCGTCAGGGCTTTAGCGCTAGTGACGAATACGCGTATCGTCACAAGATGATTCAAGATGTAATTGCGAATCATCGCGAATAGATAAGAACGTACATCTGATCATTGCGTCAGTTGCGCGTCATCGTCATGGCTAATAAGAAGCAATCAACTGAGAAACGGAGGCTGGTAGAAGAATTACACGCTCCAGCGAGAAGAAATTTTTCGCAAAAACGCGTCATAGTGCGCGGATACGATGATCTGTGGCAGGCGGATGTGGTCGAGATGCGTTCATACACGCGATTCAACAGAGGCTACCACTACATACTCACCGTTATCGACGTGCTGAGCAAGCACGCATGGGCCGTACCGCTCAAGGCCAAGAGCGGAACCGAGGTTATTACGGCGATTGCAAAAATAATTCGAGACGGCGGAAGATGTCCGAAAAATCTGCAGACTGACAAGGGGAAAGAATTTTACAACGCCAACGTACATAAACTTTTGAAGAAACATAATATCAATCACTATTCCGTAATGAAGGCATCGGTCGTCGAACGATTCAATCGCACGCTCAAGAACGATATGTGGAAAATGTTTACGCGCAATGGAAATTACAAATGGATCGACTCGCTGCCGGGTCTCGTATCGGATTACAACGCGCGAAAGCATCGAACTATCGGCATGCGACCCATCGATGTTACCCCCGCGATCGCCGACAAGCTTCTAACAACGGTGTACAGTCACGTAAAGATCGCTGCTCCCGCGCGATTCAAAGTGGCGACTCGGTACGCGTGAGTAAATTCAAGACAATCTTCGAGAAAGTATACACGCCAAATTGGACCACTGAGTTGTTTAGAATCGTCAAAGTGCAGAAAACTAATCCCGTGACGTATCTATTGGAAGATTCCTGCGGAAAACCCGTTGCCGGCAACTTCTACGAATACGAGTTACATCGCGTTGCTAATCCCGACGTGTATCTCGTTGAAAAAGTTTTGCGCAAAAGGGGGGATGAGGTTTATGTAAAGTGGTTAGAATTTGATAATTCACACACTTCATGGATACACAAGAATAATGTATTGTAAAAATTTATTACAATATAAAAACATATTAGACATACAAATGAGTCATTTATTTTCAAAAATATCTAAATGTAATTACAATATATTTACGATAGTATTTTATAATGCCCCCATGGCAGCGTCTCGGTAGAACCGGCTATAATGTATCGCTTATCGTCGTACGGACTTAGAGCTATTTTCGTTTCGGAGACGGTGTATACCTTGTGTAGTTCGGACCTTATGCAAGCCTGCTGTCGCGTAATTTCAATTTCGTCGCGCAGACACCGCGTGTAATCGTCGAACGTTATCGACCTTGCTACGACGTTACTCTTAACACCTTTAACCTTTTTCGTATCTTTCTTATCGTCGACTCGCAAGGCGTACATCTTTGCTCTAAACCCGACGAATTCGGTCATTATCGCACCGTTGTTTTCGTCTTTCATCAAGCCCGGAATTTTTTTATTGACGAGTGAGATACCGTACGCATTATCGATCGCGTAATCGCTAGTGTCAAATCTATTAATGTGGCGCTTCATTGTATCGTGTACGTCGTCGCATTCGATGTGATAAATGAGACTGTCCGTATCGGTGTACGTGACTTTACACTTGTCGCGATACAACGGTAATATGTACTCGTGATGAAATTCATACAAACATGTCTTGGATATATCGAGGATGCACGTACCCACGTAGATTGGTTTGTTGAACTTCACCTCGAGTTTTCGCATTTCTATTGCTACTAGATTCTCCGAAAAGACGCTTCGACTGTGAAAATTTGGTTTCGCGATCATTGCCTCCGCGCCGTATCTACCCTCCCAATGAGTCTCGAGTCGCACGTTAACGTGATTGCGCACGTTCTCCATGATTTTGTCAAACACAGCGTTGTTCATCAATTTGTATAAAGTTTTTTCGAAATCATTTTTGGCCAATGTTCTAAATTTCGTATTAAGTTCTATATAATCGCGAAGCTATGGAGATTGCGCGAATTTCAATACGCGGTGAATCTTTGCTAAACGGAGCCCGTGACGAGTACACTGTTGCAGGTTGCGATAATGTATGACATAACGTTTCTTATCGTATAATGTTGCGAGGAGCTTGTCCTGCCGCTTACCGGATGGTTTATTGCGCGTCGGACAGAACGGTAGGTCAGTGTGCGCGTCGTGAAGATGTTACGGATACTCCAAAGTAGTTAATCTAAGGGCGTTCTAACTAGGGAGTAATGAGGGGGGGGTGAGGGAGGGGGGGTATCGGATTTCGCGGGGGTGAGGGGGAGGGGGGAGGGGGCGGGGTATCGGGTTACACAGGGGTATCGGATTTCGCGGGGGGAGGGGGCGGGGTATCGGGTAACACAAGGGTATCGGATTACACAAGGATATCGGGTTACACAAGGATATCGGGTTACACAAGGGTATCGGATTTCAAGGATATCGGATTTCAAGGATATCGGATTTCAAGGATATCGGATTTCAAGGATATCGGATTTCAAGGATATCGGATTTCAAGGATATCGGATTTCAAGGATATCGGATTTCAAGGATATTGGATTTCAAGGATATCGGATTTCAAGGATATCGGATTTCAAGGATATCGAATTATGAGGGGAAGGGGGAGGGGGGGTGACCTTGGCATACCACGTGTATGACTCATCCGGTATGACTCACCGGGGGATGACTCACCGGGATGACTCACCCGCGCCGCGTGGGGGGTCCGCGTTCGCGTTCGCCGCGCGCCGCGTGGGGGGTCCGCGGGGTCCGCGCGGGGGGTTTGCGTTCGCGCCGCGGGGTACGTTCGCAACGACGCCGCTAGGCGGCGCACAATCTTTCCAGGGGGTGGGGGGAGTCCTTCCGGAGCCCCTAGGGGCCCGGGGGAGCCCCTCACTACGGGTTTTGCGAACCCGGAGTGCTCGAGCACATCAGTACCGTAACCCACGGGGTTTCTGAGGAAACTCCGTGGGCCGGGGAGTCCCTTTTAGGACTTGCGAGGGAGGCGCCCTCTATAATAAGTAGCCCGGACTGGACGATGCCGTGAGAAAGAGCCGGGGAGGCTCTCTCAATCGTCCTAAGGGAAGGAAAAACCCTAACAGAAAACCGGTGGTCCGGCTGCCTCGCTTAGAAGTTCGGTGTCGGCCTTGGCCACCCGACTCCAACAGCCGGTAAAGGTTGGCGGCCCTGAGTTCAATCGCCCGGTCGGCCGTTGACCGTTAGGGAGGGGTTTCTACTCCTCCCGTCGGCCTAGAGGAAGGAAAACCTCAATAAAAAAAACCATGGGAGAGGCTCCCATGCCCTGTCCCCGGGTGGGCGGCGGGTGTCGGAGAGCGGGCAATGGTCCGGTCCGGCATCGGCCTGCGCGGATGACCTGGAGACGCCGTCGGGAGATCCGGAAAGAGTTTTTTTTTCTGTATAAGCGTTCGAGTTCCCTGGAAACCTCTAGCAGGGAGATAGGGTTTGGAACGCGAAGAGCACCGCAGTTGCGGCGGTGTCCGGATCTTCCCCTCGGACCTTGAAAATCCAGGAGAGGGCCACGTGGAGGTGTCGCGCCGGTTCGTAGCCATATCCGCAGCAGGTCTCCAAGGTAAAGAGCCTCTAGTCAATAGACTAATGTAGATAGTAGATAGGGACAGTCTCCAGGTCATCCGGCATCGACTTGTCGGGCCGCTCGAAAGTATTTCGAGGTCGGGGCCGGCGAGTCCATTAGTAGCGAGGATCGTCGGTAGTCAAACACCGACGAGGCCGTCCGGGGGCGTCGTCGGGGGCTCTATTCCTCGCTTCGGCGGGCGGCGGGAGGCTGGGATCGAGTTCGCTCGGCCGGTCCCCTCGCTCGTCCGTCGGGGCGGGGTTGGGGTTCTTCGGCGGTGTCAGCCGGGCGGCAATGACCCCACGGGCCGGGGGCGGCCCTCGCGTCAAGTCTGGCGCGAGTGGGCGTCTCCGGTACGGGCGTGGCGAGCCTGGGGTGCCCGAGCTCGGGTGGGTCGGACCCGTTAGGCTTGGTCGCCAACCGACCTAGGGGAAGGCCACCCCGAAAACAAACCACCTAAATAATATAGTAATAATGTCGACAAGTAAAGGAAAATCCTTGGGTTCGGATCCTAAGGGCCGGCGTGTAGGTGGGGGTACTGTCCCGGCCCCCCCCCCCCACGTCGTCAACAAGCGACGGGCTGCCTGGGGTGTTGCCAGCGAGCATCCCAGGGGAATACACTATCGCTGATAGTGAGAAGACAGGTTATCCGAGGGTTGTCGTGAGGAGGCTCGCGGACCCGAAGAGCGCCAGGGAGAAAAGTGCCCTGATATTATCCCAGGGGACTTCGATCCCTGGACCATCGCGAATAAGCTCCTCAAAGACCGGAGCAGGAGCAGGTGCAGGCAGCACCATCTCGGCTGCTGACCTGATCAGGAGGAACCGTGAGACGGATCGTGTAGTGAAGAAGTCTATTGACTTCCTCGCGAAAGACGTCCTCGCGGATGACCGGTCAACACAACTTCCGGACTATGAGGACGTCGACGTCGACATGGACTCAGTGGAGTCAATACCATCAGACTCCGAACATGGGTCAGATAAGTTTTCGGGAAGGGCTAGTCAGGCATCATCTTCCACTCGTGGCTCTAAGATCCCCTTAAGACCACAAGGGAGGCCAACCACAACTGGCAATTACGAGTGGAAAAAGGTCGAGACGGCCAGAAAGGAGCTAGCGAAGCTCCAGAGACAAATCAGCGACTTACAGGACCCTTCTGTTGCCGCTGAGTTATGTAAGAAACGTAAGCTCAAAGAGAAAGAACTTCTCGACGAGTTTAAGATGGCTCCCTCTGCGGATCTGCCTAATAGAATTATAGAGGCAGTCCGAGTGGTGGACAAGGTGAGTGTGACGGCATGGAAACTCAGGGGCACTGACAGGAGGGGACTGAATGATGCCGCAGCTACTATCAATGCGGCCATCACTCATCTGATCGGCAGAACCGAACCGGACACTAGGGCTGCCAACGAAGTAATGTTCGAAGAGCTTCGAGCGGAGATGGCAGCCCTCAGGGAGGAAAATGCGCGACTCCGGGAACAGATGAAGGAGTTCAGGGAATCCCGGGGTAGTGCCCAGAGTGTCCCTCCTGAGAACACTGTCGTGGAGGTGGACATGAAGGATAATCGCCCTGATCCAGACAGTATTGGACCTAGGATCAAAGCAAAGAAGAAATCCAACAAGATGATCATCCCTGACTCGTCAGAGGATGAAGTTGAAGACTCTAATATCGCTGAGACCGACAAAAGCCGTGAGAAAGCGAAATCCGAAAGAAACCGTCGAAAGATTATGGACGATATCAATCGGAATGGCATGCCCTCTGTAATCAGGCCGGCACTGAAGGGAATAGGTCCACCGTGCTGGAGGAGGAGGTACCGCCGAGTGACTCTGCTCTGGAGGGCTCTATGGAAACAAGGATTTGGGACGCCCTCTCGAACCAAATGACAAGAATGTTCGAACAGTTCACTGCCAATTTCATGGCAGTGATATCAAAGCAAATGGCCAACCTAATGCCCTTTGAAGACAAAAGGGGGGCTGGTGTGTCCAAGTCCAAATTGGACAAAAACACATCAGCAACTCCTGGAAAGAGTAAGGCGGATACTGGAGTCAAGAAGGGCGCCAAGGGGGTGAGCAAAGGCTCTACCTCAACCTCCAACGCTAAGGCACCCACTGGTGGTACCGGTGGTACCCATAAAGCAACTCCGGTTCCAACCCCCCCTAAGTCATTGGCAGGCGCGGTGACCCAGCCAGATGGTTGGTCTACCGTGCTTAAACGGGGGAGAAAGGGCCGAGATGGAAACAAGCCCGTTGCGAAACAGACCGTCAAGGACAAGGGAACCCCGTCTAGCAAAGGGGGACCATCCAAGACGAGACCCAACACGGCGGGTCAACCAGCAGCTAACAATAAAGCTGCTAAGGCAGGAGTTAAGAGAGCGCCGCGTAACGCGGCAATTACCCTTACATGCGCGGAGGGTAATTACGACTCCATCATGAAGGAGGCCACCCAGGCAATTGCCCTTAAAGACCTGGGTATAAGCGGTGGCCTCAAGCCGCGCAGAGCCCAAACTGGGGCACTCTTAATTGAAATCCCCGGCCAAGATGGGGCCGAAAAGGCGGATAGACTGGCAGAAAGCTTGGCAATTCTGTTCGCTGGAAGGCCTGGCGTAAAGGTTGCCAGGCCGTGTAAGATGAGCGAATTCCGAATCATGGACCTCACGGACTCGGTAACGACCACTGAGGTCGCGGAAGCTGTTGCCAGGATCGGGAAATGCCAGCCGACCCAGGTCCAGGTCGGGGAGTTGCGGAAGGGGCCATTAGGACTCCGCACCGCATGGGTTCGCTGCCCAGTTGCAGCGGCTAACGGCATCCTAAAGGAAGGTCACATCCTTATTGGATGGTTTAAGGCCCGCATACAGGCCTTGGAGACCAGGTCCTTGCAGTGCTTTCGTTGCCTGGAGCCTAGTCACGTGCGCGTTCAGTGCACTGCAGCGGTTGATCGTAGCTTGCAATGATACAGGTGCGGCGAATCTGGGCACCTGGCTAAGGAGTGTGCGAGCAAGCTGCGATGCCCGGTGTGCGCGGACAACGGCAAGCCCACAAATCACCGAGTGGGTGGCAAGGCATGCCCTTCCTCTCGGAAAAAGTCCAAGCCTGGAAGGGCAACCAACTCTCAACGAGCAGAACCACTACCTGCCTCGGATTATGGGAATGAGATGGAAGTGGAAGTTCTTCCAGAACTTCCCACTAATGTCCCCACAATAAAAAGCATCGAAACAACCAACATAGTGGTCCCCAAGAGAGCCCCCGTCAAGCGGGCAGCTCAGGACGATGCTGTGGGACCTGCGGAGAGCCAGGACAACGATATGAGGCCTAAGGCCCAAAGACGTCGGAAAGAGAGAGCGCCTGCTGTTCCGCAAGATAAGGCTCCACTCCAGGATCAACAACAATCCAGCGAGGAGGTTCAGGTCGATAATAGCGGGTTCTCGACAGAACCAGCAACATCTAAGGAGGACGCAGGATCGTCAACACCGATCCTAACTGACACTGAGCAGATTAGTGGAGAAGGAGTGGAGGCTCCAGACGTCGAGCTCCTTAATGGCCCATAGGATTCTTCAGGGCAACATAAACCACTGCAGGTCTTCGCAGGACGTGTTTCTACATACGATGGCGGAGACCTGTAGTGGCCTTGGAGTCATAGCCGAGCCGTACCGGGTGCCGCCTAATCACCCGTGCTGGGCGGTTAGCCGGTGCGGCAGAGCGGCAATAACGTGGCGGATTACGGACGAGCCTGTCCCCTGCTCTCGTCTGGAGAGCGGGGATGGGTTCGTAGTCGTGAGATGGGGTTTGGTCGTGGTGGTGGGGATCTATATCCTTTCCCATAAATCACTCGACATCCCCGGGTTCGAGGGAATCCTTGACAGTCTCAGAGACTGTATAGAGAAATACGTGCCTCACCAAGAGGTGTTAGTGGCCGGGGACTTCAATGCGAAATCAACGCTCTGGGGCTCCCCGGCCACGGATAGGAGAGGTAGCATTCTCCTGGATTGGGCGGCGGGCCTGGGGTTGGCGTGTTTGAACACCGGCGCGGTGCAGACTTGCGTGCGGCGGACGGGGGGGTCCATCGTGGATCTCACGTGGGCTACCCCCTCCGTTGCGCGCCGCGTTCGGGGGTGGAGGGTGAACGAGGAGCTCGAGACACTGTCAGATCATCAATGGATCGAGATGAGTCTCCCGGTCACCACTCCGGTAATCCAGGCTCGTCGCCAGGAGGTGGATAGGAGATTCCCGAGGTGGGCCCTCCGCAAGTTAGATGCGGAGATGCTTAGGGCTTCACTTCGGGTCTCCCTCTGGATGGACGATTCGGCAGTCCTGCCAGAGGAAGTTGACGAGGCCGCAGCCTGGTTCGGGGATGCTATGACTAATGCGTGTGACGCAGCAATGCCCCGATCCAGGCCTTATCCGAGAAGGAACGCTTATTGGTGGACGGAGGAGATTGCCGAGTTAAGGCGCTCCTCCGTCTACGCCAGACGCGTCTGGCTACGCGAGAGGCGCAGAAGAAATCCCTGGCGCCTCGAGGAAGTGGGAGAGGACTACCGCTCCGCCAAGCAGACCCTCTCCCGGGCCATCCAGGTGGCCAAAGACCATGCCTGGAAAGAGCTTTTGGAAGAAACGCACCGGGAGCCTTGGGGGCGCCCTTACAAGATGGTTTTCAACAAGCTGAGAGCCCGGGCGCCCCCGGTAAGAGAAAGCATGGACCCCGAGTTCCTCGAGGAGGTGGTGAATACCCTCTTTCCGGATGATCCTGGGGAGAGGGTGAATGGAGGACCACCTCCCCCTATGGGGGAGTGGAGAGAGGAACTCGAGGTCACATTGGACGAAATGAGGTCTGCAGCGAAGAGGCTGCAGGCCTGGAAGGCTCCTGGCCCTGATGGGATACATGGAAGGGCATGGGCTTTGGCCACGGGGGAGGCGGCTGAGCATTTGAGGAAACTTTACACCAAATGTCTCAGAGAAGGCCGCTTCCCCAAGGCCTGGAAGACGGCAAGGTTGGTACTCCTCCCAAAGGCCGGCAAACCCGCCGATCAGCCCTCTGGTTACAGGCCAATCTGTTTGCTGGACGAAGTCGGCAAGTTGTTCGAGCGAATAATCGCCAACCGACTCGTCCGGCACCTGTCCCGGACTGGTCCGGACCTATCGCCGGATCAGTACGGTTTCCGGGGGGGGGGGGCAAGTCAACGGTTGACGCAATTCTGCGCATCCGTGCCCTCTCGGAGGCCGCTGCGAGGGATGACAGGGTGTTACTTGGCGTATCGTTCGATATAGCGAACGCGTTCAACACCCTGCCGTGGCCGGTCATCAGGGCGGCACTCCTCTACCACGGAGTGCCCGAGTACCTGGTGGCCGTGCTATATGATTATCTCCGGGACAGGGGATCGGCCTACACCGACAGTAACGGTGTTGTGAGGGTGAGACTGATCGTGCGGGGGGTTCCACAAGGATCAGTATTGGGTCCGCTCCTGTGGAACCTCGGTTATGATGCCGTTCTACGTGCGACCCTCCCCTCAGGGTGTTGGCTTAATGGTTTTGCCGACGATACATTTCTGGGGGTTGAGGGTAGCACTTGGGAGGAGGCCATCCGAATCGCTAACTTCGCGGTGGCAAAGGTGGTGGCCGAAATTAAGAAGGCAGGCCTGAGGGTGGCTCCCCAGAAGACCCAGGCGGTCTTCTTTTATGACCGCCGAATGGGGAAGCCACCCAAAGCCTTCATAAACGTGGAGGAAATCCGAGTCCCCGTGGAGGCGAGCATGAAGGTGCTCGGCCTCCATCTGGATGGAACCTGGAGCTTTGGCGAGCATTTCGCTCGCCTAACTCCCAGGGCACTAAACGTGGCGAACAGCCTTGCGAGGCTGATGCCAAATCTGGGAGGGGCGAGCGGTCGGGCTCGCCGGCTCTACGCTACCGTCGTGCAGGCCGTTGTGCTGTACGGGGCACCTGTTTGGGCTGACGAGGCGGAAAGCACCGTGCGCGTAAAGAGACAACTTCATCAAGTTCAGCGCACGGTTGCCCTACGAGTATCCAGGTGCTACCGTACGGTCTCGCACGACGCGGCGACGCTTTTGTCGGGGCTTCCCCCGCTCAAGCTCGCCGCGAGACAGCGCGCCGAGGTTCATAGGCGCGTTGCCGAGTTAAGGGCGAGGGGGATACCAGTCCCCGACAAAGCGCGTAGGGCCATTAAGCTCCAGGAAACGGCGGTCCTCATAAGAAAGTGGCAAGAATACCTCGCCACCTCCGAGTGGGGATTGAGGACCGTCGAGGCCATCCGGCCCTGCTTGCCAGACTGGCTTAACAGCAGGGGGGGTCTCGGGTTATCGTTTCATTCGGTGCAGGTGCTGACCGGGCATGGCTGCTTCGGAAAGTACCTGCACCGAATAGGGAAGGAGGCCACCACCCGTTGCCACCATTGCGACGAGAGGGAGGACACGGCGCAGCACACGCTGGAGGTCTGTCCAGCGTGGGACGAGCAGCGCCGTGTCCTCAAGGGGGAGGTCGGGGATGACCTCTCCCTCCCGACCATCGTGGCGGAGATGGTCGGGCAAGAATCGAGATGGCGGGCATTCTTGACATTCTGCGGTCAAGTAATGTCCGCCAAAGAGGTGGCGGAGAGGATCCGTCGCGGGGAACAAAACCCCTAATGCGACGAGTCCTCTCCCAATTAGAGCTTGACTGTCCAGTTGGGAGCATGGTGGGGGTTCTGTTTTGATGGCAGAACTTCCCGTGCCCTTCCCCTTCTGGCCAGCCATCCCACCAACAATTGGTGGGATATTGCCACCATAGCGGTGACAAGAGAAGTCACGAACCTCCGCGCTGCCTGATGATAAAGGGCAGCGCGGAGGAAGGGGGGTGCGGCATCTGGCTGGGACTCCAGATGTCGCACCATACCTCCCACAACAACGGGAGAGGACGGCAGGGGTGGGGTGGTGTCCACATCCCTGCCGTATAAACTGAGACCGTCGACCTTTTTGGTCTCCGAGCCAGCCGGCTCATTGAAGGAGGCCCTATTGGGCCATGCGCAGGGGGGCGCCTGGAAGTAATTATAAATATTTCCCAGGCGTTCCCCTACTTAATGCGCAGTGCTGGACACCCGTGGAGTTTTAGTGGGTAAGAGTCCCACACTCCCCTCGTCCTCTCCCAGGAGGGCGGGGGGGTCTTCCCCCTCCTCAACACCAGAGGGGGCTACCGGCCGGGAAATCGGCCGGTAGTAGAAGATTTCTCCACGTTAAAAAAAAAAAGGCGGCGCACAATGGGTAAGACTAACTCGATAGCGCACTAAGTAGAAGCGACCCGATGACGCGTCGAACCTGTCGGAACGTGTTCGTCGTAAACAACATTTTCCTGGGAAAAGGGGGTGGTTATCGCGTAGACTAAACAATTTCGCGTTATTTTACGACGCAGTACGTAAAAAAACAAAAGAAGAAATAACAAATCGACGATGATCGACCGCAACGAAGCGATGATAAAATTTAGGTAGGAATGGACATGCACGCAAAGAAATTACATCGTTCATTTAGTTGTAAAAAAAGCCTGTTTATTGAACTCTTCTTTTTACATAATATACCTCATGTACTAAAAAAACTAAAGCTGCAAGCTCACAATCAATGAGCTGATTCGTATTGAACGCATCGCGTATATTACATTCGACGCTTCTCTGGGATCCGTCACGGTGGACGCGATATCGGAGAACTGCGCAAACTTTGCATCGACTGCCGCAAGTATTCTGACCAAACGATCGAATCTCGCATCGATGCACCGATCGAGATCGAACATACGATGCAACGTCGATTCGGTCATCATCAAGCGTACGTTTACAGATTCTAAACGTATGAGTTTGACGTTATTAACCGACGTACAAACTCTCACCGTTAGCGGTCCAACGTTTATAAAACTATGGACATCTTTGAAGTCATTGCGAAAGAAATTTTGAATATTTTGCCGTTGCTCGTAGAGTGCCTTCCACGTTTCGAGAGACAACAGCAGTTCCTTTCCTCGATGATCTCCAACGGCGATCTCTACGTAGCTCGGTGGGCTCACGTTGATGCCAATTTCGAGGAATTTGTATCCCGTAGCTGTCAGCGCGTATCGTCTGCCGAGTATACAAACCGCGCGACGGTCCTCCGAAATGCTGAATAAAAGAAATGAAATTAGTTTATTTTCGTAAGTAATACAATTTGCAAAAATATAAAAACTGGGGGGGGAGGCTCTATATGTTTTTTTCTCTTAAAAGAAACTTACCTATCACATCTGGCCTCATACGTTTGAGTTTCAACGTCGTAAATCGGCACGTAATAATTCACGGGATTCGCGCGTTTTGCACCGTTGTTGCTGTTGCTGCTGCTGTTGCATCCTTCAAAGGAGAACATTTTCGCCCTCTCGGCTCTCTGACTAGTTGTGACCGTCAGTACAAGCGATCGCGACAAGACTGATCATGTAAAATTAATCGAGTATACGCGGCAACACCGACATTCCAAAAGTAATAATGTGGTGGGGAAAGGGGGAGGGGGAATTAATGTTTATAATCGAACCTGTCGGGACATGTTCCGTAAACAAATTTTTTCCAGGAAAAGGGGGTGCTTATCGCATAGACTAAACAATCTATCTACGCAGTACGTAAAAAACAAAGGATCACCAGTTAAATAGTTTCATTACATTTTGTAATGCGCAATTCTTGACATGTTTTCCGCATCGCATAGTATTGGTGTCATCTAGTTTATTCAAAGATTCGAAAATCTTCGTAATGCGCATCCAGAGTCTCGCCGATTAGGTTTTTTCTCGCATAATTCTCCAGCAGATCCACCAGCCATTCTCGTTTCTGACATCCCTTGACGTACACGAGACGTACACTGTAAGGAGACATGAGAGGTGTAGCATAAGTGGGAGATGGCAACATCGCCGGTGAAATACCACTACTTTCATCGTTTCCTTACTTACTCGGTTAGGCGGAGCGCGTGCCCCGAGGGCTTCGTGCCCCGGCGGTCACGGTGTTCTAGAGCCAAGCGTGTCAGAGTGGCGTGAGGCCTCGCGGCCGATCGCCGTTAATACTCCCGCGTGATCCGATTCGAGGACACTGCCAGGCGGGGAGTTTGACTGGGGCGGTACATCTGTCAAAGAATTTCGTCGTCGTCGTCATCGTCTTCTTCTTCTACACCAAGCACGGCCGTGGTAATCAAGCGTTTCACCGTGCTGTACGGCACGTTTCCGTCTTCCCATCGTAATCCATGGTGATTCGCAATCAACCAGGTAGCGCACGATTTGTCGGATTTTGTGAGGAGATTCCACGGCATGGGGTACTCAAAAATGTGATGCGACAGAACGCAGCCTTTTCTCAGCACCGCCACCTCCTTCACGACAAATTTCATCCCGACGAGGAATCCTTGCAGGTCCACGAACGTTGGTACGGACATGACGAGATTTCTTTATCTTTCTCTCGTCGATGCGTCAATCGAGAGGAATGACGCGCAACTCTACAAACCGTTTCGCGACACTCTGATTTATACTTTCCCCTCCCTCCCTTGCCCCTCTCTAAATAATTGTATCGGGGAGTGATGGAAAGAGAGAGAAAGAAAATATTCACGTCGACGTTGCCGCGAACACTCAGACTATTTTGCGCACTACGTTCGTCAACGGGTTGTACTCGATCACGCGGTCGTGTATGATGAGACAGTACCCGGAGGTATTCGGCGGTACGTTCTCCATGCAATCGAATTCTAATGACATCCACGGTGGCGTTTTTGACGGATTCGTTTTGGCGAGAGCAATCGATGATCACAAACGGGCCGTTACGTAGAAAAGTCGAAACGGTGAGACTCGGCTCGAGATATTCGTATCCGTAGTAGTTCTTGCAGAAACGCGCGTACATATCGTACAGAATCGCCCATCTGTGTTTATCAAAGTCCAAATTCAGGTCGTCGTACGGATAAACTTCAGAGTTTAGGTAGAGTTTTACGTTGGTCAAGTTGCAGTGGTCGAATCGGCTTGTGTCGGCGGACATGACGTTCTTCCGACCCGTCTGCAGAGCGAAGACGACGTATCGCGGTTTCTCGAGCTGAGTCGTGGTCTTAATGGCCCACGAGTGCTTGGTCGTGTTCTGCAACAGGGGATACTCGTACAGATCCCACGAACGGAAACTCATACTTAGATATCGTCCGTCTTCCAAGGCGCGCAGCATCGACAGCTTGTTGATCTCGTTCAATACCACGTGAGGCATTCGCCATTGTATCTTGAGTATTTTGATAGTGGGCTCCAACGCGAGACTTCCCACCAGGGAATTGTTGTCGTTGCGCGATCGTATCATGACCAATTCGTGACGAGCGTTGGCCACCACGCGTTTGTAATCCTCGAAAAATCCTAGTAACGTGTTGAGCGGTACGCAGAAATTGAAGTGTCCGTTCGGGTTATTCTGTGGATTCCATCCAGCGTTTCTCAGGATCACGCTTCTGTCGGACGATACCGTAACGTAGTTCTTGAGCGTGCTGGTTATTCTTACGTTTCTGCAGCGATCAATCTCCACGCCGTCGAGCTCGTATCGAATCTCTTCGAACATGAACGCGACGCAATTAGTCCCCAGTACCACGTTATCGACTTGGTCGGCTACTCTGGTCACCGTCAATGTTCCTTCGACGTAGAGAAAACTTTCGCACGGCAACGTATACAGATCCTGCTATTGTATGGGTATTCGTATCTCGTCGCTATAGTCAAACGTTGTGTTGGCGTACGGGTTGTACGTGTGAGTCTCGATCTTGACGATGCGATCGTCAAAGACCGGCTCGCCTCCGATGTTGAGAATTTCAGTCATCGTTCAGATGTTTCGCACCGCGAATCCCAGAGATTTTAAAAACTTAACGTTCGACGCGTTGAGCTTCTTTCTCGTCTCTTGTTTAACGCCACCGAATGTCGACTTGACGATATCGTCAATCGGCGCAGCCGTAAAAATATTACTGTTGTTATCTGTCGCGTGCTCTGAGTCGTTCAACACTAGCATCTCATGTGTTGCGCGTACACTCACGCTCACGCACACGGCTGCCGCGTTATCGCTCTCGCCGTCGTACGTGCAATCTGACGGTGATCTCTTTTCCGCGAAAATCGAGCAATCGTCCGTCTTGATCAGCGACGCGTATCGTTAGATCAGTAACGCTCCGCGCGATGATCGGCAGGTAAATGATCTGCGCCGGGGTTTCCGATATCTTATATCCCGGTGGTACGCTCGGTGAAAATTCGTGTATCGTATGAACGCGTTTGCCGTTGCTGTACGCACCCGCGATCACGTTACACTTCACGCGGATAATGTTTACGTTGATAATATTAATCGGTGCGTCCGATTTGTACCACTGTCCCGGCTGCAATACACGCGTCGACGAGAATCCCAGCAGCGACCGACGTTGTTCGGTTTGTTAAAGTTCACTCTGAAAGCGCACTTGATCTCGCTCTTCATCGTATTGTAATTTGCGCGGAGCACTATCGGGTACTCCGCGACCTCGTCTTCGTAGCCGTTCGCGCGAACGGTCTCCTCTCGCGCGATATCCGCGGCGACCGACGTACGATCGTTGGAACGAACCACGCGTCGCGGACGTTTTCGTGACATTTCACGTTTCAAAAACTCGTGTATCGCCCGTATCTCGTACGATCCCTCGGGAATCGTAATTTCCGTGTCATCCTTGTCGAAATAAAATTTATTATTCGAAGAATTCACGTTCGGAATCGTGTGATAAGTCTCGAAACACGTTAGACCGAGCTCGTAGTCACCGTCGCTCAGATCCACGGCGGGAAAATAGTGCTCCGCGAGGATGCTGCTCTTCCCGGTCAGCGTGAACGTTATAGACATGTCGACGAAAGCTGTTCGACGAACACTGAGTCTCTACACGGCGCGTCGTCAGGTTTTAAGTCAGCGCTGGACGATCGACGATCGTCCGGAGAAATTGCAAGCACAATTGTCCACAGATGCTCTGATCGTATCGCTGATAAGACGTGCGATTGTACTCAATCTTCGTCACGCTCGGTCCGAAATATCGCACCCGTTCTTTCGGTGGTGGAAGATTGCCGAAACTGTCGAAATATACGACTCGATCTCCCCTCTTGGCGTACGCTACCCAATGGGTGCCGGGGCCCGCTGCATCGCCCAAATTCACGATACCGCTCTCGTTTCGACGTACGCCATCGACGATCGGTAACGAATCACGCATGAAAACACCTCTGAAGAACGGTACGCGCATTCGCCTTGCCAGTCGACTCAATTGTACGTTAGTCGTAATACCCGCGGGCATATTTAACGACTTTTTGACGTTTTTTTTTCTTTCTAATCTTCAACGCTACTCCTCGCCCGCGTTTGTGCGGGCCGAGATACAATCCTTGTCCATATTTGTACGGAGCGAGATAAAGTCCGCGACCTTCCATGGCGCGATTGTGACGTTGCGTCTCTTCCAGCTGACGCCGCGCGGCTTTGCTAGCGTTCACCGCCGTTGTAATTCCGGCCGCTCCGCCGGCCAGAGAACCGAGAACTCCCAACAACGGTAGAATCGGCAATACGCCACCTCGTTTCGCTGTCGGAAGTATCCGTTTCTTCGTTGACCTTTTCCTCGTTCGTGTTTTCCGTGTTTTCAAACCCATTCCGAGCTTCGTCTAGGCCTTCATGGCCGCCCAGACGGCTGTAGCGGCAGCCCTCTCTCCGAGAGCCGAATCTCTCGCGATGACGCGTCCTAGCGCTCTCTCTGCGAGTATCTTGTCCGCCACGTGTCTCTCGGTGAGGCCTTTGCTACGCGAATAGGCTATGTCGTGCTCGCGACAAGCCGCGTCCAATGGATTTACACCCGGATTACCCCTAGCCAATCGTTCTCGCAGACGAGTACCCGGACCGCAAAACTGATAGCCGGGAATGTGCAATTCGATCGGAAGTGCACCTATCGCGCGATTAAACAGGCCTCTACCTGTTTTTATTTTTGTTGACATTTGCCGCAATTCTTAATCATCGGAGCGGGACCGTCGATGTGCGTTCGCTGCCACGGTTGATTGTAATGTGCGTCACAGCGACGATAGGTCTGAACCTCCAAATCCGTCTTTATGTGCTCCGGAAGTTTGTCCCACACGTAGTGGACGTGATCGCCGCACATTTGCAAGAGAACGGCTTTCGGCACGAATTGCAGCTGTTCGACGCTAAAATCACGAATGTCCGAAGGTCTCGACAGCAGGACGAACATCTTTGCGACTGAGCGATTTGCAAAGTCGCGCACCTATAAATAGACGTTCAAACGAGAAAGTTTGATTTATTCGTACAAAGTGCAAGAAGAAAAAAATGAGATTCGTGCGACAACCGTTGGCGATTCGCGTGACGAATTGCGACGACAGATGACGGTCGATGGAGGGCAACGCGGAGAGGCGCAGACACGGTACGATGCTGCCGACTACTATACGCGCGATCATATGCGGTCTCTCGAATTGCGGTAAAACCAACGTTTTGATAAGTTTGCTGGAAAGTCCGCACGGTGTACGTTTCGAGAACGTGTACGTGTACTCGAAATCGCTGCAACAACCGAAATACCGATATCTGGAGAATTTATTGACATCGATCGACGAAATTGGCTACTACACCTTCTCCAATAACAGTGACGTCATTCCACCGAGCGACGCGTGTCCAAACTCGATCTTCGTCTTCGACGACGTGGCGTGCGATAAGCAAGACGCGGTGAGAGAGTATTTCTCGATGGGCAGGCACTCGAGCGTCGAGTGCTTTTATCTCTGTCAGACGTACGCGAGAATACCTATACATCTGATACGCGACAACGCGAATCTGCTGATCTTGTTCAAACAGGATGGCACTAATTTGAAACACGTGTACAACGATCGCGTAAATACCGACATGGCGTACGATGAATTTTTCTCGTTGTGCCACGATTGTTGGCAATGCAAGTACGGATTCGTAGTGATAGACAAGGACAGCGCGCTTTCGAACGGCCGATACAGAAAAGGATTTAACGTGTTCGCGATACCGCAAAAGCGGTCAGTCGTCGCCGATACGTCGTCGAAGGTGAAACGTTAGCGTTACAGAGAGAGAGATCGACACTCTGCTTTGTTTTTTTCCCCCGCGATGGCTGCGATCGACGGGAGCGAGACAATTCGCAAACGCGAGAAGATTGTGAAAGAGATTGCGAAAACGAGTGATTCGATTCGCAAGAAACTTTGCGCTTTGAAGACCGGTAAGATCAAGAAGGACATTGAGTTGGACACGCACTTTAAACCTCTCATCGGGCCATTGCAAAAGATCGTCGACAACTCGAGCTTGATCGCGGTGAAGAAGGAGAAGCCGGAAAGCGTCGCTGGCGGGGAGGAGGAGGAGGATGCTACACCGAAGATAAAGAGGGAACGATTAGACTCCTGGTCGGATCTCTCATCGTCGACACCGTGTAAATCTAATCAATCGAAACGATCGAAAGTACTACCGATAACTTCTACACCGATAACCTCTACACCGACGCGAACCGTGCAACGTACAAGTCCCGAATTTCTCGAAAACAAGGATGTTTTCGAAACCACGGATGACTCGATCGAGACGACCGTTCAAAAGCAGTTGCAAACGTCGGAAGGTCGAGAATTGTTTGTAGAAACGTTGGAAAGTCACTTGGGTCCACTGAGCCGATTGTACATCGCAGAGGTTTTGGGCGCCGATGCAACGATAGACACCGTGTACGGCGTTCATCTCGGCAAGAATGAATTGATGGTCGGTAATAAACATTTTGACGTGGACACCGCGGATAACATAATTATCGGTGGCATACGATACGCCGGCACACCCGGTATTTACGAGTTAATCTTCAAAAAAATACCCGATGACAAGATCTACACGGAGGCCGATAGGCAAAAGTACAAGGACATGCTGTTGGCGACGAGAAAGCTCATAAATACAAGCACGATCCTCGCGAGCGAGTAATGGGCAACAGGGGATACAAGTATCTATGTGTAATCTCACCGTTGATATCGACCGAATCCAAGAAGAAAAAATCCGGAAAGGGATTATTCGCGCCTCGCGCGATGACGCTAACCGACAATAAGATCGACTACGTGCACTGGGACGATCCCAACGAGCTGGTGGATCGTCTGCGATTGCTCGACGCTTTGCGTCAAGCTGGCAACAATGCCCACGACAACGAGATCATGTCGATCATCGAGGAACTTCGCGAGGTTGGGCTTATTATAAATTAAACGGCGCGACAGCGATCCGTTCAATCGGTGTTGAAATGCCGATCAACAAATTTGGATTGTTCGAGCAGACCGAAGACGCGACGAATGCCATTTCGTACCATCGGTGGAGCGGATTAGTGAGAAATTTCTTGCGCGACAACGCTCTGTGTCGCACCGCCACGGACTTTGACGCAAGGTCGCGCAAGATTCGTCGCGTAGCGCAACCTAAGACTGACGGTGACGCGGTTAACAAACTATACGTGGATCAGTGCGTTAAAAGTTTGCGAGATCAACGGAAAGAGTCAGACGAGAAGCTTACCGCGTTCGAGAAGGACGTGCGAGCGTTGCAATTAGAAATGACTCTCGAACGGTTAAGAAACGACTCGTGAACGACTCGCGAACGACGATGAGTGACAAGAAACGGTTCAGCAGAAACGACTATCGAACGGCGACGAGTGGAGAGAGGCAACGGTTAATTAACGACGGCGACGAACAGCAACGAACGATTCGAGAACGGTTGTCGGACGGCTGTCGAACGGTTCAAGAACGGTTGTCGGACGGTTGTCGAACGGTTCAAAAACAGCTCAGAAACGATTACGAGCGGTTTAGAAACAGCTGCGAACTACGCGGTGACAGGAAAGGCTACAAACGGCTAAAGAACGTCGACGACGACGACGACGATGACGACGATGAGTGACAAGAAACTTGTTCTAATTTATTTTTAGGAATTGTTATGGAGACGTTACATATTTCAGGATTGGGCACCGTTATCCCATGATATTGCCCATAACTGAGGTACCATACTATCGTCATGATGTGACTACAGCAGCCAACTGTACGGGCACCACTCTCACATGTACAATAGTATTCTACAATAGCATCCCTTCTACATTTATTTTTATCCACCAATACAAATATATGGTGATGTTTTCCACTACGGTAGCGGGATTTCATATAGGCTTTTACCAGTAGTGGTTCTGCAACGTCAATTCCATGGTTTGTAAAATTCAATTTAGCAGTTGCATGTCTGGCATTTGGCTGAAACTTGTGCACGAGGAAGATATTATCTTTATTATGTTCAGCATAGTACGAAACAGCATTTTTTATTTGATACGGACCCAGACTGAGATAATATAAATCGTTCATTGTCAGTTCTGGAAATTGAAGAAGATTGTTGTTTTCTCGATTGTCAAGATGAGTATAGTTGACTTCGATATATGGAACTTTTACTTGAGCAAGATTGTATTGCTCCACAATACTTTTAAGCTTGTTTGGAACATTCAATCGCGAGGTCATTATTGTTGCAACATTTTCATACATCTGATCACTGTAGATTGGCTTATGGAATAAGTTTAACAAGGCACATGCAATTTTAAATGAATCATAATCATTGGCGAGTGTTGCATTATGTGCTGGCAAAGCAAATATTTTAAACTTTGTTTTTAGTCGGCCAAAAACCTGTTCAATAACCCATCGAACTTTAGTAACAAATCGAGATTGGTTAGCTTCGATTCTTTCAAGTTGGCCAAGACCAGGGCAGTAAACATTGAATCTTTTTTTTCCTTAAGAAATGTAATTACATCGCGAAATCCTCTGTCCGCTAAAATAACGTCGCCTTCTTGTAAAGTACTCATCTCATCTTGAAATCTCTGAAAAAAATTTTCTAAAATTACTGCATCGTTATGATTCGCATCGTAAGGACCTAATACATAAGTTATATATCCATTAGGTGTGCATCCAACCATTGGCTTTACTAACGGCATTTTTTTTTGTTCGCTCCATAACATTTTCTGTCCTGCGAAATTTTTAGATTTTTGAGTAAGGCGGTATGTTGCATCAAATATGCAACAGGCTTTGTCATCAGGAATACCAAATAACATTTTTGCCATAGGAGTATTGTTAGTTAGTAGTTTCGAACGATCAGTGACATTGATTAATTTTGGTACCAAATTAATGAGCAAGTCCTTTCTTGCCTTATCTATGCGGTTGGCAATTGTTTGAGGACAGCAATCAAAGAGAAAACTTAGTTGTTTATTTGATAAAGCAGTACGTATTTTACAGAGAAAAATAGCTAAATCTGTTGAAGAACATGACTCTTTAAAGTTACAGATTTCTTGAAAATCATTTTTATTGAAACCAAACCATGCTTTAAAAATATCATTATCAATAGAATCCAAATTCTCAATATTAAAAATAATATTCTTTTTATTGTCAGTTTCATGATAATACTTGAACATTAATTCACTGATTTCTTTATGATTCTCATTGTTTACTTCTTTAGATATCTGCTTAACGACAGGCCAGTAGTTAATAGTACCAGTATGTGTAATACACATTCGAGCATTAGAAGAAACAAGGAATTTGTAATTCATGAGTAATAAATGTCTCAACTTGCTTGGAACTGAGATCAACATCTCAACATTTTTGCAACCAAACGTACATTGAGTGTGAGAGTTCAATCCCTGTCTATACATAGATAAATCAGGTGTATCAGGATCAACATGGACACGAGGATCTTTACTTATGGTATAGCATGACTTACATATCTTACTATTATCTGGAACATCAAATACTTTGTCTAATTTTCTTTTCTTAGCATTATACGTTTGTCGTAAGTTGTTAACAACAATCAAAGTGTTATTAAAAGTGCTCAAAGAAAAAAACTTATCATCTTTAGATTTTTTGTTGTGTGCAACTTATACAAGTAATAAAAGGCATTTTTTACATTTGGAAATGGACTTTGAATTATTTTACTAAAGTTAAAGAAACAAGTTACGAAATACCATGCAAACAAGAACAAAGAACAAATACCATCAAAACAAGAACAAGTTAAAAAACCCTGTACTTTGCAAAACAGCTTATCATTTACTAAAAACGGAATTATGGCTTACATTCATAAAAGAAAAAATATCTATTAACTTCTGAAAATAACTGATAATATTTCTACTACAGACGGAACTGTTTAAAAATGAGCTATAAACATCGTCTTCAAAAAGTGGCTATCTCATAAACAATATAGAAACCACGATGTTAGAATTAGCAGTGAGCCGACTCCCCAAGTTTTACAATGTTATAGGACGTGTTTCTTTTAGCATTCTTCGGTCTGGGGCCACTAGGCGGCTACGCGTCGGTCGAATAGTCCCTTACGCCCGTTGTCCTTTACGACTGTTTATACTCCTTACGACCGCGTACGACCTCTTACGACCACTTACGATTCGGTTTTACGACTGCTTATGACATGCGACCCAAGCCATACAACTGGTTGTGCGCACCAATCATAGTAGCGCGATTACTGCGCCTTCAGCGCAAGCGCGTCATTTACTCCTCCGATTTTTTCACTGCACACCCACTCCAATCATTACACATTCCAAAGAATACGTCTTTTTAAAACCAATGTCATAATATTCCATCTTATTTTACTTTGTTTCAATATGTGTGCAACATCATAAATATCTACTATTTTATTATTGTAACTAGCTGGTTACCCGGGCTTCGCCCCGGAGGACAATGTAATAAGACACGCAAATAATCTCTCTCTCTCTCTCTCTCTCTCTCTCTCTCTCTCTCTCTCTCTCTCTCTCTCTCTCTCTCTCTCTCTCTCTCTCTCTCTCTCTCTCTCTCTCTCTCTCTCTCTCTCTCTCTCTCTCTCCTCTCCCTCCCTCCCTCCCTCCCTCCCTCCCTCCCTCCCTCCCTCCCTCCCTCCCTCCCTCCCTCCCTCCCTCCCTCCCTCCCTCCCTCCTCCCTCCCTCCCTCCCTCCCTCCCTCCCTCCCTCCCTCCCTCCCTCCCTCCCTCCCTCCCTCCCTCCCTCCCTCCCTCCCTCCCTCCCTCCCTCCCTCCCTCCCTCCCTCCCTCCCTCCCTCCCTCCCTCCCTCCCTCCCTCCCTCCCTCCCTCCCTCCCTCCCTCCCTCCCTCTCTTCCTCCCTCCTTCTCTCCCTCCCTCCCTCCCTTCCTCCCTTCCTCCCTAATTCTCTCTCTCACTCCCTCTTTTTTCCTCTCTCTCTCTCCCTATTTTCTGAAAACCGGTTTTTCTAATTCTTTTAATTGAAAAATTGGAAAAATTAAAAAAACCGGTTTCCAGAAAATCGGTAACAAAAAACTATACACATAGTGGCACTCCCCGGAAAATTTTACCCCTATTTCATATATTTTTGGTAAAAATTCGATTCAGAGGTTTGGGCTGGGCGTTGATGAGTCAGTCAGGACATCTTCCTATATATATATAGATATTCCCCCTTTGACCCCCCATATCTCAAGATTGAGATACATGCTCTATCTGAAAATTTTCCACGAGTAATCTATCATCATAAACTTTCATTTCCCATTCATTCTGACCCCAAATTTGAGGTCCAGAAAACAGGCTAATTTTAGGGTGGCTCTTTGCCCGCGATTAGCCTACATAGCTGTAGTTTCCGAGATCCACCACGAGGAGGTTGCAGGACATTATCGGATCTCGTTTTTTTTTTGTTAATTTTCTTTTTATATTTTTTTGTAATTTTATAATTTTGCTTTTTAATTTTTTTAATTTTTTTGTTAAAGTTGTTAATTTTAATTAATTTTGTTAATTTTTGTTAGTTTCAAATTCTTCTGTGTCATTGTCGGATAGTACCTCGGCATCTAAACGCTCAAATATTTCCAGTATACCACTTATATTATCGTCGATTTCCATTTCCATTTCTGCATTATTTGAGCTGCTCGTTACAGTTGGCTTCGGTGCCATCTCTGTAACTACTTCTGCGTCTGGAAGGGCGAGTAAATCTCAAATTAGGAGACATGGGTAAAGCTTTCCTCTTATTGAGGCATGAACGCAGGCTGACTGTTGAGATTATCGGGTCCGATGTATCTATTGCTCTATAAAATATATCATGAAAATTAGCTTCACGGCTGTGTTTTCTACTATGAAACTGTCGATAGTTTTTGTAATTTTTGTTTCGCGCTTCAGACCCTTCTTCTCCCAGCATTCCAACAGGCAATATGCTCATACTGATAATATCTTCACCGTGCATAAGAATCTTATGCAATGTTGAAGGCATGGGGAACCAGGGATATTGGTCGACGTAGATTTTGGCTGTAGAAGTGCAGAGCTTACCAAATTTTACTGGATCTATTGGTAGATGGCACGACAGAGCGATCAAAATCGTTTTCAAATTACACAGTAATGAACAATCCAGTTCCAGAAGTTCGGCCAGACGATTTGGATTTGCAAAAGCTCTACGTGCCGTGTTTCCATCATTTGTCGTACCAAATCCTCCTGGTTTTGGCTTGTCTACTATAAGCCCCATATTCGCGACGAACGACAACGAATGGTTCGAGAACGGTTGTCGGACGGCTGTCGAACGGTTCAAGAACGTCTCGAAATCGTTTCTGAACGGTTCAGAAACAGCGACGAACGACGCAGAAACAGAAACAGAAACGGCTACGTACAGCTAAAGAACGACGACGAACAGCCAACGAATCGCTAACGAAACATGAGACCGTTAAAATCGACCGATGTGGATAAAAATATCGAAAAGCGACGGTTGATGGACGAATTGCACGCATCGGCGAGAAGAAATTATCCCCGCAAACACGTCATAGTGCGAGGGTACGACGATCTGTGGCAGGCTGATATCGTCGAGATGCGCCCGTACTCGCGTTTCAACGGAGGCTACCACTACATACTCACCGTCATCGATGTGTTGAGCAAGTACGCGTGGGCCGTGCCGCTCAAGGGTAAAGGCGGCAGCGAGACAGCCGACGCTATCGCTGAGATAATTCGAGATAGCGGGAGGTGCCCTAGTAACCTACAAACCGACATGGGGAAGGAATTTTACAACACCGACGTGCAACGTCTCGTGAGAAAACACGACATCAATCATTATTCCACGTATTCGGTGATGAAGGCATCGGTCGTCTAGCGATTCAATCGCACGTTGAAAAACAACATGTGGAAGATGTTTACGCTCAATGGAAATTACAAGTGGGTCAACGCCTTGCCGCGACTCGTGTCGGATTACAACGCGCGCAAGCATCGAACGATCGGCATGCGACCCGTCGACGTTACCCCCGCGATCGCCGAAAGACTCTTGGCTACGGTGTACAGCGCGATAAAGATCGTGGGCCCGGCAAAGTTCAAAACGGGCGACTCGGTACGCGTCAGCAAATACAAGACGATTTTCGAGAAGGGTTACACGCCGAATTGGACCACCGAGGTGTTTAAGATCGTTAGAGTGCAGCATACCAATTCCGTAACCTACCTACTCGAGGACTATCGTGGAAAATCCGTCGCTGGAGCGTTCTACGAGCACGAGTTGCATCGCGCGACGTATCCTGACGTGTATCTCGTGGAGAAAGTACTGCGCAGGAGGGGCGACGAGGTTTACGTGAAATGGCTGGGATTCGATGGATCGCACAACTCGTGGATACACAAGGACAATGTCATTTGATTCGTGCAAACTGTATTTTATTCTTAATATAAAAATGATACATGTAAAGTGTTTGAAATATGTAATACATATAAAGTATATAATAAAAAATATTAAATACGCATATGTAGAATATCTTTATTAATAATCCTTCCATTAATATACATTATACATACATACATACATACATACATTACATTTTACATGTTATACTATTACATTATGTTACGTTACATACTGTCACGACTTTTTCACTCCCGGAGCAGTCCGGGGCGTGTGCCGGATCAAAAGGGGAAAGGAGAGCGGGATGATAGGCCTCTCCGGTGATTCTCTCGCACCTCCGACACTCCGCGAAACGATTTTAATGTTGGGCGCCAGACGCGTGAATTCGCGTCCACGAAATCGCGAGAAACCAAAAACGAGACGCAAAACGAAATAGGTCGGTGTGCGAGGGAATGGCTAGCTCGACCTAATAGCAGGGCGGGGTTGATGGAGGGCAGTGCGGTACTTGGCGGGGTGACGCAAAATAATTAAGATCACGAACTCAAGCGGTTAACAAATAAAAGATAACATTTATTCTGTAGTAATTCTCGGATGAAACAGTAAATGCCAATTTGGCTTAAAAAAAAAAGCAAATAGCAGGTGGTAGATAACGCGGGCGTCAAATTTTGAATACAAAATATGATAACGCGGACGCCAGAAATAAACGGAGAATGACGTTAACTCAGTAGACGCGCGGAATGCGCCGTTAGTAAGCGAAATAACGCGAGAAGAGAACTAAATTTCTAAATCACCGAGATTATAGAAGTTCACAGATAATAATAGCAGAAGATTACGCGGACAAATAATATAGAGTAGCGGTCAAATTACGACCGAATACGGCGTAACTGGAATAAACGAAATAATACATGAAATGCCGCGAAATGATAGTGCGCCACGCTCAGAACGCGTGGACGCCAGGTCCAAACCCGTGCAGAGATTCTGTCGCCAAATAATCTTAATCTAACGCAAGTAATAATCTTACTCTACCGCAAGGAAATATTAATCTAACGCAAGTAATAATCCTAATCTAACGCAGAGAATAAACGTGACGCGAGTAACGTCCCAACGCAAGAAGGAACGAACGCAACATGTGATATCGCCAAGGACATCCTAACGCGAAGAATAAGGCGCCGGGGCGCTTGACATAACGCGAAATACTAAACTAACGCGAGGAAATATGCGGGATTACCGCGAGCAATATACTATAACTAACGCGAAATTACCGATTTATCCTAACGCAGGAAACTGAGATTAACGCCAGTGATTCTGATCGAACGCAACACACGCGATCGTCAGCGATCGTCCAACGCGAAAAATGATGCGCCGAGACACTCGGCGTAACGCGAAATACTCGAATTAACGCGAGAAAGATTACGGAATTATCGCGAGTAATAACGAGACGCAATATTAGGTCAACGCGAATGGCATCTTAAGGCGAACAACATCCTAACGCGAATAATATCTCAACGCAGCCGATATCGCGAGGCTAATCTAAATGTCCGAACGCGAATCGTAAGTAACGCAATTAAACCAACGCGAATAACCGTCTGATGCCATTAATATCGCGTGCAGAATCTAAGATTCGACCGGGCGAAGTACTACGCACAACGAGACACGCGGTCTTGAACGCGAAGGGCGCGAGAAATGGCGCATTTGCAACATCGAATGTTGTCATGGACGCGCCGACCGCGATCTCCAGGAGTCCGTAGACTTCGATCGCGATCCCAAGGCCACGAGACCATTCCGGTGCCCCTCGCTCTCGCTATCGATCGCCAAATACGCCTTGTCGGCGAATACGCTAATTATCGCGAGTATTCCCGAGCGAGAGCGCGACCCGGGGAGCGGTGTCGTGGCTTTACATCGAATATTACCGAGGCAACCTCACCGTAGGCTGATTCTCTCTCGAGGATCTTCGCCGTCGTCCCAAGGGTCGGAAGAGTAGCTGCGAGAAGTTCGACAAGCTCCAACGTACGAAACGACGAAGTGCGGAACACAAAATTATCGCGACTTAGATTTTGCGTGTTTCGACTGGCGAGGACGATCCAAGAATGCTCCCGAAATTCCGTTCGATGGCGGAATCGATAGCGCGCCCCACCCCGGGCGTACGCGGCCCCGCGACGTTGGAGCGCGAACCAATGAGGGGTGAGCTCGCAGGCTCGCGGTAGATTCTTGCGTAGGGCTGTGAATTATGGCTTTCCGCAGGGCGCTAAACGGCCCTTCGCTCGCGCGGCAAATTTTCCGGGATTCTTCCCGGCGGCGGACGGGACGTGTCTGCCTCCGCGTTCCTCCTTTTCGGTTCGGAAATGGTGGCCACCATCCCGGAATCCGGTCAGCAGTGTGAGGAGGGCAGTTGAGCTGATTTAGCCCCGGCGTCCCGGGGCCCTGCCATTATGGGTCCGCCCGCCGCTGTGTCACGCGCCGCGCGCGTGCATTCCTGCGCTCCGTCGCTCTCGGCGGTCCGCGAGTCGCTTCGATCCGCTTTCCGTCGTCCGATCTCTCGCCTTTATCCTTCTCGTCGACTCCGCTTCCGCTTCCTCTGTATCCTCTCAGGAAACTTCGGGTCTCGGCTCGGTGAGGCGCCACGCAATAATACAAAACATAACAAAAAGAATCAGAATATTGTAACGCAATTATAATATGCCCCTGAAGATCTCGCATCGATTCGTTGAACCGTCCTCGGGCGTGAAAAAGGTCGCGAAACCCGCGCCTTGTGACGGCGCACAGTGGGAAATGACCTGAAGAGTTTGGTTCAAAATAGGATTCCGGCGAAACTACTCGACCGATTTTAACGAATTTTTTTTTTAAATAAAGGTAATAAAATTTGGAAAAAGATTGTCGAGGCGGATTTGGAAAAATGATGCGTATTGCTTTAGTAAAACAACAAATATGAACAATATACGAAATTTTGCATATACGTCCGTATAGATAAATCTCCGACATAGTTGCAACCTCATATCTTTATGTATTTTGATGCGCTGATTATGAATATGACCATAAAAATTGGCGACAAGGTCATTTTCAAGGTCAAAACTGAAAAAAAACGCGTTTCTTTGCGGTTTTTTGCGTTTATTTCCAAAAATACAAATCACACAAAAAAATGTTTCAAATAAAATAGATAAAGCATCAAATTCTCTACAAAAAAGAGTATATACGCATTTTTTTGTGATTTTTATTTTTCGAAATAAATGCCAAAAAAACGCAAAAAAGCATTTTTATTCAGATTTTGTCTTGAAAATGACCTTGTCGCCAATTTTCGTGGTCATATTCATAATCAACGCATCAAAATACATACAGATACGAGATTGCAACTAATACGTAGGGAGATGTAATCTATTCAAACAAAATTCAAAAGACGGACCCAATATAACAGACAAATTTTTCAAGAATTGAGTGGCCGAGAAGACGCAGAAATCGGTATTTGGATCGAATACAGCACACAAGATTTTTAGCGACAAAAAAAAAATGGAAACACCCTCCTCTTTTACATGGGCTTGGGACCATCAATGGCAGAGTTTTGTTTCTTTTTTTGTTTTTTTTTTTAATAATTTTGTACTTTTTTTGTAATTTTTTCGTTTTTGTTATTTTTTTTTTCATTTTTGTAATTTCTTGTTAATTCTTCCGTCAATATTTTCATTGTGCTTAATTAAACGAACTCAGATCATACAATAGTCCTATCGAGGATGTGCTAATAACAATTGTGCCTCGGGATTCAGTAGCATAACTTTAGTCTTCCACTTTTTCCTATGATAATTGATTAACGGATCACTGGTTATTAGAAGCTTGCGCGTGATGTCAGTATTTGTGACTACTCTGCTACATTTTCTAGTGTGAAATTCACGGAAACGTTTAAAATCCTTGTTTCGTGCTTCTTGCGCTTCTTCGGATAGTTCCCCAATCGGGAGGAAAGCTGCTTCGATGATTGAAGCACCGTGTAATAAAATTTTATGCACCGTTACTGGCATGTAATACCATTTGTACTTATCAACGTACAACTCGGCTGTTTCGAAACAGTACTCTCCAAATTTCACGGTGTTTATTTCCTCTCCTGATGCCATTGTTTGCAGAATTATTCCAAATCTACGTATTAAATCATTGCTGACGCCAGTAATCTCGGATGCTAATTCTGGATCTCTAAAAAATCGCCTTGCGGTATTTCCAGTGTTGGTAGTTCCCGAGCCGTGTTTGGGAATATCAACGATGAGACCCATTTTTTCATAAAAACCTTCTTGTATCAGTTTCTTTCGACTTTTCAATTGAGCTTTGTGATCTGGTGTACAGGCTGCCCATTTGCAAAAATCAAGCCGATAGCCTATATGTAAAATACATTCCATCAGCCGTATCCATGCATGTAGCGTAGAAAGCCCAAATTCGAAGTATTCCGTCTTTTCCGGCTTTTGCGTTACTTTTGCTAAATCGTTCATCTCAGATGGTTTTGCAGAACAGATATAGCACGTTGCAGCTGAGGAGGTTTCGGAAATAGCTTGGCAAACTTTTCCATCAATCATGGTTAAGGACAAATCATGTGTAACAGTTATTTTGAAGTCACTATTAGGCAACTTAACCTCCGTTGGCACAAGCTTCGATATCTTTTCCTGCAAGGACTGTATTTCGATTCTTGTTCGAACATTAGTTTCCGGTACTTGTTCATACATAATTGGTCTGCACAAACTTGTCGACCCAGGATTTGGATTTTTCCATATCATTAACGGAAGTTCGCAAAAAGTCTGAAGACGCAAAGGCACAATTGATGCCATGAAAACTCCTGCGTCCGATTTTCCCTTCGTTGTAAAGATTTGATTGTACCGACTTTGATCAGATGCGCCATCGCAACCATACTTGTAGAAGCATTTCAAGGTTACATTTTCTGTCGCAAGCATATCAGCACTCAATATATTCGGTACTTGTAGCAGGCGTGTTACCGTAACATCAAGTAAGTCTTGCAACTCTATACGCGCACTCCATTCAGTTATAGCTATACTACCTTCCTTCGGAAGGCATGCTCTTTTAGCGTCTTCGAGTCTTGAGTACAGTGGAAAAACATTTGCGTTCTGACCGTTCAATCGAATACGCAGTGTCTCATATTGATGCTTAGAAAGTTTTGCATCTTCGGCTACCGCTATAGCTTCTTCTTGCGTAAAAGGAACAACTGCTGCAATTTCCGGTTCTTCAACTTCTGCTAAGAGATTTACGATCGCTTCAGCTATCTTTTGTTTTCCGGAAGTACGCAAATTTGTCAGAAACGCATCCTGAATTTCTGTAGGCGAGTAGCTATCAATTATTGACAAGATTTTTCTTCTCTTCGTAGACTTTGAAGCAATCTCATAATCAACTACGGATTTTCTACCTACTTTTGCATCCTGGAAATTCACGATAAAATCTGACATAAGCCATTTCTCATTGCTTGCATTGAATTTCGCCGCATTGTAAAAGGAATTCTTCCATTTCTGTGCAAAAACCGGAAAAAAGCTTCTCGATAACTTCTCTCGCAACACCTTCTCTTTATCCTCATCCAGTGGGTTTCTGATACGAATATACTCTACTAAAACTTCTACATCTTTCTTATCTCCTGACATGTATAAGTCACTTAAGATCTTATTTTGTACATGGATAGTTTCCATATTCACGTCATATATGTGAAAAAAATGTAGGGGAAAATAAAAAAAAAAAGACAAATTCTTAAAAAGGCTGTAAAGAAATATAAGCAGAAGGCTTTTTGCAGAAATGAAATTGCATGAAAAATACAGCAAAAGATAAAAAAAATAGGGAATAATTTTTCAAGATAAAGTGAACCGATTAAATATTACGAGAAATGAAAACCGCAGTATAAGAAAAAAAGTATATAGCTCGTCGAAATTCAAGGAGAATAACATAAACGGAAGCCAATATTACCACCAACGAATCGATTTTTTAAACAAAGTTTTATGTGAAAGTTCTTGCTGTTGATCCATTTGTGTATGAAACCGCGAGTGTTTTCGAATGCGAGACACTTTGCGTACTGGTGCCCTCTATTCAGCAAAAATCAAAACTTCCGTGGATTTGTCCATATACTATTCGTATGCAATGTTTGCTATGTACGACTAATCTTATCGCGTATTAAGGATTACACTATATATGCTAACAGCAAACACTATTGTTTTGATATAAGGTAATATTATAACTGCATTAAAAATATGCAACAAAATGTCATGTATGGAAATATATGTTATATTAATCATTTATGGCTAAAATTTGATATGATTTATCTGAGTTCATTAATAGATTCTTTTTAGTTGTGAGGTAGATTATCAGCCCGGTTAAAATTTCTAAGATATATATTTTTAATGTTTGATAAGCATACTTTTGTTATAAATAAATAAAGTCTAAAAAAATGAATATAATTCTTACTAAGCTACATGATAAAAAATTGGAAAAATGTCTGCGAAGCTTTTCGGGTCGCTGATTACAAATCAGGGGTCAGTTATGAAACATTCAAAATGGCGGATCCAATATGGCAATTTGAATTTTCTAAATCTGAGGCACAGATTCGTTATCAGTGATCTCGTAAATCCCCGAGTTACAAATTTCTGTAGTACCTGTTTTTTATGTAAAGAAAAATGTATGCTTCACAGAGTTAAAAGAACGTGGAAAATTTCTAAAACCAAAAATTTACATTACTACTGTATTGTATGTACCATTATTGTGCATCAATAAAACTCTGTAGTTGCAACAGCCAAAGATATGGTTATAGCAACTCAGCATTGGTTCCAGTTATATTCATAGTTGTTGCAATTATATATTTAGTTGTCAGAACTGAACAAAAATAGTTGTCAGAATTAATCTACACAGTTGTCACAACTAGAGGTATACTTGTGACAACTGTAGTAATGTAAGACACAGTGTTAATAATTGAAGACATAGTAAAAGTAAGGCATAGTAAAAAAAAGATCAAATTTATTTGACAAGTTATTTATATTGCATGTGAGACTTTAGTTTTGTATTTAAAACAAAATCATGTAGAATAATAATGTTTGCAATTTGAACAAATTTTTGTGAGAAAATTGTCATATTTTACTGTGAGCACGGCATTTTATGGGTATATTATCTGAAAACCTACATTTTAAATAAGTTCAACGCACAATTTGCCAACTGCAATCGATATTCTTGAAAATCTGGTTCCACTATATGCCATTCTCTCACATCCACGCGGTATATAGGTAATTAGCATATGTTCTCAACTTAAGAATGCACGTTTTCTTTTGTTTATTTACTCCCTACCTTGCACACCCATATAGAGGTATATATTTTAAATACAAATAACATGCCTTTGTCCATAAGCAATACAATCTTATACAATGTATGTCATTTTCATATGGTTTCCTATTCCTTAGCTACTAATAATATAAATAATAATAAGAAATTACGGATATTGAAACATTGTTTAACATACAGATATGAATGTTGACATATTAGGGTGTACTTTCGAATAGATTACATCTCCCTACGTATAAGTTGCAATCTCGTATCTGTATGTATTTTGATGCGTTGATTATGAATATGACCACGAAAATTGGCGACAAGGTCATTTTCAAGACAAAATCTGAATAAAAATGCTTTTTTGCGTTTTTTTGGCATTTATTTCGAAAAATAAAAATCACAAAAAAATGCGTATATACTCTTTTTTGTAGAGAATTTGATGCTTTATCTATTTTATTTGAAACATTTTTTTGTGTGATTTGTATTTTTGGAAATAAACGCAAAAAACCGCAAAGAAACGCGTTTTTTTTTCAGTTTTGACCTTGAAAATGACCTTGTCGCCAATTTTTATGGTCATATTCATAATCAGCGCATCAAAATACATAAAGATATGAGGTTGCAACTATGTCGGAGATTTATCTATACGGACGTATATGCAAAATTTCGTATATTGTTCATATTTGTTGTTTTACTAAAGCAATACGCATCATTTTTTCCAAATCCGCCTCGACAATCTTTTTCCAAATTTTATTACCTTTATTTAAAAAAAAAATTCGTTAAAATCGGTCGAGTAGTTTCGCCGGAATCCTATTTTGAACCAAACTCTTCAGGTCATTTCCCACTGTGCGGCGGCGGGGCGCTGCAACGATGCAGCGAAACTGCAACGTCACAATACATACATACATACATACGTACATACATTAAATTACATACATTACATACGTACATACATTACGTTATATTCGGTAATGTCTCCACGGCAACGTATCGGTCGAATCCGGCACGATATATCGCTTATCGTCGTACGGACTCAGAGCGATTTTCGTCTCGCAGATAGTGTACACTTCATGCTTTTTCGATCTTATGCACGACTGCGGTCGAGTCATTTCGATCTCATCGTTCAGACACCGCGTGTAGTCGTCGAACGTGATGGTGCGCGCGATGACGTTGCTTTTGACACCTTTCGCTTTTTTACAGTCTTTTTTGCCATCGACTCGCAAGGCGTACATTTTCGCCCTAAGTCCAACGAATTCGGTCATAATGGCACCGTTGTTTTCGTCCTTCATCAGGCCCGGCACTTTTTTATTCACGAGAGGCATACCATAAGCGTTATCTACCGCGTAATCACTCGTGTCGAACCTGACTACCCGGGAAAAAATGGAAGAGATCTGAACAAACTTGATCAGATCTTATCAGATCCGATCCACTCAGATCTGGTTTGATCAAAATATTGGCCCTATCTGATCAGATCCAATCAGACATGAGTAGATCTGATCCGATCCTAGCGGATAGAGTCAGATATGTAACGAGAATAATCTATTATATCTGCTCAGATCCAATCAGACATGAGTAGATCTGATCCGATCCGGTGTCCATCCACTGCAGAAAATTGTTGTTTTCAAATGTTATTTTTTAAATGTGCCACTTTATTATAAAAGTGGACTCCACGATACAAAAGTTGTGCCGTTCCACGATTTACATAACTTGGCGCAACTTAGCACGACACTGCCGTGTCTGATACCGTTCTCATACCACTGTCCATCAAATTTTAAATACGAGAATCAGGTTCCGTCGGATGCCATCTATCGGATACTTTGAGATGCAACATTATGATCTGATCATATATAATCTTATATGACTATATAAGTTTATATGTGATTATATTATTTTATCAGTTTAAATTATAAGGTATGTTTGCAAAATAATTTAAAAGATTTATGTTTTATATATACTAGGTGCGCAACTAAGTTTCCGGGTTTCACACATAGATGGCACCAATAACACATGTACTCGACTTACATGTCTGAAGTTGTCTGAAGTTATAGCTTGGACATCTGTTAACAATAACCAGTCGTTATATAAACACATATCGCAACGCAAAAATATTTTTTCTAACAACGGAGATGTCGAGTTTTGTGCCAAATAAACAGCATTTGCGGGAAGCTTTGCTTTTCTGCTTTAACTTGAAAAAAAAATGCAGCTGAAGCACGTCGTTTGCTTGAGGAGGCTTACGGCGAACATGCACCATCGAAAACTACCTGTGAAGATTGGTTTAAACGCTTCAGAAGTGGCGATTTCGACACTGAGGACAAGGAGCGCTTTGGTGGGACCAGAAAGGAATCGTGTACTATGAGCTGCTGAAACCGGGCGAAACTGTCAATGGGCATCGCTACCGACAACAACTGATCAATTTAAACCATACATTGCTCGAAAAACGGCCAGAATGGGACACGAGACACGAACGAGTGATATTGCAGCACGACAACGCTCCGTGCCATCGCAGTTCTATCGTCCAGGACACCATCAAAACGCTGAAATGGGATCTGCTACCGCACCCGCCGTATTCGCCAGACCTGGCGCCTTCCGATTATCACTTGTTCCGGTCGATGGCGCATGGCTTGGCTGGGCTACACTTGACCAATTTCGAAGAAGTGCAAAATTGGTTGGATGAATGGTTTCGGTCCAAAGACGCGTCGTTTTATTGTCGCGGTATTCATGTATTGCCAGAGAGATGGCGAAAATGTATAGCTAGCGAGGGACGATACTTTGAATAAACCATTTTTTGTATTTCTCTTGAAAATTTCCATTTTTTATTGATCAAAAAAACCCGGAAACTTAGTTGCGCACCTAGTACATATACACATTAATCTTTTATATTTACCTATTATTAATTAATTTTGCATGGTACTTTTTTAATGAAATATTTATAATAAATTCTAAATATATGGTGTCGAAATTAACAATTATTATCAAATTGGCAGAGACTATATTTATTATATATGTTAATGTTTAAAAATTGAGAAAACTGTTTTTAATATAAAAATTAATTGATTTTTTGACCAAAAATCATTTAAGCTTCCCCTTTACAGAGTTAATATTATATTTGATATAATGTCCAACATTGGATGTAAAAATTAATAATGGACGATTTGAGAACGAAATTTTTATAAGTTCTATACTGACGAGATCTGCTCAGATCCGGCAAGATCGGAAGAGATCTGATTGGATCAGCAACACAACTTTGTAAGCCAAGATTGGTCTTATCTGGTGAGATCAAGATATGTCTGACTAGGTCTGCTCAGATCCAGCAAGATCGGAAGAGATCTGATTGGATCAGCAACACAACTTTGTAAGCCAAGATTGGTCTTATCTGGTGAGATCAAAATATGTCTGGCTAGGTCTGCTCAGATCCGACAAGATCTGGGGCGTAATGTCTGCTCCTACTTCAGGAGATCTGAAGCAATCAGATAATGTCCGATTAGATCGGAAGAGATCCGATTGGATCTGCGATTCAATATCGAACGGCAGCAATGGTCAGATCTGGTGAGATCGGATTATAGTTCAGCATATCTGGCTGCATGTGATCAGATATGGCCATGCAGATCTGGCGAGATAAAATTGTATCCAATCAGATCTGACTTTACTTGAATTTCAGATCTCGTTGTATCTTATTTTATCAAATCAGACATGGTCAGATCTTTTCCATTTTTTCCCGGGTATATCACGTTTCATCGTCTCATACGCGTCGTCGCACTCGATATGATAAATCAAACTGTCCGTGTCGGTATACATGATTCTACACGAGTCGCGGTACAGGGGAGACATGTACTCGTGGTGAAATTCGTATAGGCACACCTTCGACATGTCGAGGATGCACATGCCTACGTAGATCGGTTTGTCGAATTTCACCTTGAGTTTGCGCAGTTTGACGGCTACCAGATTTTCCGAAAACACGCTCCTGCTGTGGAAATTCGGTCGCGCGATTATTGCCTCCGCGCCGTATCGTCCGTCCCACTTCGTCAGTAATTTTACATCGACGTGGTTGCGTACATTCTCCATCGTTTTCCCGAAAACTGCATTATTCATTAATTTATATAAATTTTTTTCGAACTCATTTTTGGCCTGTGTTTTAAATTTTGTATTGAGTTCTATGTAAGCGCGGAGCCACGCAGATTGAGCGCATTGTAATACGCAATGTATTTTTTTGACGCGAAGGCCGTGGCGCGTGCACTGCTATAGATTGCGATAATGGATGACGTAACGCTCCTTATCGTGCACCGTGAGAAGTTTGTCTTGTCGTTTGCCGGGCGGTTTATCGCGCGTCAGACAGAACGGTAGGTCAGTGTGCGCATCGTGTTTATCCGCAGGATACTCTAGATCGACCTCGAAAATATAGCCCGTAGGCGAATCCAAAGCGATCGCGTTATAGTCGAAATTCGACACGTCTTCGACCCATCGAAACTCCGCGTAGGGCAATGGCCGACACATCGCCCAGCCGTACAAGTTGCTGACATCGAAGTACATTAAGTACGACGACGGTTTCGATGGATCGTACGACTGCATATACTTATTGTTGGCCTGCACGTATCTGCTGGAACACTGACTCAGGCCGCCGCGAATACCACGTTCGATAAACATGACCATGTCAATGTCGGTCAGCAGTTCGAAATTGATACATGTATGTTTCAACATGGCGTCCCACGTAAAGCCTGGTAAAGTGTAGTAGTACGCGGGATCGAGTCCGTAACTCGCGACGCAGCTGTCGCGGAAATTTTCAAACACGTCGGCCAGCAAGACATCGGTTTTCAGGTATAGATCGCTGTATTCGCCCAGAGTTCGAACGGAGAATCGCTGCCATACGTTCGCGGCGTGCGCGTAATCGCTCTCGGATACGGTTTCACCGGTCAAGGAACTGTAAAATGAATCGCGCGACGGTAAACACGTATCCTCCAGCTTTTCGACGCTGTCCACGTATTCGTATGGAAAGACACCTTTTCGCGTCAATAATTCGAAATCGTGGTCGGATAACGCGGAAAATTTGGAACGTATAATTTTCAATTTATCCTTATCCAGGAAGGATGCCAATTTTGCGAGACTCGCGCTCAGAAATTTATACGAGTCGATGAATCTTAATTTTATATCGCTTCGCAAATCTGATCTGTCGGCGGTGTCTTTCACATGCTTCGTGAATGAGATGTACTTTTCCTTTGTTATAGGCAGTACATCGATCGAGCCTTCGAACGCGGCAGCTATCTCCTTAATAATAAAGTGCGCGTCATAACCCGATAGATTGTGAAAAATGACTGATATGAAGTGAGAATCCTTATAATTCAGATTGCACGTCGAATGTGCTGAACCTCTATAACGTCTGGTCAGGTGGCAATGATCGCGTACACGATTATCATCCGGCGCGAACGGTTTTTCGCAAATGTGACATTGCGCCGCGCTGTGAAATGTCTCACACTCGTCTCGCGTTAGCTTTACCATGCACACAATGTCGGACAAGATGTTCTTTACGCGATGCGCCAATCCTTTGAGTTCCTCGGCGAACCACGCGACGCAGTCGTTATCGCGACGAAATCGATACGCTGATAACGTCGTACGAGCACTGTACGTAGTATGCTATACTACATACCCGATGATGTTGATAGGCGTATGACGCGTGTTCCGTCTCCGGTTGTGTCTTCTGCAGCACGCACTCCAGATCGGCATACACCACGAAGGGAAGTCGCTCTTTCCTGCTGTGGTTCTTGAAGCTGAGCCACTTGTTGTTCTCGCTCGGTAGTCTGATAGCGCAGTTGTTTAACTCTCGGCAGTTCACAGTGTGAGACTGCAACTTGTCGCCAGAGAAAAAATAATGTAGACATCTGAAAAAAAGAAACACAATTATTATAAATTTTTTTATACACAAAATATAAATTTGTATATATTTTATTTAATAGAAGTATAGGTACTTACCGATCACAAATGTACTTCTGGCCATGGTGCGTGCTCAATTGTAAGCTCACGAGGCGGGATAGATTCTTGATCCACGCAAAATGTCCGACATTGTTGTCCCGTGGGTCCTGCACGTACAGCAGATTCACGTGTTTGTCACTCGTGCGGTCGGTAAGCCGTATTGGAAGAACGGTTGACGTCTTCTGTCTCTCGATGGTATAGACATTGACGGATATATCGTTGAGTCGTTCGAAATGTTTAATCTAACTCAACGTCATTGGGAACTCAATGTCTCGTAAATTCAGTACCGTTGAATAATGCGGGTATGAAGATTCCAGATCTGAATTTCTTTCAGCTGGATGCAGAGCAGCCGTCACTGCCCACGCAAAACACGCATTGTCCATTGATCGCACATTGATCACCGCTCTCTTCGTTTTAATGTCTTGAGGCAATTTCAGGTGACACCCCGCAAAGGATTGTACCTGTTGACGTTCACCGTCAAATTGAGGATTCGCGTCAACGCCCACCCACTGTCGCGTTCCTGGAACTCCTCGAGGGACGTTAATGTGGGCTCGATAACTTGCCGCTCGTACCACTCGCGCAAGTGCGATGTACAACAGAGTTCTTTGTTATTTGTAGTTATACTCTTATTGGCACGTTTATCACCCGCCACAAACTCCCCGTTGAACGCGGTGTTCACTTTGACACAGTTATGTGTTTTTATAACGTCTCGCACTCGCTTGCATACTACGCTGCAGGTGTCTTCCAAAAACTGTCGCGGATCTATATGGTCTGTATTAAATACCGCGCCGGTCATTATCCGCGTTTCGAACGCGACATCGATTTCTCGCCATACGAGTTCTGCCGTGCGCGTGTCGCCACTGTTCCCGGTGTTCGCATAATCGCCACCGCTACGGATAAATTGTCTTTTCAATCGCGACTTCGCACCCTCGAGTCGCGCGATTCTGGCAACCAACTTTTGCCTCCGCCCGATCGAGAGCCGCGGACGTTTGGCACGACAGCCTTCTTCTAGCTGCTCGACGAATTCCGCGCATTGCAGCGCCCATGTGAAAAATTCACCCACGGTAGCGACTTGGTCGGACAGCTCCAATAGATCGTGTTTGGTTTGCTCGAATTGATCCATGTTTGATCACTTTCACACCAGTTCTTATATTATATCGCTTCACAGAGTCTCTCTTACAGAGCAACGTGCACGTGATAATGTTTTATCATAAAATAAACCGCGATACTTTTCGACCGATGTATCGCTCTCAAATCTTACTACTGCGGCTCGACGCGCTTCATTCCTCGTTATATACCCTTTGCCCTCTCTCTCGCTCCAACTAATTTTTAAAAGATCTTTTCCTTTGTCTCGCGTACTGCGTAGATAGATTGTTTAGTCTACGCGATAACACCCCCTTTTTCTAGAAAAAATTTGTTTACGGCGCCCGCAAAACATGTCCCGACAGGTTCGATGCGTCATCGACTGTCCTTCGCCGAATACTTTAATAACATAAAGAAAGCAGCTATAATTTCTTCGCGCGCATTTCCATTCGAGCCGTATATGCGACGTTCGCCAAAAACTCCGGCTGCATGAAATTTACAATCAAATATTGCATACCGTAACATAGAAGCGAGGCGCCGATGTTCTAGCGGACGTCGGCGCTCGCCTTTGTAATGCGAGACGTTTTGCGACTATCATTATATTTTTATACACCGCTATTATAATTTTATCTGACGACTTCTCCGTTCTGCTGTCACTACGCGACCGTCGTATCGCTGACCACGTAATCGTCGTGATTACCTTCGCACGCTTTGTCGGTTGTCATCGAAGGCTCATCGCGATCGCGATGGTCGCTTCGAGGGTCGATCCGTTATTTCTTCCTTTGTTTTTTTACGTACTGCATCGTAAAATAACGCGAAATTGTTTAGTCTACGCGATAACCACCCCCTTTTCCCAGAAAAATGTTGTTTACGACGAACATGTTCCGACAGGTTCGACGCGTTATCGGGTCGATCATCGTCCCGATGACGTCATTTCTTCCTTTGTCTCGCGTACTGCGTAGATTGTTTTACGTACTGCGTAGATAGATTGTTTAGTTTACGCGATAACCACCCCCTCTTTTCCTAGAAAAAAAATTGTTTACGACGAACATGTCCCGACAGGTTCGACGCGTATGCGCTTCTACTTAGTGCGCTATCGAGTTAGTCTTACCCATTGTGCGCCGCCTAGCGGCGTCGTTGCGAACGTACCCCGCGGCGCGGACCAGCGGCGCGAACGCGAACCCCCCCGCGCGGACCCCGCGGACCCCCGCGGCGCGACCGCGACCGCGAACGCAGACCCCGCGGACCCCCCACGCGGCGCGGGTGAGTCATCCCGGTGAGTCATCCCCCGGTGAGTCATCTCGGATATGAGTCATACCGGATATGAGTCATACCGGATATGAGTCATACCGGATATGAGTCATACACGTGGTATGCCAAGGTCACCCCCCTCCCCCTTCCCCTCGTAATCCGATATCCTTGAAATCCGATACCCTTGTGTAACCCGATACCCCGCACCCTCCCCCCTCCCCCTCACCCCCCCGCGAAATCCGATACCCCTGTGTAACCCGATATCCCGCCCCTTCCCCTTCCCCCTCATCCCCCCGCGAAATCCGATACCCCTGTGTAACCCGATACCCCGCCACTCCCCCCTCTCCCTCCCCCCGCGAAATCCGATACCCCCCTCCCTCACCCCCCCTCATTGCTCCCTAGTTAGAACGCCCTTAGATTAACTACTCTCCAAGTCGACTTCGAGAATGTAGGATATCAAAGAATCCAATGCGACATCCATAACATTAAAATCGGTTACGTCGTCGGCCCATTGAAAATCTGCGTAAGGCAATGGTTGACACATTGCCCAGCCGTACAAGTTGTTTACATCGAAATACATCAGGTACGACGACGGTTTCGATGGATCGTACGACTGCATGTACTTGTTGTTGGCCCGCGCTATCTGTTTGAACATTGACTCAAACCGCGTTCGATAAACATGACTACGTCAATGTCGGTGAGCAATTCGAAATTGATACGCGTATGCTTCAACATAGCGTCCCACGTAAAACCAGGTAGAGTGTAATAATACGCGGGATCGAGTCCATAACTCGCGACGCAGCTATCGCGAAAATTTGCAAAGATATCGGCCAACAGCAAGACATCGGTTTTGAGATATAAATCGCTGCAGTCACCGAGCGTTCGAATGGCGAACCGCTGCCAGACGTTGACGGCGTGCGCGTAATCACTCTCGGATACGGTGTCACCTGTCAATGAACTGTAAAACGAGTCGCGCGGTGGTAAACACGAGTCCTCCAACTTTTCGACGCAGTCAATGTACTCGTACGGAAATACGCCTTTTCGTGTCAGCAAATCAAAATTTTCTGCGGATAGTTTACAAAATTCGCGTTGTAATATTCGCAGTTTATCCTTGCTGAGATAAGATGCCAATTTGTCGAGACTAGCGGTGGAAAACTTGTATGAATCGATAAATCGCAATTTGACGCAAGTTTTCTTATCTTTATCTTCGGTGCTTTTAACGTTTTTTGTAAACGAAATGTATTTTTCTTTTGTGATTGGGAGTAAGTCTACACGTCCTTCGTACGCTGTAGCTATTTCCGTGATAATAAAATGCGCGTCGTAGCCCGATAAATTGTGAAAAACTATGGGAATGCAATGCGAATCTTTGTAATTTAAGTTACAATTTGAATGCGCGGGACCTCTGTATCGACCGGTCAGATGACAATGATTGGGTACTCGCACGTCGTCTGGCTTAAACGGTTTTTCGCACACGTGACAGTGCGTTGCGCTGTTAAACTTTTCCCACTCGTCTCGCGTGAAATCCGCCATGGGTACATTAGTGGACAAGATAGTCTTTACGTCATGAGCTAAACGTCTTAGCTCCTCGGCGAACCACGCGACGCAATCCTTATCGCGACGAAACCGATACATTGATAATGAATCGTCGTACGAGCAACGCACGTAGTACCCTATGCTAAATACGCGATGATGTTGATACGTGTACCTGGACGTTTTCGGATCCGCTTCCATCTTCTCCAGGGTACATTCCAGGTCGGCGTAATTCTTGAAGGCCAACCACTTGTCGTTATCACTCGGTAACTTGATCGCGCAGTCGTTCATCTCCCGACAGTCGACGGTGTGAGCTTCCAATTTTTCGCTGGAGCTGAAGTAGTGCAAACATCTGTAAATAATGAAATTTTTTAAATATCTTTCACGTAAGAATTATTTTTATTATTTATTAAGATGTATACTCACCGATCGCAAAAGTATTTCCGACCATTGTGCCTGCTCAATTGCGAGCTCACGAGGCGGGATAGGTTCTTGATCCACACGAAATGTCCCACGTTGTCGTCATCCACGTACAGCAGATTTACATGTTTGTCCATCTTTCGGTCGGTGAGCCGTATTGGCAGGATTGCAAGTTCCTTGTTTTTCTCGATGCTGTACACGTTGATGAAGATGTTGTTGTAATTTTCAAAATTTTTAATTTGATTCAACGTCATTGAAAACTCAATGTCTGTAAGATTTAGCACCGACGTGTAATGAGGATACGACGATTCCCGTTCTGCATGTCTCTCGGCTGGATGCAGAGCAGCCACCACTGACCATGCGAAACATGCATTGTCCATTGATCGCACGTTTATCACCGCTTTCTTCATTTTAATTTCTCGCGGTATTTCCACAAAATACCCAGCGTGCAATGGATTATATTTGTTCACATTCACCGTTAAATTGAGTATACGCGACAATGCCCACCCGCTATCACGTTCCTGGAATTCCTTCAGCGATGCTAGGGTAGGCTCCCCAGTGAACACAGTAATATAGCAGCAATGTAACGGCAATGTAACCGAATATAACAGGTCATATCAACCAGAGTGTTACATGCAACTTACATGTAAGTTACAATTTCCGACTCAGCAATATAACATGTTACATAACGTGTTATTTAACTATTACATAACAGTTGGCGTAACTGCAATATTGCAATTAAACTAGCTGTAACGTTGCTGTTTATATTTACGGCAATATAACAATAGATATAACTGTATTGTTACAGTTATAATAAGGTAATGAGCGCGTTACGAAAATTAAATAAAAGTATACTGATTCACAATTCCTATTTATTAATAAAATGTATGTATTACACCAAACAAAATAATTATAATGTGTATTAAATCAATAATATCAAAATGTAACAAACTTAAAATTAGGAATATTTTTTATAATAGGAACATTTTTTGCATTTCCTGCAAACTTCGCTTATCGACTAGATACTAATAGGGCGACTAATATATAGATACTAATCGACTAGACACCGAGTGATGGTTGCCGTGATTAAATAATACGTCAGTTTTTGCAATGTCGCTATCACAGTTACATAATACATCCCACCTCTTTATTATTTATTATACGTAGTAGTGTTACGCGATTGCATCACTCGTTAAGGACGGCAGATGTTTTCGTGCGAAGATCGTCTATAAGGCACAGCAGGACTTCGATTCAATCAAGTTATACTGCGCGTGCCAGAAGGCAAACAAAAACTCACAGCACAGCAATTTCGGTCACCGGTGTAGACTTTTTTATTCCGTCGTGGGTTTCTTGAATCTAGTTACTAATAATAATGTTTATGAATAAAAAGAGAAATAAAAAGGACTTTTTGACAAAGGACACAAAGGCATTTTGTCCACGATTGTATGACAACAGAAAGTATCTTTATCTTTTATCTAAAGAAGACTCTGTAACCTTGAAAGAGTCTGTCTTGCCTTCGTTGTCTTTACTTTCTCCTCTGCTTTTTTCTTCTCTTTTTCTGCTGTTTGAGTTCGTCGTTGTTTAGCAAACCGGAACCATTCTGCGACGGTCTCTTTGAATTCAATTTCCTTCGTTGCCAAATATGTATTTAAAATAGCATCTGTGAACAAAATGAATATAATTAATGATGTAAAAATGTATGAAACATCTAAAAATTCGATAATAAATGACAGTAAATTTAGATTTGCTAGGGTTGACGGGGATAACTTCCAACAGTAAGGTTATTATGATAAACAATTGGACGAGGAGAACTGACCAATTATCTTGCATTATGTTTTATTCTATTTTATTTACGTTCAGATAATAAAACGATTATAGTATAATTTGGGTTTTTAATGAAAACCGACCATGTTTGCAACAACCTCAATATTACCACACAGCTCTTATGTTTAGTCTAAGTGAGAAATGGCTATAACATCTTTAAACTCTTTCGAATAGTATTGCAAAAAACCATCAAGACAATTGTATAAAAAAAGTTACTTTTTTGAATCGATATCGGTAACGCTGATTGGGAATACCTATTCCTAACTACTATAATACATATTTTTAGATTATTGAACTGTTTGCATCAAGAGCATTATTGTTAATGTTTCTGCCAAAAACCGGACAACAGAAAAGGAGAAATCCTATTGTCAAACAATGTTAAAATGACACTTTCTGGTGCTAAAATCTCAAAGTTATTACTCACCTTGCATTATTTTAATAATACATAGACCTTCAATACAAAAGTTTTCCTTCCGTCCTTTCCATGAACATAACTCTGCGCAGGGATTTGTGAAGACCTTTGTGCAAGTTCTTTGAATGTCCTCACGCGCTGTGTGACCTCCAATTTTCCGTACAAACGTATTTTGCAATAGAAATATTATTACTATACTTGCAGCAGTTTGAACAAAGATTGATCTCCCTTCGTGGAATATTAAAAAAATTAACTTACGAATTGTTCTTTTACTTTCGAATTTTCATGGATTTTTTTCTCGAAGGCTTCAATCTCAGCCATCGATTTTAATGGCAGAAGAAGCGTTACGTCGATATTTCTTGAAAGCATGTTTGTACTTGAATCGACGCGAGCATCCGAATAAATATTTTTAAATATTCTACATCATAATAAATGATAGACAATATCGAAAGTATTTAGATGTTCCTTGTAAATGTGTAATAAATCCAGTCAGTTTTACCTTCCGGAGTACGGTCTATCGCTTCCATGCCATCGAAGGCCTTTCTGACAAGCGTTGAAACTTCATAAAAATTTTCTTTCTTGCGGGTTGTTGGCGTTGCAACCGGAGTCGGAATCGTCATACATGGGTCATCCACGTTTTCTGCTTCCTCGTCTATGTCGCATTGGTCTTCTATAGCACAACACAAGATATCGTTACTCAATTTTTGATATAATATTAACAATATAATTTAATACAATTTTTTCAGCGTAACATCATATTTTTTAAATAAAAATTATTTTGTGACTCATAAAAATGAGGTTTTTTTGTACAATGCATATATTTTATATAAATTTTATGCTTTTCATCTGACTCGATTCTCTTAATTTTTTCTACTTTTCGGAAGAAGGTAATAAAATTTCGAATTTAAATAAACGATATTCACGATTAACATTGCAACTTCAGTCTCTTTGGGTCGCGGTTCCTTTATGATGTCGTGCGACTTTGTGACCTGTTTTGATCCTGTTGCCTCTAAGACATCGTGCGAGTATTGAACTCTTACAGATTTTGATATTTCGTCAGAGCTGTTTGGAATCGGTGGCAGATCTGATAATATGTTTCGACCTGCAAATACAGATTTGATTTTCCATGATGTTTTATTGTTACTTGTATAAATATATATAATATATATATGCAGTAATGTATAGTAAAAAACCCTGTTTACAGACATGATGTTATAAAACTATTACTGCGATTTCTGTACAAGGATTTACAAACCTATCTTAATAGCTCACGATGGAATGCACAAGAGATAATACGTGAGGATTTGAAATTCATAGGGATTTCAAGTTTAATCGAACTGTAAGTAAAGTAAAAATTACAAAATGGATTTAAACAGGAGAAAATACACTATAGATTCCCCTTGTGATATTCAAAGAATAGACGACGAGACATCACTATCTTCAAAAAATTTCTTAAATCAGAATATATGTACAATGGCTAGAACTTACGCAGCTTCGTCCTTTTATCCGGTTCAAAGTTTTAGATTGATTTTCATTTTTGGCATTTTCGGATGAGGATCTCGACATTCGTCTGTTGGGGTATCACTTTTCTGTATCCTTTCCCGAGTTGGTCATCGTCAGTAGTTACATAATTTGAATTTACATCCTCCGCGACTTTTCGAGCCTTTTCAAAAGACGCTGAAAAAAAGTATTTATTATAAATAAAAACTACAAATATTGCAGATGTTCCTTTATTTTATAATAAAGAAATATGCGTACTGCAAAATTTCTCGATGGTAACAGGCAAGTTATCCCACGACTTTTTATCTGGTTCAGACCTTTTCACTATTAACGTACTGACGTTCTTACAATTTGCCAGCTACCAACATGACGGTTCATCGTCATTTGTTTCAAGCCAATTGGATGGTACTTCGGAAACTTCGTTGTCGTGGAATGTTACGACTGCATACGCCATGTCTATCACCAACCGTAAGTGAAAATGAGGTAATTTCAAAATGGAACAAAAGGGAATGAGATTACGGGAAGGGATTTGAAAAATACGAGGAATGATCTTTTTTATTGGATTGGATTCTAAATGTCAGTAATTATATTGTAGTAAAGGAATCACTACACTCGATGTGGTTTCCTCAGGACTTTGCAATTTCAAGCACTTTCTCTGTATTTGCGATGCTAACAACGTAATCCGTTCAGATATAGATCCTTCGTTAATCAGGGAGATACCAAATTTCTCAGAATCGCACGGCACTGAAAAAAGTGATCTCATGTTGCTATACTTATTTCCTCTTATGTAAAGAACGTTATTATCGCTGAAAATTTTTGTTACGATAAAAATCGAATCATCATTCAATCGGCAACAATTCTCATAATCCTTTGTTGAGATGGAAAATCCATCAAACTCAAGAAGTTTGATTTTTATTGCAGACCTCGAATAGTGTACGATTGGATACGATTTACGGTATTGAGTTTGAATAGGTAGAGCATTTTCTTCTGTTATACGATTAACGATTTGATGTAATGGTCTTTGCGAATTCTTAACCTGTTTTTTTATTGCCTGCAAACAGTTTTCGAATTTAAATGTGCTGAATTGATCTAAGCAGCCAAATCGGGTTACATCAGAAGCGAGATGCACGAGATTATGTACATTATACGTAATGTATTCCGGACCATACAATTCTCCGTAATGCGAAACGAACCAGCGCAACAGAGATTGAGCATAATCATTCATAACTAAACACAGTTTACGATCAGCTAAAATACGGATTGCTATGCTCAATGACAGAAAATGATTATAAAAATCTTTCCGCAAAACTGATTTCAAAACCACGGGGCCGGTGTAAAGAAGAAATTGACGGAGTTCAGTAGCCTTCCATCTATCTACATCATTAAGACTTCTCGGTTTTCTGCAAAATTCTTTAGTTATGAAGCATTTCATTGACTCTAGAATTTCTGATGCAACCTGCAACTGTTCTTTAGTAAGTCGTACATTTTTATGGCCTTTAACCCAGAATTGAAGAAGACGTTTGATAACTCCCAAGCATACAAGATACATATAATCTAAAACAACTTGGGAAACCATACCTACATTTAAATTTAGTAAATCTGAGTAACCTACATGATGCTCAGGCTGTTGTTGATGTTGAAAGGAATGATCGGTTGTTAATTCGTTATCTATTTCAGGAAAAGTAATGCGATGGCCCACTATCTCCTTCTTGAATACATTTAGAGCATCCAAAGTACTCATTGTGACCTTTCGTATAAGTGAGAAACGACTTTGCAGGTGCATCACAAACAATTGCCTTGATACTTACACAACACTTGTGACCATTAATATCAAGGCCGTTTTTAAGAATTTTACTCATGTCAAGGATACATTCTTTTAGATAGATATTAGCATCAGCAGGTTTCTTGTCACCATAGTATATACCAACAACGATAGGCTCTGTGTAGAAATCAGTTTCGATTGATACTAAAATTGGCCAAAATTAAGCTCGCGAACTTTTGAACAGAGGTAAACCGTCACAGTTTATATTTATTTCTATTTTACAAGGGATATCTTGAAAATACTTTGCAATCGAACGTTTCAGTCCATCTGTTAGTCCGAAATGTACGTAATAGCCGTCATTCATTGGCTGAATCTTATATGACGCATTTCGAGGTGTTTTCATAAGAGTTCGAACATCTATTGGTAAGTCAGAATGACCATACAAAGATAGAATTTGTTTCTGTGTGGCACATTATTTTGTACAGTCCAACAGCGCAATTTGTCTGCTAAACTCATATCGACAGTACTTGGATTGTCACGATTAGTTTTGACGAAGGACTCATTACTAGAGTCACTTGATGAATATCGGTCAACTTCGAAACGTATGGGACTTCCCGCTTCCGCTGTACGTTTTGTCCCAATATTAGCAGCATCGTCTGTGTGAGTAAGGACATTGCTTTGAGTTATAGTAGAAGTATCAAAATCCATGGAAGAAGCTGATGATAACTGGTCGTTGTGTATCTTATTGGCAATTGAATGATTAATTGGACTGACACGATAGATATGGCAATTATGAGATAAAGGTGTTGTATGAGAAGTAGATGGCTGATTATGATCTGTCAAGTACCGTGCGATTTGTGCATTGAGCAATTGGTTTTTTCTATGTTTGGATAACGAGGAAATATCTTTTGACATTTTTGAAAACAATACAGTAAAAAATACTCATAAATTTCAACTTGTACTTGGATAGAAAGGTAGTGCAGATGTATAATATTGAGGATATTCAATTATAGCTGGAAAATCTGTAAAATTATAAAAGAAATAAGAACCTTTCGGACAAAGACTATATTAATTAAAAAATAATTGTAATTACCAAAATATCACCAAAAGTTATACTAACATTAATATAAGCATGTTACATAACTGTAACGCCAAAATGATGTATAACATTTATATTACCTGAATATAACAAATGTTACATCACATGTTACCTCCATGTTGTATAGTCCTTTCATATTACAAGAATAACATTGTTATATTACATGTAACTTTCACGTTATATTGCCGTTATAAAATGTGTTCACTGGGTCGATAACGTGTCGCTTGTACCACTCGCGCAGATCGGACATACGAAAGAGTTCACAGTTTCTCGTAGCGATACTTTTATTCGCGCATTTGTCACCCGCAACAAATTCACCATTAAACATTGTGTTTATCTTTACATTGTCATGTCGTTGCATGACGTTCCGCACACGATCGAGTACAATGTCTCTCGCATCTATGAGAAATTGACGAGGTTCAATGTGTTTGGAATTTATTGCCGTACCAGTCAGTATACGATTTTCAAAAGCCGTATCTATCTCGCGCCATCTGAGTTCTGTCTCACTCGCACTGTATCCGGCACCCACATGCACGAAACGTTGACGTACCGAATCTTTCAGACCTTCGAGTCGTGCAATACAAGCAATCAATGACTGTTTGAGACCGATCGAAAATCGTGGCCGTTTAATTCGGCTTTGTTCTTCCAACGATTCGATAAACTCGTCACATTGTTGCTCCCACGCGATAAATTTTTTCCGCGAATTTAATAGGGTGGATTGCTCCAACAACTCTTGCTCCATTGCAATGTCCTTAACTTTACACTTTGAAATATATCTGTTTAATCCATTTGCAACATCGACGAAGCACTTTCAATCATAAAATGTCTTTACATCATTTCAATAGTGCAAATAGGACACAGATTACAGGGCATTATTTGGTACAACGGATCTTTACATTCCGAACAGAATAGACCATCGATAAGTATATATGGACGGGTGTCATGTTTTCGAACAGCGCAAAGTCTTGAAAATAGTCCGCTTATTCTTACAATACAAGATGAGCAAAACTTTGCATGACCGGGAGTGTAATAGAAGTATATACAGCACATCTTTTTCAAATTATCCAAGGTATTAACTTCAACTTGGTTTAAAACTCGAAAAATTTCTTTTGTAACATCTTCAAACCTTTCACTGTCGTAACAAGAATCATCCGAAAGAATTGCATCTTCATCAGACATTTCTTCTTCATTGACTTCAACTTCCATTTCTTCGAGAGGTGCGATATCCATTTTACTTTACATAGACTTTGATGTATCGACTTTCAGTCCTCGACTACTGAGCGTACCCTTAAATTCGTCATTTTATATCTCACTAATATAGCATCGTTTGTTTTTTTTATCATATCTAATTTCACTGTGATCTCAGCATCCGTACGGATGCGCTTTTCGAAAAATGTACGATTTGCAGTTTTGCAGTGTGATGAAGTCATCGCGAGACACGTCGCGACATGTTCTTGAAAACGATATCGCGCCATTGACTTTTGGTGATTTGATCTGTATAACTGCAGCAGCTATATATCGGCGCTATTTGCAAATTTTGCAGTTTTGCACGTGTGCGATGAAATCATCGCGAGACGCATCGCGATGTGTCCTTGAAAAGGGTATCATGCCATTAACTTATGCTGATTTAATCTGTACCACTGCAGCATCCTTACGCCGGCGCTGTTTGCAATTTTTGCAGTTTTGTGTATGTATAAATGGTCTACGAGGATTCTAGAGCGCATTCAAGAGTTTGAAACGGTTTAAGCACGTTGACACTGTGTGCAAAATATGGACAACGCGGGAACAGACAAACGTTATTGTTCATCGATTGTGCATAATCTTCGCGGTCGAGAACTAGGATTTCGAAACGTGCTCACTCGCACTAACAAGTGGTGCCCTAAACATCATGCATTGCAGATATGTCATATTACTGATATACGTGATGTGCATTCGATTTGGCCTATTAACTTTCAGATTATCATATGTCGCGACATAATTGACGATTATTACGTACCGCGATACAAGCCTGATGATGATGAGTATGGATGAGTATGATGATGATGATATATATAAAGGCCATCGGAAAGAAGAATATTTACGTGAATCACGCCCACAACCGAAATGTTTTTTGGATCATGACTACGTACGTCTAAACGTTTATGAGTTTTTCCCTGATACGCAAACAGCAATCCGCTACGAGGAGTGATGCTCTAAGCATCGTATCAAGGAGCCTATTTGGATTTGGGGGATAGGGGGCATTGATTCATTTTGTTTTACACGCGAAAAGTAAAGTGTGACAAAATGTAGTGAAATGTAATGTAGAGTTATTTTTAATATATTTTTTTTTGTTTAGCCCCTGTACGTACATTTATTGTTTGTGTTGCAATTGAAGTAGCGTGCTCGCAGCAGCAGCCTTATATCGGCGCTATTTGCAAGATTCGCATTTTTGTATGTATAAATAGTCTACGAGGATTCTAGACCGCAGTCAAGAGTTTGATACGGTTCGAGTACGTCGCTCTGCAAACAGCCTCCAGATACGATAAACACTCACGTTGCGAATTATTACGTTCCGATTGGAACGTGCATGAAACAGCACAATGATTAAGTAGGGGAGACCGGGGCCTAACCGTCAGTTTTTCTTCGGTGCCGATTTTTAACAAGAAAATAAATAATTTTAGTTAAAAGTGGTATACCACTGTAAAGAGTGAACCTTTAGCTACAAAATTTATATAGGAAATTTTTATCTACGTTGCTTTGTTTAACCGGTATAGAGCAAAAACGACAACGGTGGAAAAATTGAAATCTCAAAAATGCCGGGGTTTAACCGTCACACTGCATTTTCAATACATATACGTACATCTAATCCTGAAAAATGATAGGATACATCTTAATAATTGTTTTTTAAGAAAAAAATATAAAAATTTATTTAAAATTTTTATGCGAAACGTTATTAAAAAATAGTTACGAGGGTTCCTCTTTCCGCAGAAGTCACTCGCCCGACTTGTTTCACTCCTCGACGTCCGATGACTTTTTTCGGTGTCTGAACGGTTGTAATTCCCGTCTCATCCATATTCCATATGCAGTGAGCCTGGAAATGCCCGGAAATGCCTTGGAAATGCACCCGGACTGCTCACTGACGGATTAACCCCAAACACAAGTTTCAGGTTTGATCGCCCACGAAATATTAGACATCAACGATAATGAAAAAACTACACTGGATTCGTGTTCAGCATGCATTACTCTTTATAATCACGTACCTCGAGATTTGGAGAGCAAATATTATTGCAGATATTACAAAATTTCCACGCGCAGAAAATGTAACTTTCACCTTCCGAAAACACGTTTGCCCTCGTAAAAATCATAACACGGCAGGTAACCTACCGAAACTCCGTTGGTCACATGGGTACCATAAGCAGCGTTTACAATGTTAATAGCGAGTTCGCACAATATACAGGTTCCGAGATATTTGATTTGACGGTTCAACCCCGGCGACGGTTAGGCCCCGGTCTCCCCTACCGTTAATTTTTTGTACATACTTGTGCAAAAAACTTTTATAAACATAATTGTATTTTTCCAGTTCTGATAAACCCCGTTATACGCCACGTATTTTGCAAAGAAGATTTGCTTTGACATCTACAGCTTACAAATATTTGGATGTGGGAATCAACGTTGGACAAACATCCTTTGTTGAATTAATTCTTGGCGATAATCGAGGAAATCAGATAGTGTTACCCCATGCGACGTGGACGGCGCTCATCGAAAAACGTACGGATATTGAACAATTTTTGGGGTCAACTATTGGTTCTTCGTTATCGATTCATGATGCTGTTATAGAACTTATAAAAATGCGCGATGTGAGTGTTGTAAACAAGTGCAATGCTTGTTTGTACATAAAACTGTCAACTATGCTTTTCATATTCGATCTCGAACAATGTGTCAAACATGAATATTTTAAGCTATATAAAAATACGCATAAAGTAAATATGAAATTTAATCAATTTGTAACTATTTTACGGCGGAAATGTATCATCGACAGATGTAATGCGGCAAATATCTTGCGTGAAGTTTATGATGAAAATTTGATTATTGATTGCGAATTATTAGCCTACGCTTTAGATACTATTGTGTATAATGCGCTACATGATAAATAAATGCATATAATATGGTTAAAAAAAATTTAAATTATTTTTCCTTTTCATTTACCGTTCCTCCTATTCCATGTCATTAGAATTAGGCTGCGATATTGTCTTCAGGTTTATTTAAATAAATTAATGAGAACTATTCGAGAAATAAGATACTGTTGAGAGAGGACATGAATACCAGCTACGAATGACCGCGAGCGAAAGACAGAGAATACGCGAATAGATAGGCGAATGATGGAGATGGCAAGTGAGAGATGATGCAAACGTGAGGATAGGTAAGAAGACGCGCGCAAACGGGGGAGAGATAACGGGTGACGGAAGCGAGAGAGACCGCGCGAACGGGGGAGAGAGAACGCGAACGGGGTCGAGAGCGCGAGAGAACATCAACGAGGGGGAACGGGAGAGAGAGAACGCGAGCGGGAGCGCGCCGTGTGACGTCACGCGGACCGACGCGGCCGTTGTACGCGGACCCCCCTCCTCCGCGGCGCGCCGAAAACGCGAACGCGGTTCCCCTCTCCCCGCGGCGCCCGAAAACGCGGATCCCCCTCCCCGCGGCGCCCGAAAACGCGGTACCCCCCCTCCCCCTCCCCTGCGGCGCCCGAAAGCGTGAACGCGGTTCCCCCCCCGCGGCGCCCGAAAACATGGTACCCCCTCCCCTTTCGCCGCGGCGGCCGAAAACGCGAACGCGGTTCCCCCCTCACCCCGCGGCGCCTGAAAACGCGAACGCGGTTCCCCCCCTCCCCGCGGTACCCCCCCCCCCTCACCCTTCCTCGGAGCACCCGGGGTAGAACTCTCATTCTATTCCTACTCGCGACTACTTTCCTCCCTAGGGCGGAAAGTCAGACGGTGCCCCTCTGCCGACGCCATCCCCTCGCCCACTGCTTACGGCATTCCCCGCGCGTTCCACTTTCTCACCCCGCCCCCCGACAAGCACTCCATGAATTAGAATCATCATAGCTATTCTACTATAGGGTAACTAACTATACATACCTTTTTTGTAGAACATAAAATTATATATAATAATGATTTGAACAACATTTATCGTCAAGTCAGTCGTTTAGCTTGTACGCGCCGTCAAACTCCGAGACTTGAATCCCGAAAACCCTCGATTTTGTCATTTTTTTTATGTTGCGCCGATGATTTTTTCCGTCATTTAAAATAGAATTAAAAATCCTCCAAAAATCACAAATCATCTGAGAACTGCAAAGAATACTTTTCATGATGCAACCGATTTTTTAGAGTTTAGACCATTTTTCTTTAGTTTGTAGCTATCTAAGCAAAAAATTTTGACTTTTTGGAATAGTTTTAGTTTTTCACTGTTTTCAGGCCTTAAAATTCATTTGAGACGAATTTTATCATATGCATCTTGTTGTGGACGAAATTTGCAACAAAAAAGGACCCTTGTATTTTTTTCGTACGACGAACGCTGATTTTTTTATTGACGCGCAAAGTTATCCAATATTGCTCACAGGTCGGATAATGCTTAATTTTGTGCGTCAATAAAAAAATCAGCGTTTGTCATACGAAAAAAATACAAGAGTCCTTTTTTATTGCAAATTTTGTCTGCAACAAGATGCATAGTGTTGCGCCCGTGCTGGGACACCCGTTGCGTGCTGAACTTTGCTCACGAGAAGCCTGAACTTCGCTCACGAGTAGCTTCAAGCCGAAGCGCGTCCCTTGACAACGGGATATATGGATTTATTGATTTATCATCGCTTGTCAGATTTATCTGGAGATTCGAACCGTTCGGACCTGTTCTCCAAACCTTTTTTGTATTTCCTGAATAAACCTGAGTGCCTCCTTTTTAAAAGAGTACTTCTTTCTTTCGCGAATCCGGAAGTGCGCGGCGCGAACGCGAGTGCTTAAGAAATAGCTGAGCGCAGCGCAACAATATGATAAAATTCGTCTCAAATGAATTTTAAGGCTTGAAAACAGCGAAAAACTAAGACTATTCCAAAAAGTCAAAATTTTTTTGCTTACATAGCTACAAACTAAAGAAAAATGGTCTAAAAAATCGGTTGCATCATAAAAAGTATTCTTTGTAGTTCTCAGATGATGTGTGATTTTTTGGGGGATTTTTAATTCTATTTTAAATGACGGAAAAAATCGGCGCAACATAAAAAAAAACGACAAAATCGCAGGTTTTCGGGATCCGAGTCTCGGAGTTTGACGGCGCGTACAAGCTAAACGACTGACTTGACGATAAATGTTGTTCAAATCATTATTGTAGATAATTTTATGCTCTACAAAAAAGGTATGTATAGTTATCCTATCTTACTTAGTTTTCGAGATATTTGAGAAGCAAAATAAATCCCACTTATAGCACCTCAAATCAAAGCGATTCATGGTGGTTGCAACCTGGGAAGATTAATTGGAAGGTTCGATGTCTAATATGACTGCCCTAATATGTATTTCTAGGTTATAACTGACTGACAGCGCGCTGTCCGCGCGAACGCACTGAGCGACGAGCACACACGTACCCGTATATGCTGTCTCTTTTCAGTGTAGCAACATTGTCATGGAGGGGACCCGGGGGAACGCTCGAGATAGAGCCACCGCACAAGACTCTCGTATGGTCACATAGCGTAACATAACGTGAGCCAACGCACAAGAAATGTATTGGTTACGGCCGTTACGGCGTTATACGTTTCTTGTGCGTTGATCTACGTTACGTTACCATGCGAGAGCTTGTGCGGAGGCTCTAACCGATACGTTTCTTGTGCGTTGACTCACGTTACGTTACGCTACGTGACCATACGAGAGTCTTGTGCGGTGGCTCATATTCTCAAACGCTATCTATCGAGGCAAAAGCAACCGTACGGCGACGACGACGATGACGTATCTTAATTGTAAAACTTAACATTTCGGACTTTGCATCGTAATATCTCCGCTCGTAGGGCACGTAGCAGGAAAATAAAAACACTTATTATATAATTCAAACCCAAGCAGCTATCGATCAAGCCTACTTAGAATTTGATCCGTTCACTCGTTATTGAGATCTCAAAATCTTGGGTACTCGCAACTCGTGCGTTCGCGTAAAGGAGTCACGGTGCGGTCTCGCTTTGCGTGTACTTGGCGCGAGACACTGCCGTGTCTCTTGATTTATTTAATTATATTGGCAACTTTTATATTTATAAATTAAAAAAAAATTATATATATATATTGTAAATATAATTAAATAAATATTTATTAACATAAAAATTAAAATTCCTAAATGTAAACATAAATGTAACGTAATGCATCGTCGATTTGCCAACTCGGGACTTGGCGCTCGGTGAGACACGAGACGCGATACTCGAAATGCGTGGCAATAGCCGGCAAGCCAGCTAAGAACTTCCGCACAAGACTCTCGTATGATAGCGTAGCGTAACGTAACGTAGATCAACGCACAAGAAACGTATCGGTTAGAGCCTCCGCACAAAACTTTCGTATGCAACGCACAAGAAACGTATTGACGTATAACGCCGTAACCGATACGTTTCTTGTGCGTTGACCCACGTTTCGTTATACTACCCAGATAGCACGTGGACGTCCACTGTATGTCCATTGGCAATCCGCTTCTGGACAATGGGACGTCCGTACAAAATCCAAATAAGATCCGTCGGACGTTTGATGGACGTCCATAGGGTGTACATTTCTCACAGCTTTGAACGTCCAAAAAATGTCCAAAACATATCCAATTTGGGACTTATTATGAACTAATTTTGGACCTATTTCGAAAATGTTTATGTGTTTCAAGTAATTAAAACTATTTAAAGAATAATATAATTTTTATTTAAAATGGTTTATTTGTGTGAGGAATATTCGTTATAAGTATTCGTTCGTTATAACCATTGCATGTCGCGATATGACGCACTGCGTTAATGACGCTGGTGCAGATACATTGCATATACCCATTCTGTAACTCTACTATATCTAAATAAAGCTAATAATATATCTAAATAACTAATACTATATCTAAATAGCTAATAAATTTAAAATCTTTTGCATTAACAGCAGGTTGGCTGGTCATCTGTGACCGGTGCTTAATTTTTTAGTGACGCTTTGATAATGGTCGCCGCTATCAAATTGTTTAAAACGCTTGTAAAAAATAATCATCACCTAATATAGAATTTTAAATGACCCAAATAGCTAGATAATTATATAAAACAAAATGAAATACTCATGAACATACAGTCTTGTTTAGTCATACTACACAACATTTTATCACATTTTGTTGAATGCGGCACGATGTATTCATGTTTCTCTGGCATCAAAATTATTCCTGATATCAACTATTTAATACGTTTTTCAAGTGCAAGTTTCTTTTCATGTGCATCAGATCGTTCTTTGGCTCTTCTTAGCCATTTTTGTATGGATTCTTCTAGATCCTTTTTTGTAAATGTATTATTGTATGCTTCTCCTGTAGCTAAAGCATAAAAATATATAGAGGAAAAAATAAAAATATGTTTTTAAGTCAAATAATTATTAATTTTTACAGGTTTTTAAATCATTGTCGTGCTTTGAATTGCTTATTTGTTGATCTACCAGACTAGTAAAGCAAACTACAGCTTTTAAAGATTTCGATAAATAAATAAGCAACTAAAAAACTGACGACAATCAGAGACCTAGAAAAATAGGCAAGAAAACTGTAAAAACTTCTAGGCGGCAGTGTGGTCTAGTGGTAGAGCGCCAGACTCGTAATCTGAGAAACCAGGTTCGAGTCCACTTGAGCACGTAAACATGGAATTTATTTTCCGAAAGCTGCGCCCTCCGTGCGAGAAAGGCTCTTGTGCGGAGCAAACTGGGCTCCGTCTTTCGGGAAGAGACGTTAAGCCGTTGGTCCAAAAGGGTTAAAGTGAGAGGAGAAAGGGTAGTAGTGTAAAGGTTTGGGTAACGTTCCTTATAATACCGCCCGAAAGCCGAGTACTTAGAGAGAATAGAGTAATATGCTGTACGAAATGTCACAGTTCCGGTTTATCTAAAATATTTTTCGAATAGACGCTCAAGCGACATAAATTTATTAAAAAATCATACAATATTGATAGTGTCGGGAACTCTTTAGAAAATGCTTTAGTATGTTCAGAACTGTTCAAAAAATATTTTAGATAAACCGGAACTGCGACATTTCGTACAGCATATCACTCTATTCTCTCTAAGTACGCGACTCTCGGACGACATAAATTTATTAAAAAATCATACAACATTGCTAGTGTCGGAAACTCTTTAGAAAATGCTTCAATATGTTCAGAACTATTCGAAAAATGTTTTATATAAACCGGAACTCCGAGATTTCGTCGGCATCTCGCTCTATGCTACGGAAAACCAGCAGATAATTTTTTCAATGGACTTTTTTTTGGCAAAATCACCAGAACTATCGTTAAAAAGTATCAGGAACTATAGAACTCGACTGCATGCGACAAGAACTCTCTTTTATTTTTGATCTGCTGGAAAATGATATTCCAACTTTACAGACACGAAAAATAGGCAAGAAAACCGTAAAAACCTCTAATTTAAAAATTAATTATTTAGACAATATATTACCAATTAACATTTCACTTAATTTTAATTCACAAAACTTTCGTTTATGTTTCTTCCCCAGCCATCTATATTTTTCTGCCAATTTATTACTTAAGAGTTGGTTTAAATTTCGTTTCATAAATTCATACGAATGTTTTCCACCAATACGCGATGCTTGTGTAACCTGCAATACATTTGTTAATTAAATATTTGTATTTCATATAAATTTCATATAATACACATTACTGTACTTTACAAACTTTAATTTATGTAAAAAATATTGAATAAAAAACAATTTCTAAAATTGATTATAGAGCTAAATTGTTTATGAAAATCATATTTTAAGTGGCATGGATAAAAATAAAATAGTAGAATTATATGTTCAAATATTTCATAGGAATCTTTTATAACATGAATATACAAAAGGTATTATGATACAATATAGCACCTTTTGTTAATATTTATTAAAAAAATAAATTTTTAAGTAATACTTAATGCGCTTTTAGTTATAAAATTTTATACTAATTTTTTTTATTATCTTATATTTCTTATAATTTTAATTTCTTATATTATATATTAAATTTCTATATAGAGATAAATACCAAAAAGAAGATATTAATGTGTTTGAAAAATATCAATATATATAATATTTGTAATTTGTTTATTATACAATAAACAATTACAAATAATATTTACGTGCATAACATTTCTAATATAATAAAATAAATAAAATATTTGTACCTAAAGGGTTATAATATTTGATATAAAAACAATATTACTGTTACGTATCATCCAATAAGTCGTGCACGACATGCGTATAAACACCTATAAACATATGCACATATACATTTGCTGCATAAAGAGACGGACAACTCGGGCGCACACACACATAGGACATACAGACACATATGCGCTACGGATAAGTAAACACCCGCGAATCTAGCAACGATCATGTCGCCACACTTTTGTCTGGCGGCTCGAGTCAAAGGGAGCCGCGGCGCCGATGATCGCAGGACACCCCGTCGCCACCGTGATCATCTCATCCGCGTCTCACCAATCGAAGCGACCAATAAGGGATCTTTTTCGACGGAACGGTGATGATGGGGGAGATCGCGACGGCTGAAATCTTTCATTCTGCCTGCAGCCATAGTGCAGTACACACGCGATAGACGAGTCAGTATAAAAAATCGTGCGTCCGAGCAAACGCGACTCAGAGTGAGGTACTCCCAGGCGTTGTCGTGTGTCCGTCAGGCGACTCAGGGCAACAGCCCCCAGACGTTGTCATCAGACCGGGAATCCAGGACAACAGTCCCGAGGCGCTATCCCGGTCTCACGCAGGGTTCCGAACGCGGAACATCGAATAAAGCGAGTACTTGCTTCGGCAGTACATATTATAGACTAATGTGCGAGTTACAATGACGCTAAGTCAAACTTTCTGTATCGAAGTGCATAATAAATAAACATTTATACGAAAAGACAGAGTATACGTGAACAACGTCTACGCTGACACAGAACAATTACCGATGTGTTAAAATTGGTCTGGCTTTCCAAAAATTGCTCAACCTCTCCTAATTGTTATTCCGTTTCTATTGGAAGCGTAAGGGAACAGAAAAGTGATTTCTGTCTTTGAATTCCGTTATTAGGAGTTTGATTTATCCCAACATTTTTTATGTCTCGTATATCCTCAGACGTTTGCCACAATTGAGCTTTAAAATAATTTTGTTGGCGTATTATCTCTTTAAAATACATTTCTGAAAAAGCATTTATTGTTAATAAGTTTGTATAAATACATTAAACCAGCTGAAGATAAAATATATACCATTTTTATTCTGCATTTGAGAATGTGCTGGACAAAGTTGGCATGTGCATTCCACGGAATTAATCGATAGAGAATTATTGTTTTTATTTGGGTTGACAAAATTGTTGTTGCAATAATTGTCATGCGCAGCGACTTGTTTGCCTGCAATTTTCAACATTTCTGTAAAATCATAAAATTAATATGATAAATTAAATATATAAAACATATAAATTTTTTCTATTATATAATAATAACAACAATAGTAATAATAAACGTCACACGTCTTTCATAAAATACAATCACTTAAACTTTCATTCTTTGTAGTAATATTCCGTATTTAGATGCAATAAAATATATAGTGCATCCAGAAATATCATATTATGTAATCGGATTATCAAAATGCATTTTTCCACACTCTCTCTGACTATTCTTGAGGAATACTATAGTGTATATATATAACAACATTATAATCACTCTATTTATTCTTGTTAATAATTGGATATACCTTCCATACGATAAGGCTCTTCCAGAGATTGACTATCCCGAGAAGACTGTTGAAAAATTGATAATATTTTTGCAGTCTTCTATTTCTCGCGTCATATGTTTGTGCAACTTTTTGATTGATTTCATATTCTCCTGCCTCGTAATTGTCTGTATTTAAATAAATGTTTATATTGTTATGTAAAATACTTGCTTAGAAATAATAAAAATACTTGCAAAAAAGTATATGTATATATTCATATCATATTACACACACATATGCACACGCATGTACAAAAACTGTACAGCAAATTTTTAAAAACGTAAATGTTAAGGGTTAAAAAACGTTTAAAATAGAGAAACAGCTTTAACGCTGGTTTTGATTGATATTTTTAAACTTACTTTTGGCTTTAAGCAGAATATTAAAAAAAAGCATTTATATCCTTTCCTTGTCACTCTAAAACTTTGCATGTTGATGAAAAATCATAACACCAAAATGAAAAAAAAAGTACTAATACCTATGTGCAACCTCTGTTTAAAAAAAAAACTATGATCATATTTTGTAATGTTTAAATTATTATTTTACTCTTTTTTAAATAGGTAATTTCAAATTAAAAAACATTTTATAAAAAATGAGATATTACAAAGAAATATAGATTTTGGTATGATACTTTTTGAGCGGGGGGGTGTCAGGCCCCCGGAGGCGAGATTGTCTATAATAGTTCGAAGGACCAGAGGGGTAATCAAGTCCCCTCGCGAACAAGTTACAAAGCGAGAAAGCGAAATGTGCGCATGCAACGCGGAAGTGAAAAGCGAAAAGTGAAAAGCGACTCACCGTGGTTCGCCGGTCGTCCCCTGGAGTTCGCCGATTCTCGTTCTGTCCGTAGCCTTTTCGTCATGCATTCAGATAGTGAGAGCAAGCACACGCAAGCAAGTGAGCAGGCAAGGCAAGCGGGCAAGCAGGCAAAGCAGGCGAGAGATCGGTGAACATGCGACCGGGCGTCCCCAAAGTTTTGTTCTGTGTTCCACGACTACGTGACGATGAGTGCCCGCGGTCCTGCAACGTGCCGCGGACGAGTAGGTGCTCCCTTTTTTTGGGGTAATTGCTGCCGTCGGTGGATGGGCGATGGCAGCACCAATAGGTGAGTCGCTTGATCTCTGCTGACCGCGATCCACCGACATTTCGCGCGAAAGAAAAGAAAAAGACAATAATACGACTAATCTAACAACTATTTCTAACGACTAATCTAACTATTTACAACTACCAATATATACAAGGCGATACGCCAAACACTTTTTATCGCGGATAATATAATAACCGGGCTTTGACAATCCGAAAAGAAGGAAATTGCCTTTATATTTTTATCGCGGATAGGGGAGACCGGGGCTATTCGTGACACTGCTGAAATTTTGTCGCGGGCCTAACTTTAAAATGCTTGCTGCTAGAAATCTGTAATATCAATCACAGATGTCTCTTAGTGTCCTCTAGGTACCAACGGAATGGCATTTGCGTGTCAACCATTTTTCTCTCTCAGTGACAGAAAGTCTGATTTCAAGTGCTCAAAGTAAAATTTTTTAAATCCCGAAAATTTGTTTTCTCGCCGAATAAAATAATAAGAGATCCCAAACGGTAAGTTGTATTCAGTCACTCGACTTCACTAAGCATAATGCATGAGTAGATTTTATGGTATTCTTTCTTATCTGTAAGTCACGGATCATGAATGAGGAAAAACCACGCCGGAGCATTTCGTGACACGAGCAATCGGGGCAACCAAAAAAACCACGATTAAGCGTTCAAAGGAAGAACCAGTTTGCAGGGGCCGTGGATGCCTTCGAGAAGTGGTTCCCTGTAATCGAATGTGAGCGATGAGGGCGATTAATGGAATAGGCGTTACTTTTTTCCTCATAACTTTTTATACATATAATATGTAAATTCTGACAAATAAAGGCTTTTTCGAAGTATAAAGTAGATAAAAATTGCAAAAACGAAAGAAATCCATATAGTTTGTTCAATCAGAGAAAGTGTTGCGCATTATCCCATGGTCTGTCACGAATTACCCCGGCCCTGGGGCAATTCGTGACACATGACACAGCGATACATTTCTTGATATATTTCGAGACTCGTGAAAGAAAAACCTATATTTTTTTTTTTAAACTAGAGAGATGGACGATTACATCGCACTAATAAAAATTTTTTAAACATTTATACGAAGCGAGAACAAAATTCGAAACAAAAATGTGTCACGAATAGCCCCGGTCTTCTCTAATATAATAACTGGCTTTGATAATCCGGAAAGAAAAAAATTATCTTTACATTGAATAATTTTGCAACCGCAAATTACATAATAATCATTCCCAAAAATTTAAATATACAATATACGATTTTTTTATTATAAAAAAATTAATTTGTCTTTTATAAAATTAATAATCTTTAAATTAACCTTCCAAAAGGGGAGGCGTTTGCAGGGACCTGTAATTGCATTCTTCATCTTCTTCTGAAGAAGATAACGGCCTCTTTGTAATTTTCCTTTTTTTCTTCTCTTCGCCAGCTGAAAATTCAGAATTCAAATCTGACGTGTTTTCAACTTTTTTACATTTTTCTCTCGCCGTCATATAATTCTCTAAAAAACATGTGAAAACAAATATTCAATTTATATCAGTATATAACAATAAATTGCACCACTGTCCACGATGATCCCGGCATTTTTATCTAAATAATAAAAGATCGAAAGCAGTATTAAAATCTATTGACAATGAAGAAGAAAAGCTGCGACAGAAAGAAACAGACAAAAATAAAAAACTTTACTTTTTATTTTTAAATTATAAGGTTTGCATGCATTTTTATGTTTATTAATTAAAAATTGACCTCCGTCGAAAATCATATAACAAGTATCACAAATTTTGTATAGATAATAAAGAAACAGTAAACACGAATAACTTGACTACTGTATGCGATTAATCGTAAATAAACTATTTTGAGTGTAAAAGGGGAAATACAACATACTGGTTTTTATATTTTAATTTCAAACATTTATATGCAATTTGTTCTAAATTCTACATTTGTAAGTTTCCGAGATCATTAACTAAATAAATTCCCAATTTAGACGACTTGCAAAGTTCAGGATAAAAATCAGTGAGTGACTTATATTTATGTCCAATTACAAAAGTACCTTCATTATTCGAAGCAAAATTTCTAATAACTACAATAGTTGTATCAATTAAAGAACAACAATTATCAGGTTTTTCTCTTTTTAATGTATAATTTTTAAACGTAACTTTACTGAATTGATTATAAATATGGAAATTTGATTGTGAATTTATATCATTAATGAGTGGACCATTAAAATGCAAATTGTGAAGTTTACAATTAATTACATTTAATTGTTCATTACTATTAACACAAGAGTTTTGTTCACTTATTCGACAAACAATTTGTTCCAATACTTTATCATTTTTACGAATCATTTTTAATATTGATTGCAGATAATTTTCAAATGGAAAAGCAGTAAATTTCTCTAAAGTTCCAAATTTTACTGCATCATCATGAAAGTGTAATAAGTTGTGAATGTTGATGGACACATTTTCTTTGTCATATAGAATGATAAAGGTATTAACAAAATATTTTAATAATGATTTTGCATAATTTGAATAACAGTCCATGTGCTCTAAATTTGACAAAATTGTAATGGCTACGTGCAAAGTTAAGAAATTAATGTATTTATCATAATTAAGAACTGATTTTAAAGCAACAGGTCCTGTATACAACAAAAATGTCCTAAATTCAGTTGCTTTCCATCTTTTACATTCAAATACAGATCATGGTTTTCGGTTAATTTCGCATGGTATATTATCTTTTTGAAGTTCTAATAATTTCGATAACTCAGACATTTTATTAAATGATAGTTTAGATCGGGGTGTTCCAAAGCACCATAATTTAACAAGCAATTTCTTAACAATTCCCAGGAAAAGCATATACATCGGATCTGACAGAAAATCTTTTACCATATTTATATTAGGAATTAATTCCAGAATAGATGTACCTGTATGATGATTTGGTTGTAATTTTAGTCGAAAACTTTCGTTTGTTCTTAAAGGAAAATTATTTGAATATGGATAGCTCACTCGATCGCGAATATATTCTCCTTTTGCTGTACATTTGGTGCAAGAATAATAACCCGAATGACCCTTTGTAAATGTAATAAAAGATTTAGCAGGTATGTCGCATATGAAAGCATTAATTTTAAATGGATAGATGTGACCATTAATTGTTATGCCATGAGTAGTCAAAGCTATTACTTCTTCCGTGAAATCTCTCAAATATACGTTTGCATCCGCAGGCTTTTCCTTCCCGTAATAAATTCCAACAATATTTACTTTATTGCAATTTTCAACTAAATTGCACAAAATAGGATACGCTTGACCTCTTGAACTCTTAAATAAAGGGAGACCATCAATATTAATATATTAACTTGTATATGTTGCAAATGTTGAACAGAATATCGCGACATAAGTTACTTGACACAGTTACTTAAACCGAAATGATAATACTGTCCTGGTCTTAGGTCTTGTTAATTTTAATTTTTCTAGGAGTTTTTAATAAGCTACGACTATTTGAAGGCAATTCCGGATATTTAGGTTTTATACCTGTTATCAATTCATTTAATGCAACATGAGATATGCAATTTTTAATAGCCCTTTTTTGGAAGCTATGATACAAAACTAGAATCATCGACAAGATTATCAGATGCAGGAGCATTAACAATATTATTTATTGCTTTGTTAATATCAGAATTGCTGCGATTTATTGACTCATTTTCTAAAGCATTGCGTTCTTCAAAATTATTATTACAACTATTATTTACTTGTTCAGCATTACCCAAATCGTCATTTAATTCATCATTATTGCTATGGATATTCTGCGTTAATAGGAAATGATTGGAGACTTGTTTACAATCGGCATTTTTATATAATGGAATATTATTACCTGAAATTGAGGATGTGTTTTCTAATGAAGCTGAATTACAAGTACTCTGTATAACGTTAATTGCTGAATCTGACATTCTTTTAGCTCGTCGATAATAATCTCTTTTTATTTTCGGCATTTTTAAAAATTATTAATATAATGTACAATATATGCGGCCTGTCGATGTCTTTGTCAAAATTACTGGAAAATACCAGAAAGTTTATTGTTTACGACTACAATTGGCAATACGTATATGAAACGTTACGACGTTTCGACCCCTAACATTGGGTCCTTTTCAAGCAATCTAAATAAAAAACAATTTAGTGTAACACTAATTTGGTCACTAGATAAAATTAATTGTCAAGAAAAATATTATACACAAAAAACGGTACCTGGTAAACTATCTTTGTCACGACTTACATCCACATTTACGAAAATTTTTGCCGAAATATCATAAAATTGATCGCTGGAAAACCAATAGTCAGTGTGAAATGTAAAAGTATGCAAATTACATAAAAGAAAGAAGGCAGAAATATTTTACATGTACTAGGTGCGCAACTAAGTTTCCGGGTTTTTTTGATCAATAAAAAATGGAAAATTTCAAGAGAAATACAAAAAATTGTTTATTCAAAGTATCGTCCCTCGCTAGCTATACATTTTCGCCATCTCTCTGGCAATACATGAATACCGCGACAATAAAACGACGCGTCTTTGGACCGAAACCATTCATCCAACCAATTTTGCACTTCTTCGAAATTGGTCAAGTGTAGCCCAGCCAAGCCATGCGCCATCGACCGGAACAAGTGATAATCGGAAGGCGCCAGGTCTGGCGAATACGGCGGGTGCGGTAGCAGATCCCATTTCAGCGTTTTGATGGTGTTCTGGACGATGGAACTGCGATGGCACGGAGCGTTGTCGTGCTGCAATATCACTCGTTCGTGTCTCGTGTCCCATTCTGGCCGTTTTTCGAGCAATGTATGGTTTAAATTGATCAGTTGTTGTCGGTAGCGATGCCCATTGACAGTTTCGCCCGGTTTCAGCAGCTCATAGTACACGATTCCTTTCTGGTCCCACCAAACGCAGAGCATTTGGCCGTGCCGTCGATGTTGATTCTTTACCAGGTGAAAGCCACGATTTTTTGCGTTTGGGATTCTCTAAATATATCCACTTCTCATCGCCAGTAACAATTCGATGAAGAAAACTCTTTCTTTCATGCCGCAAAAGCAAAATTTCGGAAGTGGCTCTTCGATTTTCCATCTGTCTCTCAGTCAACTCATGCGGCACCCATTTTCCTTCCTTTTGAATTTTTCCCATGGCATGTAAACGTTTGGAAATACCTTGGTGAGTCATGTTTAATGCCTCCGCAAGTTGATCTTGTGTTTGCGTATCATCTTCATCCAATAACGCTTGCAGATCGGCCTCAATTGTTTTTGGTCTTCCGGAGCGCTCCTTGTCCTCAGTGTCGAAATCGCCACTTCTGAAGCGTTTAAACCAATCTTCACAGGTAGTTTTCGATGGTGCATGTTCGCCGTAGGCCTCCTCAAGCAAACGACGTGCTTCAGCTGCATTTTTTTTTTTCAAGTTAAAGCAGAAAAGCAAAGCTTCCCGCAAATGCTGTTTATTTGGCACAAAACTCGACATCTCCGTTGTTAGAAAAAATATTTTTGCGTTGCGATATGTGTTTATATAACGACTGGTTATTGTTAACAGATGTCCAAGCTATAACTTCAGACAACTTCAGACATGTAAGTCGAGTACATGTGTTATTGGTGCCATCTATGTGTGAAACCCGGAAACTTAGTTGCGCACCTAGTATGAGTCGGTGAAAACAAAGACCGTGTTTTATAAGGAGAGTGCGACCGCAGTGATGAAATGCTGTCTTTAGTGCCCACAGTAGAATATCGGAGCAAGACATTATCGCGGAGCAACAATCGACGCGTGTTTACATGTCGGAGTTGAGAGGCGTACTAATTGTTTTCCGGACCTAGCAATGTACGTTAGAGGTTGTTAATATAAACATGTGATATTCACGTGATATTTACAGCGACGAGATTACTTTGTCATATAGGATTTAAGTTTTCTGTGTCCTTTTTTAAGTTAATCGTGTTAGAATGTTTTTTAATCAAAAACATTTCAGCAATCTCTCTCTTTTTAGTGTTTTTCTCTTTATGGATGATGTCGGTTTCCGCCCATTTAAAATTGTGACCACACGACACACGGTGCTTACTCACAACCGAGTGATTGCTGTCATGCTTTTTGATATCTTTTTGATGCTCCTTTACGCGTGTCATTAGATGCCGTTTAGTCTGCCCTATATATGTTGCACCACAATCGCTACAATCCATCTTATATACGAGTTCGGTCTCATTATCCCTGTCTAATTTATCCTTTCCACTTTTTATGATTCCCTCGAGTTTTTTCGGGATGGTATATATAGTGTCGAGGTGGACTGTATTCTACTGTGGGCACTAAAGACAGCATTTCATCACTGCGGTCGCACTCTCCTTATAAAACACGGTCTTTGTTTTCACCGACTCATACATGTAAAATATTTCTGCCTTCTTTCTTTTGTGTAATTTGCATACTTTTACATTTCACACTGACTATTGGTTTTCCAGCGATCAATTTTATGATATTTCGGCAAAAATTTTCGTAAATGTGGATGTAAGTCGTGACAAAGATAGTTTACCAGGTACAGTTTTTTGTGTATAATATTTTTCTTGACAATTAATTTTATCTAGTGACCAAATTATTGTTACACTAAATTGTTTTTTATTTAGATTGCTTGAAAAGGACCCAATGTTAGGGGTAGAAACGTCGTAACGTTTCATATACGTATTGCCAATTGTAGTCGTGAACAATAAACTTTCTGGTTTTATCATTATTGGCGGGACAAACAATTCATTTCGATTACTGGAAAATAATTAGAAAATGTAGGCACATATTTTTAAGGTAATATGTATCATCGTAACATGACAATATGAACGGAATGTATAACGTAATAAAGTAAGGTTATTAAAAAGTTTTCGCTCACATGTATTAATATAGTGCTGAGTGGACTTAGGATATACTGAGAGATTATTCTTTTTGACACAGAACTAAGAATTATATGATGGTAGTAACATGTAGACACGTAAAACATATTATATCTCAAATAACTTTGTCGCATCTTATTGGAAACACGAAGGAGTAGAAATATTGTATAATAAATACATAAAATGAATTGTGATCCTATAATCTAATCTTAAGAAAATAAGAAAGGAAATACACTTACATTTTTTCGTATAATACATCAATCACTCTTCGAAAATATCTTTTTGCAGCTACCAGCGCGCAGCGTTTCATTTCGACACGTTGCATTACTGATCGTATTTTTCCAAGTTTTGGCGCGATCTTGACAATCCAGCGCGCGTGCGCGCGTTACCACTTCAGAAAAAGTTCTAGTTCTAGTTCTTTTCTTAATAATACAGAAAAGAACCATCAGTTAATCTTTTTGGCTTAAATTATGTATACGAGTGAACAATGGGTGAGAGAAACAAAACCCGCATACAAAATGAAAAAGAAACGATAAAATATAGCAAACATTTTTTTCAAAGTTATTAATAAAATAATGTGTAAATAATAAATAAAATATGTTTTATTCTATATTTGTTCGAGAGCGCGCGGTAGCGCGAAGTAGCGCGAGGCAACGAGACGACCACAAAAAACAGCAAGCACAGAAATTCAAGAAAAACGAAATATATTTACAGTGTCAATGTACAGAGTTTTACAGCGAGTCCTTTTCAGGCGACAAGCCGTGAGCGGTAGCGCGCACAGAGATTAGCACGGCAAAAGCGGCGAGATGTTACAAGCGCGAAAGCGAAAGCAAGTGCGGAAAAGCGGTGTAGCGGTGTGCGGTAGTATAAGGATATACTAGGCGATATCGGCGAGCGAAATCGATTCCGCGGCGCAGCGGCGATCCCTTTATCACCTCCGAGGCGGAACTCCCTCCAGGCTCGTTACAAATAATTTCGGGAAGGTGATTGGCCATCGGTGGCCCCCGTCATCGCGCTGACGTCACGGTTTCGGTTGAAGATCCGACGTGCTCGTTACATGTTTTCGATTGCGATGTTTACAGCATGGATCTTTCCCGTGTGTAAGAGCGGTTACTTGACTTTGTTTGGCGTCTGGTTGACCGTGGCAGCGTTATTGTAATGTTCGCGAATGTTCTGGAACGCGAAGAAGGGAAAGATCCATGCTATACTAGACGCGATATCTTCATGCGATTGCTTTAATAATCTCTTAAATGCGACTTCACTTTACATTTTAACGAAAGCGTGTTTGCGCTGACACGCGATTATCATGATCTCGAACAATATTATATATTATAGTTAGGTAAAAAAAGAATAAGATAAATTACATAAATTTTGTAATAATAATGCGTACAATTTATTATTATTTAAAAATTAATGTATATGAGCGAAAACACGTCAAGCGGGACACCTTCGAAAGATGATGTTTGAAATACTGGATAATAATTTTTTAATACGTTCTATACTTCCAAATAAAAGCGCTGTATTTTTTTTAGATTTTTAAAACCAGTATTTTCAAAGTTATTAAAGATCGAAAATTGCACCAAATCGCTGAAAATTGGACAAACACTCTCATTAAAATATCAATATCTCTGGTTTTATGCTACTTACAGACTTCGGCATGGGCTCATTTTGAAGCTCTTGAACGTCGCTTCAATTTCGTGTAATTGAATTTTAACAAGAAAAATTTTGGTTAATTGTTATAAACAATTAAATTTTCAAAGGTGATTTTTCATAACTTACCACCACTGTAACATGTTGAAAAAAATACGAGCTTGTTCGTTAGTTAATTCTCTACAAAACTGGCTAGTTTCAGGATGGAGAACGAATGGACACTATCCGAAAAAAAAAAAAAAAAAAAGCTGTGTTCACAGCGGCGCGGGAATGCGACGCGCGGCGTGCGGCCCGTGCGGCAAATATTTAAAAGGATGCAGCAATTGCGCGGCGCATGCGCAATAGGGTTTTACTACATCTGACGCCATATTGGTTTTCTGGCTTCACTTGGGTCTCACTCTCTCCTATGCTCGTGGCATAGGAGTGTCCAGACCTGATTATATGACCGTATGTACACTGAAAAAAATGTTGTTGTACAGACTAAATTTGTATTATTGTTGTTGATCCAATGGTTGATTCAACAATTATTAAGTTGCATTAAAAAAGGTATAGTTCATGCATGTCAACCATCAAAATTTTTTAATCAATAATTAGTTAATTCAACTAATGTTCAGTTAAATCAACTAATGTTTAGTTGAACGTATTGGACTAAATATTTAGTTGGATGAAACATATTTTGCGTTTTTCAACAAATTTTTTTTTTTCAGTGTACGAGTTATTCTCAATTTCCTTTCGACGTGTCCTCTAATAGTCAACAATTGCTGCAAGTTTCATCAAATTCGGAGGTAGGGGCTATTCGGAAGTTGAGCCGGATTTTATCAAGCCAAAATGCAAAACTTGGTAAGAGGTTACCGGAAGATAGTGTGAAACAAGTCCTGGATTTCTATACATCCGATTACATGAGTCGTGTAATGGCCGGAAAAAAAATTACGTCACAATAAAAGAATGTGGTCAAAAAGTGCAGAAACAGAAAAGACTAATACTGACTAATCTGAGGGAAACATACCGTTTATTTACGGAGAAGTATCCGGACGTAAAAATCGGTTTTTCCAAATTTGGTGAATTGAGGCCAAAACATTGCATACTTCCTGGAGCAACTGGAACTCATTCCGTTTGCGTTTGTGTTATCCACGAAAACGTCAAATTAATGATAGACGGCGCAAGAATACCCCAGCTAACATCGGACACATTGCAGCCTATCACTAATTATAAAGACTGCTTGGCACGAATCATATGCAATCAACCATCAATCAACTGTCATTTAAAAAAATGTGATTGCTGTCCAGGTACATCGAAGTTAATGGAGCAGTTGCAAGATTTATTCGATGAAGAATTTCAAGATACTGTATATATCAAGATAACGTTTAGACAGTGGGTATCGGTTGATCGAACAGATTTGGAAATAATTCAAACATCTGTACAAGAATTTCTGGAAAAACTTGACGTGAAGTTGAACGCGTTAGTCACGCATGCATTTTTTGCTGAGCAGCAGTCGACATTCTTTTTTTTTTTTTGAAGTCCGAAAAAATTAATTGCAAACAGGAGAATGCTTGGTGGTGTGTGATTTCTCTGAAAATTACGCGTTTGTAATCCAAGATGCAATTCAGGGTGTGCATTGGAATAACGACCAAGTCACTTTGCATCCCTTCGTCGCCTACTACAAAGAAGATGAAGTACTAAAACATAGGAATTTTGTTGCGATTTCCGAGTGTTTGAAGCATGATACGATTGCCGTTCACCTGTTCCAGCGTCACTTTATACGTTTCATGCAAAAAAATATTCATGACGTAGGCAAGATTATCTACTTCTCAGACGGAGCCAGCGCGCAATATAAAAACAAAAAAAATTTTATAAATCTATGTCACCACAAAGAAGACTTTGGTATGTCTGCGGAGTGGCATTTTTTTGCGACGTCGCATGGAAAGGGACCGTGTGATGGTATTGGAGGAGCACTCAAAAGACTAGCTGCGAAGGCCAGCTTGGAACCACTCCAAGACCCCATCACTACCCCAAAAAAATTTTTTAAGTGGGTCCAAAGAAATAGAAACATCATCAACATCGACGTGGAATTTTTCACCAACGAGCAATATCGAGCTGAAACTATCAAACTGCAAGCTCGTTTTGATCATGGTGTAAAGAAACAAGGTGAAGCATTGCGCATATGGCGGTCGCACGATAAAATTAGCCAATGAAATTTGGGTCCAAGTACACGCGCGAAATTCAAATAGGAAATAATCACGTAATCAATGTCACCGATGAGTACCTCGTCGGTGGCAATGTATGTTTATAATTAAGATTGTAAAAGGAAAATGTAAAAATTTTTTTATGTACAAAAATAATATATATAAAATTTCAAAAAAATATAAATAATAAATATTTTATCTCTTATGTAATCTCATAAAATAAATTACAAGGTATCTTTTCAAAAGGTATATGTATATGTGTTACTAAAAGAAAAAGAATATAATATAGACAGAGTATGTAACATGTAAAAGAACAATGGAATAATACAATTTGTAGTATAAAAATGCTGTTATTTTTATTTCTCACTACATTTTACATTATATCTTATACAGTACTTTGTACAAAAATATATATATTATCTTATATATGTGGGATTTGTTTTATTACATATTTTAGATATTTTTTTGCTTTTTTTCTTTAAAATATTATTTTCTACAATTTCTTTATTTAGTTTTCGCAATCGTATATATGTACGAGTACGTACAAGACAAGCAATGACTGCTCTAGGAAAGTTATTATTAGTTTTTGTACAAATAATATCAATTAATTTATCAAAAATCCGTGGTTCTTTATTTAAAAAATTACCATGAAATTTTTCGAATTCGGAATTCATAATATTTGCTGCTGCTTCTAATTCGGTAGTGGGATACATTAAATTTCCTCTAGATTTAAAAGAAACCCAATCGTCTGAAATTGCTGGAAGTGTTTTTGTAGGGACACCTAAATTATTATAAGTGTTACGGAATCTATGTGCTACATATCCAGCAACATACAATAAAGCATTTTTTTCTATAATTTCGGTGCCTGTGTTTTGTTCAATGGTTTCAAGTAATTCTAATTCTTGTAAAGTTGGGGTATAACAGCTCAAATCAATTGCTGGAAAAATTATAAGACAAGACAATTATGGAAAAAATTATAAACATGGATATAAATAAATTATATCACATTATTCAATAAGAAATAGCAAATTGAATATATTTTGAATATATTTTGATCCATACAGTATTGATAGATAAACTTAATGACAATCTAAAATATAAGATCAGACTATAAATATCGATGTATAAATATAGGCTTTAACATTGATGTATATAAAACCGGCGGCACACGATGTTTATTTCATGTTACATTATTTGCTGGATTTCCTTGCTGCTGTGTGGGCAGTTGTCGTAGCAATGCTACTAGCTGTGTTGTTAACTTGTCTTTACATGGTGCGGTCTTTCGTACAGGCTGAGTAGCTGGACCTTAATTTTTCAAATAAGAACAAAAACATACCGTGTGCCGCTAGTTAAATGGATGTCGATTAAATTACTATTTCTCACTAAATAAGCTAGACAGGACGAATTTCTAAAAAAAAAAAAAATTTTTTTATTTGCTGTATTATTAAAAAATAATTAATAAAAAAATCAAATTAATATTCGTACTAGTAGTCATAATATAGAATATATACATACGCTAATACTAGATATTTTATGTATTTTTTTCTTTTAATAGATTAAAATGCACGCACACACTGCATATATATATACACATTCATAATGTTCTAAACGGCCAGCGTCTAAACAATAAATTAATAAAAATTAATATTTTAAACTTTTTACGTTACCTTCAATGTTTTCAACTTCTTGTATATCGATATCCATTGCTTCTTCCTCAATTTTATTAAAAAATTTTTCTGTATTTATAAAGTCTTTCTCTTCAATAACTATTGATTTTTCTTTTGGTATGGAATGCAAATTTGTTGCTTGACTATGAACATTGTTATGTGCTTCATCAATTTCTGTGAGAATAGTAGAATTATCTCCTATAGTATTTGCACCTAAAGTGACATACTCCGAGTGTTTACCTAATATGTACCATCTCAATCTATATTTTAATTGCACAGGTGTAGGATGGTCATATCCTGCACCCATCATTCTTAAGTATGAAAATAAATTTTCTAGGACATCTTGGTTCAGTCTTCTTGTTAATAGATATTTTATTGGAAATTCTTCAGATGAATATTTTTGTAGAATATATGGAAACATTTCAACTAATGACTTGTTACACACTAAAATTCCTTTTTGAAACTGCAATAATGTTGATCTACGTCCCACTCGCATTTCCAGAATAAACTCGTTCATATTAGCAATTATTTTATTTTGTTCATCTATATTAATACCATATGCATGTGAGCTAGTACAATGCCCAAATTTAAAGTTGCTATTAAAAATGTCAAACCAGTCATTAAATAACTTAAGTATGTCAGCAGTTTGTTTCCATTGTGGAGAAGTAAGTAGATCCTTTTCTCCGCACCAACGTATTGCTAATGCATTAGTATTTGAGAAAACTTGTGCAGCCATTTTAACATTTTGTCTCTGTGCTCCTTTTATATCTAAATGTGCTCTACTTAATTTGTGAGCTATTTTTAAATCTCCTGAATTTAATCTCAATATTTCTTCTAAGCATGTCTTGTCAACATCAATTCCTTTCGTTTTAAAGCCAGAGTCGAAAAAGTTATTCCTGGCCAATTTTATTAAGTGAGGAACGTCAGCGTAAAAAAATATTTTTAATGAACTATTACTTGGATGTATAATATAATTTTGTTTCACAATGGTTTCTTGTTCATTCTTTTTCGGGGTATCTGTGCTAACATTTATTCCAATATTAAGATTATTCCACAGTTTCATGTTCGCTGGCCCCATATCACTTATCACAGCCAAAACAATATAATTAATTTCATAAAGTCTATTTATTATTGTTAGCAATGTATCTGCAGACATAGGTTTATCAAACTCATAATATATTGGCTGTTTCCATTTACAAAACAAACCTCGGGCCAAGACAAACTGACATGTCTTATGAGATCCATAAATCCTCTGTTCTTTCCGTTCTATTTCAATTTTATTTGAAACGTATACTTCGTCGAAAGTTAACACCGTCAATCTTTCGTGTAAACTAAAGCTCTGTCCTTTATCATTCATAATTTGAAGCACATCTGTCAAAATTCCAGGTGGAATACGAAATGAAGCACACCAGTTACGTAGGGTTGTTTCACAAGGTAATGGCATTTTCTTTGTATTACGTAAATATCGATAAGCTTTTGGACTCAAGGACCGTAAAGCAATAGCTGATACTATATCTGCAGACGACCATGTAATGCGAGTGTTTGTTTTTTGTGACATCAACATTTTTATTTGACCAGAAGTAAAAACTTTGCGTAACGCATGTAAAGGTATTACATCTTCCTCTTGTTTATCTATTACTATTTGTGTTAAAAGTTCAGATTTTGTTTCTACATCTTTCTGTAAGTTTTCCACCTGTTGACTTAATTTTATATTATTTTCAATAAGTTTATATTTCTCCTTAAGTATTTGATTTTTTTCTTTAATTAACATTTCCTTTTCTTTCTTTTCTTTTTCTAATAAATCCATTAATATTGATACATTTTGTTTGGTAGATGTTTTATCCCTGTAAAATGTATTTATATTTTAAGAATATTATTACATTTGTCGCACGACAAATTTTTCGAGCATGTTCATTGGTCACAGATTAGAAAATTTCTAGATTCGAAATTTTTTCTATTTTGCAACCAATCAATATGCTAAAAAATTCGTGTTGTACAAGTGTAATATTACTCTAACATTAAGTTCTTATATAGGTTTAAAAATATAAAAATATGTATATTAATTGTACATACCTTGTGTCTGTTTCTTGTTCTGTTATCATATCTAATTCACAGGTATCGTTTTTTGAGCCTCTTTGTTGTGTATTTTGTTTTTCTGTAATTATATCTGTGACGTTTTGTACCTTTTCATGTATGTGCTGCTGTTCTTGAGCATATTTTAAAAGTTGTACATATGTTGGTACACCTGTCTTTACTCTGAAATAAATTTATATTGTAAGCTCAGAGGGTCGATTGTGTATCGCACAACTCTGTGAAAATTACAAAAGTGAGCAAATTTACTAAAATATTAATAATTTCATTGGTCAGCGTCAAGTGAATTTGTTCACTTTTATATTTTTCATCAAGTTAATATTATTATACACATACAAAATCCATAAAATCTATGTTTCAAAAATCTATTTATATAACAAAATATATTTTTCTTTTTAATAAAATGTTCTTACATGGATTTTACTTTTACAACTCCTGTTTCTTTCATTGTTACATTTAATAATTTGCTCGGCACTGCATCCTTTTTTAGACGACGTATCTCTTTGGCAAATTTTTTTGTTCGTGGCTTTGTCCACTTCATCTCGAAACAATTTTCTTCGAAATGAAGATTGCATATTCTTGCTTTAATAAATAACACACATGTATAAAATTATAATAATCTCTCTCTCTCTCTCTCTCTCTCTCTCTCTCTCTCTCTCTCTCTCTCTCTCTCTCTCTCTCTCTCTCTCTCTCTCTCTCTCTCTCTCTCTCTCTCTCTCTCTCTCTCTCTCTCTCTCTCTCTCTCTCTCTCTCTCTCTCTCTCTCTCTCTCTCTCTCTCTCTCTCTCTCTCTCTCTCTCTCTCTTCTCTCTCTCTCTCTCTCTCTCTCTCTCTCTCTCTCTCTCTCTCTCTCTCTCTCTCTCTCGTGTGTGTGTGTGTGTGTGTGTGTGTGTATGTGTGGGCGTGTGTACACTTACCAGAGTTAATTTTGATATTAACTTCATTTCTTTTACAAGCTTCAAGCCATTGCTGGCGAATAACTTCTTCTTTCGGAAAACGGAATAATTTAATATTCTTTGCGCGTGCATTCTCTGTGCGGCTGTTACAGCCTTTTATGTAACACGCTGGCATTTCTGCAAAAAAACATTATACAGATTATACAATACTATACTATATTAAACGCTGCATTACATTACAATAAATTACAATAACTCACCTCAATCTAAAAGCTAAATAAGTAAGATTTTAACAGGTTATAATACACGTTTACGTGAGCCTTCGTCGCCATATTGTTTCAATGCTTTGGACCACGGTCTTAAGACCGTGCTTTGGACCCAATTTTGATTGGTCAATTCATGGACGACTGCGCATCACAGGGAATGCTTCACCTTGTTTCTTTACACCATGGTTTTGATCAGGCCAAGCCCGTGCGTGGGACACTCACGTTGCATTCTTTTTTACCAAGATCAAAAAGTGAACTGATTGTAAAACAATTCTCGGCAGGAACGCAAGAGCAGGTTGCTGTAGTTTGTAAATAAAATACTTATTTGGTTTTCTCAAATACTTGTCGAGGTGTTGTTGAATTACCCTGTTCAATCCCGAACACAATTCCTTTCCTGCACGCAAGTTTTATGAGCGCGCCAGGACAGCAGCGTGGTACTTGTTTTCTTTTTCGAATAGTGTCCATTCGTTCTCCATTCTGAAACTTACCAGTTTTGTAGAGAATTAACTAACGAACAAACTCGTATTTTTTTCAACATGTTACAGTGGTGGTAAGTTATGAAAAATCACTTTTGAAAATTTAATTGTATATAACAATTAACCAAAATTTTTCTTGTTAAAATTCAATTACACGAAATTGAAGCGACGTTCAAGAGCTTCAAAATGAGCCCATGCCGAAGTCTGTAAGTAGCATAAAATCGGAGATATTGATATTTTAATGAGAGTGTTTGTCCAATTTTCAGCGATTTGGTGCAATTTTCGATCTTTAATAACTTTAAAAATACTGGTTTTAAAAATCTAAAAAAAATTGACATTCGTTTTTTGGTTGCATAAAACGTGTAGAAAATTCAGTGACAAAATCGGAGTCATGACCTAAAATTTTGTATTTATTTTGTCCCGCTTGACGTGTTTTTGCTCATATTAGAAATATTGTAAATATAATATTAAATATATAATAAAAATCATAAAAGTAAGATCCAAATGCGGACATAAAATAAACATCCGAATAGGACATCCTTTTCAATTCCAACAATGGACATCTCTTGAATGTTCATTTTATGTCCATGGACGTGCGAACATAAATCGGACTTAAAATGGATATTCTGAAAATGTCCAGTGCTATCTGGGTACGTTACCATACGAAAGTCTTGTGCAGAGTCTCTAAAGCCCCTTGCACAATAGGCAATAGCGATAGCGACAGCGACAAAGTTGCCGACAAAGCTACAGCTACATCGTTATCGCCTATTGTGCAAGGGGCTTAAAACGTGCTAAGCAGCTACGTCATAGAAGGAGACAGCAGATCGTATGTCTGTACTTCTTTCCCCGCTCGAACTGGCTCGAAGCTTATCGAGCGTCGGACGCGGCTGCCGCGACCAGCATATCCCATCCAACTGGATAGTTCGGACATGAACCATTAGCACGGACACGAACCATGTGCAATTACCGAGCGAAATGACGTAGCTGAGTCGCACTTTCTCAGGCGGCGCGTCAGAAAATGCGTCTTCAGAAAGAACAAAAGGGATGGCCTCTCTCAGGTTTCTTTCTGCTATAACTAACATTTGTATCAACTTTTTTCTAATATAAAAAAATGTGTAATGACGTTGATTTGTAATACTGTTGTTATCAACTAGATGGCAACACCAATGTCACTGATGCGGCTAATCACCAAGTTTGTAACGGACGTTGTAATTGGATGCGTTTGGAAGCCCAAAAATATCATTTATAATTCTCATTGTCAGTGCGTCGGATAGCAACAGTGAATTCCATATACAGATACTGAAATGAGTGATTTATCGTTCTGGCTGTCGCCGAGATAGAGATGCTTTTAGGTGTGTGTACATACATATAATACTTTTCTCTCTTTTTAATACGACCTGATTGATCAATTGCATAAATAGATAGAGATGCATATGATATAACTTACTGCGTCATATTTATGCGCATTCCACATTACCCGACCTATTCCACATTATCCTTGCAAAATCTACACTGAGAGCCGAAAAACAAAGTAATAGTCTCTGAATTTTCGTTTATTCTCAACTTTTAATCTCAATACACAGATGCTTACTAAAAAAAAGTAATGTTTGCTGAAAAACACAGTAACATCTAAAGATTAAGATCGTAAGCGATAGTGTCTGAAAGAAATAATAGAAAAGAAATAATTACTGAGAAGTTCCATTATTCAATCATGTGCGATTCTGTAACCATTACTGTTTTGGCTTTCCATATTCGTTCTATCGCGCGAGTTCAGAGCAGTTCAGAGAGGTATATGAGATTCATAATAGTTATTGTAGAATAAATTGTTAGCTCAGCGTTAGCGTATTAGTCATTCCGGAATCTTAGGTTCGAATCCCGTCTCCCGTCAATGTGTTTCAAAAATTGTAAAACAGTGCGTAATTTTAATTAATAAAATAGAATATATGCGAAACCACGAATACAAATTAAACTATAAAAATATTAGATAAAAATAAGAACTATTTAAAAATAAGAAAGAAAAAAATTATTATTTTTTTTTTTCGTTAAAATATTGCACCGGAATCATTACTGGTCTTTATCGTAATGAATACTGTGAAATCCATACTGGTTACTGGGAGAATTATGTTTATATATTGTAGTAGTGTGTAATGGTTAGGGGAGAAAGAGGCACTTTAGGACAGAGGCAGTTTAGGACATCTCGAATAAAGAACAAAGTCACTTTTTTTCATATTAAACGCATTTTTCGGTTGGCAACCGGTCAATAGATAAACTTCACATGAGAGCTTCCGAGCTGTTAGCTGTCAAACTAATCTACAAACTGTTAGTGATTTTCGCTGGCTGTTGTAATTATTTTGGCTCGCAAATGTAAGTATTTTTATATTAAACTATTGCTCAAAAGGAAATTCACTTGTATGTTCTGGTTATGATTATATGTTTTGCGTTGTAATGAACAAAATACAACAACATAATAAAAGAGTTGGTATAAAATATTACGTTTTCTTTTTTCAAGTTAGGGTTGGAGCAGTATTGGACAAAGAGAAATTTGAGAGAAAGAGTTAGTGAAAGAGAAATTTGTGAGACTAATTCTTGCCTTAATTAAGTTCCGATAGGTGGACACTTATGTTTATTTGATTGCCTACTACAAATTACCTACTGTATTGTTAAGAAAAAAATATATTATTAATTTTTAATATATATTTTAAATATATTAAAAATATATTAAAAGAGGTTTGTAAGATGTTGCCTAGCAAGAGATTTATTACTTTTAATAAATAAAATAAGAAGACGAGAATTATCTCGGTTTTTTATTATCAGCCTTAAACTGCCCCAGCAGCGTCCTAAACTTCTCCTCCAGGGAGACAGATTAGAACGGAAAGAATATTTTTTTAAAAGGTAGAAACAACGCACTACTCTCAAATATGTTTGTTTTACCATACGTTTATATTGAGCATTAACAATAACCAAATTAACTTATAATTGAGTCTAAGACCCAATTTCTTAAAAATTGAGAAAGATATGAACTTTAAAAAAAAGTGTTCTACAGTGCCCCCCTCTCCCCTACTGTAAGAAAGATTAAAAGTTGAGAGTAAGCAAAAATACAGGAATTATTACTGTTTTTCGGCTCTCACTGTACCTTCCAAAAAATTAATATAACATTAAAATTACTAGATAAACAAAATTTGTTAGGGACACGTTATGACAAAAATTACTTGACATTACAACTTAATGAAAACTAACAGGTTCAGTTTTCATTAAGTTGTAATGCTAAAAGTATCTTTAATAGTTTTCAAGTTATGTTTTCATAGCAATAGTTTTCAAGTCTACTTCTATGGAATACTTTTTGAACTCTACCTGAAAGGAATACTTTTGAGGTCACTTGGAATAGATTACGCTAATTCAAATAGAATTTAAAAAAGTGAATTCTATTTGAGTTCATAACAATTACCTATGTTAGTTGGGTAATGTATGTATATTTATTCATATTTCTGAAATAAAATTAAGATACAATAGGTAATGTACGTAAAGCTCATGCTCCAAAAAATATCTTATAAAAATAACTTTTAGACGTCTTTTCAGAAAGTGTTGAAGAGATATTTGCTGGATATCTTTTTGTAAATTGAGACATCTTTTAGACATGCGTGTTGTCCAGATAATTTTCAGATATACTTACGATATATCAACCAGAGACGTTATACGATGACAACGTCTCTGCTCTTTTATTATCATTGGGTTGATTAGATAGTCATGAAAATTTATACAAGGCGGTTCTTTTTATCCGATGAAATACTATATATTAAAGACCATTGACCGTGAATTTTTTGTGACTGTCAGTAGGGTCTCGCAGTCGCGAAAAGAATTTAAAATATTGGTATTATTGATTATCGATATAAATTTTATAATTGCGTATCTGGATAATTAGCTCAATGTAATATTAAATTCATGATTTATTATTATACAGATGCTTGATGAATAAACATGCATATTTATGATATAATATTATATATTATCGCAAAACTATACATTTCTTTCTAAATTTCTATACTTAATTATTACTTATATGAATAATCAATAATCAAACATTAATGATAACAATAAATAAAAATACAGCTTTAAATAAAAATCGAATATTTCGGAATCATAAATATGTTTATACTTTCAGGATAATAATAAATCATGAATTAATTAATATTATATTATAAAATAACCATTTAAATTTAAACAGTCACGCTAATTTGTATAAAATTATCGATCTTTAATAGTATATCTTATCAGCGATATTTCTTCTTTGACTTTCTCTGTTGAAGATATATGTAGGGGAGACCGGGGCAAAGTCGTCACCGGGGCGGAGTCGTCATTGCAATTATCTCGAAATCTGTATGTTGTGTAAATTCGTTATTAATACTGTAAACGCGGCTTATGGTGCCCACGTGACCAACGGAGTTTAGTGAGGTTATGTGTCATGTTGTGATTCTTATCGAGGCAAACGTGTTTTCGGAGGTTGAAAGTAAAATGTTTTGCGCGTCGAAAATTTGTAATATCTTAAATATTATTGTGTCTCCGAATCTCAAAGTAAGTGATTCTAAAGAGTAATACATGCTGAACACGAATCCAGTGAAGTTTTTTTATTTTCATTGACTTCTAATATTTTATGAGCGACCAAACTTGAAACTTGTGTCCGGGGCAAAGTCGTTACCAAGCCATATCATGGAGGCTTCCGGCGAAAATCAAAGTCAAAGAAGCAGCAGCGGTCGGATTCCAGCGAGGACTTGGATAATATGTGCTGCGTGTGCTCAGAGATGACAGAATAGAGCTGACGAGAAACGTGCGAGCGTAGGGCACATAAGTGTGTGCGCTTTTCTTGTAATTATTTTCCGCCATCGTGTTTTTAATTAATGTTTCCATTTTTCTATTAAAAAATAATTAATAAAATGTATTCTATTATTTTTCATGATCGGAATTATGAATTTTTATTTAAAATTCAGTCCGAGAATGGAGTGACGATTCCGCCCCGGCAATTTTGACATTTCAATTTTTGCATCTTTGTCGTTTTTACTCTATATCAGTTGAACAAAGCGACGTAGACCAAAAATGTCCGTATAAATTTTGTAGCCAAGGGTTTACTTTTTACAACGGTATACCACATTTTACTAAAATTATTTGTTTTGTTGTTAAAAATCGGCACCGAAAAAATAGTGACGACTTCGCCTCGGTCTCCCCTACATATATTTTATCTATTTTATTTTTTAATATGTATTTTTAATGTGTACTTATAATGTGTAAGTTATAATGTAAGCTTAAATATAAAAATATAAAATACAAGATATATCTTTATAATAGATATTTTTTAACATTTTTGGATATTTATTTCTTTACATTTATTTTAATAATTAAAATTTTAATTAATTTTTTACAAAAAATATTGAAAGTTACTAAAAAATAATGATTGATATTATTTTCGCAAATAACTTCTCTTATCTTATAGTATGTAAATATAACATAATGTGTTAGATATATTTTTCTATTCCACTCTTACAATAGAATAAAATGAGTTTTTCTCTACCTCTTTGTTTTTCATTATATACATAATTTGAGTAACATATATTGCTGATATCCAAAAATTCAAAGATCCTTTATACTGTCCGAACACGACTAAAAGATGCATATGTCAATTCCATTGTATCTAACGAATCGTCATATTCCAAGTACCAATCTCATCTCTAGATTTATATGCGATATCCGCCCTATGTACCAGCATACCCACATCTCTTGCAATCACATAAGATCAGTGAATAAATTGAAAAGACAGTATGATTTTTCGATGCGCACGAAGCGGAAGATATTTAAGACTTGTGTACCCAGCCTATTTCAAATAGATCAGCGTATTATGGGATTATCATTACGTGTGCCGGATATCTATTATACGATGGATGCGGGGACTTTCGCGGCTCTCAGTCCACGTATTCAGAAATATCTGCTAAGGCGATTACATGTCTGGAACTACCTGTAGTTGGTGTCCGCCTTTGTTGCGTACCTTTATAAAATTGCGGGAAAATAACGTATGAACCAAATGAAAGCATTCATGAATAGTGCGGGATAGACGCGATTGGAATATGGCAATTTTTTATGAAGAGACGGCCTTTAAGATTTCTATTACAGTATAAATTTAAGTATTTGTTTTTCGGGATTTAACATTATTTAATTAGTTATATTTACAATTATTTATATCGTAATATTAATAACAATTATATATTACTATTATTTAATAATTTTATTGTGTATAATATCTATATATCTAATAATATAATATCTTTACTTTATGTATTATAGTATAATAATTAATAAATAATAAATATATATTAGTATTACTTAATAATTTTGTTAAATTTTGATTAGCCATATTAAATATTCTATATACAAATTTTTGTGATTTAATTAAATATCTATAAAATAATCAGATATATTTTCAATATATCATAATTTTATATAAGTGTATAAACTCTCTCTCTCTCTCTCTCTCTCTCTCTCTCTCTCTCTCTCTCTCTCTCTCTCTCTCTCTCTCTCTCTCTCTCTCTCTCTCTCTCTCTCTCTCTCTCTCTCTCTCTCTCCCCTATTCTTTTTTTCTTTATAAAAACAATGTGCTTTTACAGAGAAGATAAAGTATTAACTGCATATATATATGGTATTCCATGGGATCTCAACTTTTTTTTTCACTCGCATTCACCGATTTCTTTTGTTTTGCAGTATGATATTGTACTAAATGATAGGTTCCTTCTCAATTTTTTTCAGAATTTTATGGACGTTATTTCAGTAGATATCAACAGTTGAGTTTTGAGTTTTTTTCAAGAATTGATATTTTCGGAAATTTTTAACTCAAAAGTCCTTCTATGTAAAAAAAATTTGTATACATGAAAAATGTTGGATTTTTCTTGTACTTTGAGATGGTAATTTTAATTTTTTACCATATTAATTTTTAGTACTTTTTTTCATGAAAAACGAATAAAAAATTAATTATCTCAGAAGTGCCATGCTCAATTGAGCTAGTTTTTTTTTCTTTAAATACATTCAGTCGTGTGTAATAACGTGCTAAAATTTCAAAATGCCAGGACTAATAGAAAAAAAGATATGATTTTTTTCGTTTCCATTTTCAAATATATAAAAATCTCAAACTCACTTGAAACAACTATAAAAGCAACTGTAGAATTCACGTGACTCGGACATGTAACCTAATTAGCTAGGGAATCTCTAGGGAATCCACCAAATTGGTAATTCGGACGCTGGATTCAAAACGTAAGACCACGTTTTCATGACCGGCGACTTAACTCTTATTTGTGTTTGTTAAATTCGCCCCTTCCGTGTTAACATAAATTTTTTTCAACTCGACTACTTCCCGGAAAAAAAAAGAATTAAACTTTTGAGGTTTCAGATTAGAACAGTATATAAATTATCTTTTTGATGGAAATGGAATTCTAAGTACACTTTTCAATTCTTTCGAAATCCCTGAAGAATAAGTCAATTTCTAGAATACGAAAATAAAAATTGCTAATTCTGAAATCTAATTTTTTCCACTTATTTAATATTCGTCTTTGATTGAATTTGTATCAATTCTATTTATCAAATTAACTCTGAATTCGGTTAAATGCTTTTTAATTAACTTAATATAAATTATCTTAAGTGAAAATATTCTTAAGTTTTTCATAAAAATTTTACTTCAAGACTATCTACTATATATATTTTTTATTATTACAAATCAGACAATTTGCAATCATTCAGCATACACGAAAAATCTTTTTTTAATCTTTTTGAAAAATATTTTTATGGTTGATCATGAATTTTTGTCGAAGATAGATTGCAAAATGTTCGTTCTGGAAAAATAACTGACTACTGAACATTTTGACTGGATTATATAAAAATCCGTAAGAAAAAAATCATATCTTTTTTTCTATTAGTCCTGGCACTTTGAAATTTTAGCACGTTATTACACACGACTGAATGTATTTAAAGAAAAAAAACTAGCTCAATTGAGCATGGCACTTCTGAGATAATTAATTTTTTATTCGTTTTTCATGAAAAAAAGTACTAAAAATTAATATGGTAAAAAATTAAAATTACCATCTCAAAGTACAAGAAAAATCCAACATTTTTCATGTATACAAATTTTTTTTACATAGAAGAACTTTTGAGTTAAAAATTACCAAAAATATCAATTCTTGAAGAAAAACTCAAAATTCAACTGTTGATATCTACTGAAATAACGTCTATAAAATTCTGAAAAAAATTGAGAAGGAACCTATCATTTAGTACAATAACATACTTTTTTTTGTTTTATATGGGATAAATCTTCTACTACTGGAATCCCCACGGAGGGAATAACGGAGGCAACCAGTCCTGACGGGCAACCAGTCATGGATCCAGTTAAGGATCCAATCGGGGAGCGCCCGTCATTCGGGGAGCGCCTCCGCCCCTCCGGGGTTTCGTCCAGTAGCCCCTCCGAAGAGGGGAACACCCCCCCACCCCCGGGGTGGGGCGGGGGAGTGCCGGATTCTACGCGCTCACTTACGCAAGCGCGCAGCCTACCGGCTAAAACTCCCATGAGTGACCCTAACACTGTGCCTTGGAGGGGGGCCCCGGGAAACGCGCTGATCACATCCATGGGCCCCCCCGCACGTCTCGCCAAGGCGAGTTAATCCTAATCTGTGACGGATGAGTGCCACCACCCTCATCCGCCACCCCTCCCTCCGGGGTTGCTTTCGCAGCGGGCGAGCGGTGAACCCCGACCGCTCACCCGCCCCCCGGACGAGAGAGGGAGGAACGCCGGGTGGCGGAGTCCTCCCTCTCCCGCACCCCCTTAAGGGGCAGGCGGGCTCCGCACCCCCGGGGTCAGGCCACGAGGGCCCTCTCCCGACGCCACGGCCCCCCGCCTTTGCGAGCCGAGGGGAGCACCCGTGACGGAATCCCCGTGGGGAATCCGCCCAAGCCCCCCCCCCCCCGACCCGCCTCCTCTACCGATCTGCTCGGCACTAAATGGCAGCGGCAGGAGGGCGGGCTATGACCCACCCCCGTGCCGCCACCTCCCTCCCCGACCTATCTTGGGCTCTCAGCCCTTCTTCCTCCCTGTGCTGACACTCCCCTCTCCTCCATAAGGGAGAAAAAGGGGGTCCGCACGATTTGGGTGGAGGAAGACGTTCCCCCGTCGGAGGGAGACGACCCCTCCCCCACGCGCGGTCGTCCTATCCTTCGCTCCTATCTAGGAGCCCAGAGCTTCTCCCCTGTTAACCAGGGAGAGCTCATTGACTCACACTGTCCGATTGAGGAGGGGCGGCATCCCCCCTCCTCACTCTCTCGTCCGCCTCCTTCTGCGAAATCACCTGGTCACAGAAGGAGACAAACTTCCTCCACTTTTCTCTGCTTTCCTCTCCCGGCCGAGCCATCGCAGCGACGATAGTCGGCAGGGAGAGGTCCTTTCCTATCTCAGCCCGGAGGGCACGACGCTCTTCCGCCCACGCTGGACAGAACTCCAGCGTGTGCTGCGCCGTGTCCGCCTCCTCCGGACAGTAGTGGCAGCGCGCGGTGCGCTCTTTCCCGATGCTGTGCAGATATTTGCCAAAACATCCATGGCCAGTCATTATCTGCACAGCATGGAAGGCAATAACTCGCTTTTTATTGCCCTCCACCCACTCCTCGAGTACGGGCTGGATGGCCTCGAAGACCCCCTCCCCCACTCCTGGCGGGGGTCCGCTAACCACTCCTTCCATTCCTGGAGGAGGGCCTCTCTGGCTTGGAGCTTCAGCTCCCTCTTGGCCCTCGCCGGGATCGTCCCCTGTGCCTCCCTGATCCTGCTGGCTGCCTCGTACACCTTCGCGTGAGACTTCGCCAACAGGTGTATCTGGGGGATCCCCGCGAGGGTAGTCGCCCCCACGTTGGAGACGGTCCGATAGGCTCTGACGGCCCTATTTGCGATAATTCTCTGAACGGCCGTAAAGTGCGTAAAGCAGCACCGAGTGGACCGTCGCCACGTAGAGACGACGCACGTGCCCACCGGCCCCGCCAATGTTTGGCAACAATCTCGCCAAACTGTTGGCGACTAGCTTCCCTCTTGGGGCCACGCGGGCAACGTGCTCGCCGAAGCTCCTAGTTTCATCCAGCCACACGCCCAGGTACTTGAACTGAGGAGTGGTCGGGACTTTTGTTCCTCCGATTCGGAGACTGAGCCCTACCGGTGGTGGCTTCCTCTTGTTTGACCCACGGCGGTCGTAAAATAACGCCGCCTAGCTCTTTTGAGGTGCCACCTTCAGGCCCAGTCTCTCTATTGAGCGCACCACGCAGGCTGCTGCCACATTGGCCAGCCTGTATAACTCCTGCCAGCTCTCCCCGCTGACTCCCAGGTACACGTCGTCCGCGTAACCCGAGAGCCAGCACCCCACGGGGAGAGGTGTCCTGAGGACTCGGTCATAACCGATGATCCAAAGCAGGGGCCCTAGTACGGACCCCTGCGGGACCCCGCATTCCATCAACCGAACCCTCAGGACTCCGTCTCGGTCCGTGTAAGTCAGACCTCTGTCCCGGAAATAATCCCGGACGACCTCTATCAAGTACGGCTCAACGCCGTACTCCAGCAAGGCCGTTTCAATTACAGGCCAGGGGAGAGAGTTAAAGGCGTTCATGACATCAAATGAAACGCCCATCACTACTCTCCCCTCCTCTATCTCGGCCTCCGTCCGGGAGAGGACGCGTTTGATCGCGTCGATCGTCGATCTCCCGGCACGGAAGCCGTATTGGTCGTCCGAGATCCATCCTTTGCCCTTCCGGGACAGATGCTGGACGAGGCGTTCGGCTATTATTCTCTCGAATATTTTGCCTGCCTCGTCCAGCAGACACACGGGCCGGTAGGAGGACGGCGCATCCGCCGGTTTGCCCTCCTTTGGCAGGAGCACCAGGCTGGCCTCCTTCCATTTATTGGGGAACCGGCCGGCTCGCAGGCACGCGGTGTATACTTTCCGCATCCTGCCGGCCAGTCCCCCGCGGCCAAGGTCCACGCTCTCCCTGGTATGCCGTCAGGGCCAGGAGCCTTGCCTCTCCTGACCCTGCGGAGAGCCCTCGACAGCTCCTCCTCGCTGACCCCCCCATTCTTCCCTCCACTCCGGTTCCCTGTGGACTGGGAACCGGACTTCTTCCCCGTTGTTCTTGGGGAAGAGTTTGTCCACTACTTCTTGGACAAATGGGGGGTCTAGCGTTTCCGTGAGCGGGGGCGAGACTTAAGGCGCCCAACTAAGGTATCAGGCCGCACTTTTAATGAAACGCGCTCGCGCGCGCCCGTTTACCTTGGTGTGCGAGCGCGTGTGTGTCGCGCGATGTTTGTGCGTCGAGGCCGTCGCAAGCGCGCGCCACGGTACACGGAGGCTAACGGACCTCGAGCCGTCACCGGTCCTGGCCCGCTGTTGGTCGTACGGTTAATCTTCGACAGGCCTACGAACGTCCCGCCGCCCCTTCATCGGGGTTGGCGGGACCGATACCGGTCGGCGACGCTACTGCTTTGGGTACTCTTAGGACCCGCCTTGTCTCGTATACGCCATAGTCTCAGCTTGTTCTGCACAAGCCTATACGGGCGCCCCCACGGATCCTCCTCTACGCTGTCGATGAGCTCCTTCCAGGAGCGCGCCTTGGCCACGCGTATGGCTTGGGAGAGTTCCTGGCGGGCGGCACGCCAGGCCTCTCCCGCCTCCTCCTCGTCCGGGGCACCGCGTCGTCTCGCGCGTGCCCTCTGCCATCTTCTTTTAGCCCGGACGGAGGAGCGCCTAAGTTCGACCAGCTCCTCCGTCCACCAATAGGCACATTTACGGGGAGGAAGAGGACGAAGCCGGGGCATTGCCACGTCGCAAGCCTTTGACATGGCTTTTACCAAGTCCCGGCCATTTCGTCCACGTCCTCCGTATCCCCGTACTGCACCCCCTCCTCGCACCACGTCAGAACGAGGATTGCCGCTTGGAACAGATCACGGCGGCGGGCGAGCACCTCCGGTGGAGTGGCACTGACCAGCATCTCGATATACACATGGTCCGAGAGTGTCTCCTGGCCAGTAACCACCCTCCAGTTGTGCACTTCGCGTGCGACAGGGGTGGTGGCCCACGTTAGATCCACCACCGATGTTCCCCGTCGCCGCACACACGTGCTCTCTCGACCTGAATTTAATAAATTTAGACCGGGGCCCGCCGCCCACAGTTCTGTGGCACGGCCCCTCCAATTGGTCTGCGGGGAACCCCACAGCGTCGACTTGCTGTTGAAGTCCCCCGCGACCATGACCCGGCCAGGCAGCCTTCTCCGGATACAATCCTCCAGATCCGATAAGAATTGTCTATACCTGGCCTTAGTCCAGCTTGGAGGGGCGTACACTCCGACCACGCAGATGGACCCCCACTCCACCGCGACGTACACCCTCCCCGGCTCCCTTAGGGGTACACGGGAGGGACGCCGGTAGGGCCCTCCATGTTATCGCGACGGAGCCCACGCTGTCCCCCCGCCCAACATGGGTGGTTTCTTGGGACATTGTAGGGCTCCGCCGCGATCCCCAAACCATACCCGCGCTCCGCCATGGTGTGGCAGAAAAGGTCCTGTGCTGCGCGGGCATGGTTTAGGTTAGTTTGGAGGACTCTCTGGGCCATCACTTGGTGTTGGCCGTGGAGTCCTCCGCTCTATATTTTCCCTTATCTCGTGGGGGGATGTCCCCTATTTCCTTCGCAATTTCCATTGCGTTTGAGGCCTTGCCTTCTCCCTCCGTTGTTGTCCCCACGGGAGGAAGGACTTCCACCTCCATCCTCTCTGCGGAGTCCTTTTCTCGGGGGTTTTTCCCCTTTTTTCCTTTAGCAGGGGGTTGGGTCTTACCTCCCGGACCCGTTACCCCGGCTATGACTTTTCCGTCGGCGGTAACTCTGTACCCCGACACCACTACATCACCCACCTTTTTAGGCTTGGGTTTTGTTTTGCCCTTTGCCGTGGGTTTGTCCGCAGATTTTGTTTTCTCCGCGTCCCTCCTTGTGCTTTTTCGGCATCCCTTGCACGATGCCCCACCTATTCTATGTTCGTGGGGCATCCCCTTACTCGCGCATACCGCTCATTTTACAGGGGCCTCACAGTTCCTGGCCGGGTGCCCCTGCTCCCCGCATCTGTAACACGTCCCCGTGCGATCTGTGTCGTTTCGGCACGTGGCCCTCGTGTGCCCCATTTCTAAGCACTTAAAACACTGGAGCGGCCGCCTCTCCAGCATTACGATCCTGGCCGCGGACCACCCCAGTGCTATCCTGCTTTCCCTCGTCACCGCGTTCGCGGCCGACAACGGGCTAATTTAAGCACCACCGTGCAAAGCCCGTTTGTCGCCTTTCTTATCGGGCCAACGGAGATATTCAGGGGCTGGACGTTGCCCTTCTTCGCGACAGCGTCCTTTATCTCCCACTCCGTGACTGATGCCTCGAAGCCACTCAGCCTCAAATCTACTGTCGTGACCGGCCTTCCAATTCTGACTCCCTCTTTTTTAGCGAGAGCCTCGGCCATTCTGGCTGCAAGGGCGTCCGCCTTCTCCGCGTTGCCCTGCCCAGAAATTTTTAGGCTTAATGCCCCAGTGGCCGTCCTTCTGATGTTGGGGATTTTATTATACCCCACCTCCTCCAACTTAATCTTTTCCCTGACTATGCCCATGCATTCAGCATATTTCTCTTCCGGGCACGTCAGGGTTACCGCGGCCGTTCGCGGCACCCTTCTCCTCTTCTTCTGAAGAGGAGAGGAAGAGGGAGGTAGGTTCTTTTTCCCTCCTTGTCCAGGGCTTGTTGCAGTGGCTGTAGCCCGTGCCTTTCCCTCCTTACCTGCAGTCTGCGTGCGAGCCTGTGTCCCAGTTTTCGCCTCAGGTCCCTCCTTTCCTTTCTTTCCCTTTCTCCTCGTCACTTGAGCCCATGTCCCTTCCACTTCCCCAGGCTTCGGTGTGGCGGTGCTGCTCAGTACCTGCGGTCGTGTCTTGGATGCGGCCTGTGTGGGAACGGGAGCACCTCCCTGTCCCAGTACCTGCTGTCGCGGATTTTCCGCGGCAGAAGTGGGAACGGACTTGGCTACGCCGGATCGCGTCTCCTTCTTTGTCGTCCTCCTTCATGGAAGGCTCCTTCATGGAAGGCTCCTTCATGGAAGCACGGGACCACGCAAAAACTTTAAATCGTTGGCTGCTTGTCAATGTTCAGGATCCACAGGAATTTTGTTGTCAGATTCTCAATAGAGACGTGTGGTCCAACGAGCATATCCAAGAAATTGTGAAGGATCACTTTATCTTGTGGCAAGTATGTCATGTCACCTGAATATCATGTTACTTTCTATAGTTGACGTTCTGATTCATCGAGTTACATTTGTTGCTTTTAATTTTAGGTCTTGTCTAACACTTCGGACGGGAAACGTTATATAGATTTTTACAAAGTGATGGCATATCCTTATTTGGTGATTGTAGATCCTAGAACGGGAGAATGTATGAAAACTTACAAAAATATTACTGTGGACAGTCTGATATCTGATTTAAATGATGAATTAAGCACACATGCATCTCCCAAAAGTTCACAAGTTACATCTGACTCTTCCAAGGATTGGAATAGTTTTCCTACGAAAACGCCGCCAAAACGAAATAATATAGCTGATCAAATAAAATTAGAGAAAGTTTTAGTATTTAAATTTTACATTTTGAAATATGGTTTAGCGTAATGCAAAAAGAAACCAAAAACCTTTAATTTTAGTGTTATATGTAGATAATCGCGTTAGCAAAATATTAAGTATTATTTCGGATAGGTATTATTCTCGTAAGGAAAGTTTCATATTAGGAAATAAGAACCTTTAGTTAAGTGTATGTCACACGCAATCAATTTTACAGTGACCGTTGAACGCCTATTTTTCTTTCGTCTTACGTTTTTCAGCTAATGCACAACGAGCTGATATACTTATATTTAGAATTACTCACATTTAGATTATCGGAGCATTTAAAACGTTGTGTCTGGAGGAGCAGCTTATTTGTTTACTTTTCTAAACGCGAGATGCATTCTAACAAAATTTATAGTCTATTTTAATTATCTTCTATCCGAAATATCGAGATTACTGTCTGACATAACTTACAAGATAATTGCATGTTTGCACTGTAAAAATTGTTTGTCTTAATGTATTATTCAATTGAAAATGTATTCACGAGATGTTTGAACGATTGCAGTGTTCTCGAATTTTAAATCACGCTTAATTTGTAAGTACATTTTTCTGTGCAAACGATAACTTACGAGTGAGGACTCAGATTTTTAAATTTTTCCAACAAGTCGTGTGACTATAATACATTTTCCTATCCTTTTGTTCTAAATAAGCGTCATTAGATACACGACATGTAAAAAATGCATACTTTCCTATTTCTTTTTTGTTTACTTATGTGCAATCCTTTTTAAGAAAACGATTATTTTCGCTAGTTTTAAATATGTACTTCATATGTACTCAAATCACTATGTGATTTAAAGTTCGAGAACACTGCAATATTCTATAAGGAAATCGTATGTGACATAAAACAGGCAGTAATCTATTATTCTATAGCAATTCTCTCTATCACGTATGACACTCGAAGTAACAAGCATTAAACTGGGCGTTATCCAATGCTATGTATGTGTTACCGCAATGTCCTTTTATTTTTATTTTTTTTATTTTTTATTATCGTGCTCGGCGTCAGCGCAACGTTTATCGCATAATAGTGCGGGAAAACTGACTGTTTTCGTGGAAACGAATGACCGACCGTGCGTTCTATATCATTATTTCCCTTTTATGAACGGGAAAAAGAGAGAGAAATAAATAAAGATTTAATATGCAATGTACAATATACTTATTTTTTCATGTACATCGTGGACAGAAAGATTGATTTTTTTGTAATACGTTTTGGAATGTGTTTGTTTAATTTTACAATTTATTTTCCAATGGAAGAATTCTTTTATTAAACAAGACGAATGCACATTCCGAAATTTATCACAAAAGAGAAACAATATTTCTGTCCACGATTGTACGATTATCCCCTTTCTGGTTAAACCATAATTTCATTGTATATAAAATATCCATACGATATCCATACGATATCGCGAGTGTATAATTAATATCTTGCGATATTTTTCGATCTGCCTGGGATATCCTGTGGACCGTCATCTAAGATGTCTGCAAGATCTAAATAGCCGGACACTTGTGCATCCACTGGATATCCACCGGATATCTGAGACCATTTTGGGATGTCCTACGGTTATTGAGATATCCCAAAATGATGTCTGTAGGACGTCCCTCAGATAAAGTGTGCTGTGTGGGTTATATATGGGTGTTTCTACGTAAATAGGGATTTTTACTGTCCAAGCTTGTTATATGTTCATGATTGAGAGGAGGGTAAGCAAGCGTTGTGAAAGTTCACTACTGCCATCGTATTTGAAGTATCGCACAATAATCTGCTAATTGGGGAGTGGATTATCCAACGGAAACATGCAGGAACTCCTAAAAATGTCAGTCACCTGGCCTGTCCATTGACGAAAATTCTCTATTCCAGTTACACTTACTCCCTCCAATTGCAAACTCAATTGAAAATTCCCCATGTTCATTCAATCATAATATAGAACTAAGATTTTAACATCATTATTAAACATAAATCTCCCTTTGGAACCGAAAAAACCGGCTTCAAACTTGGTCCGGACATTTGGAGTAAAATTGCACATTTTGAATTTTACCGCGGTTCCGCCATGTTGCATCGATTCAATGGGACTCTCGTGTGGAGATTTCAAGAATTGGACATCAGGTGTGTTGTTTACATTATTGGTGGTTGGTTGTTTTGAGCGTGATACAATCGTAATCATGTATTTCTCTTGAGAAAAGGTATGTCATAAAATTACGCGTCATTTGCCTGGCACATTTTTTTTATTATATCGCAGTGAATTTTTCCTTCTAGTGGTAAAATTCTGATGATATTCGGTGGGCTAAACTTGATTTTTAATGGAAATTGGTTTACGTCAATTCAGGAGAAAGTGAGGTTAATTCAACCATGAAATGTCAGTCTACTGGCATGTCATTCACCTGGCCATTCATGGGTTTTTACCAATAAATATTGATTCATGTTTGTATTTTTATTAAATCACGAAGTCAACTGACAGATTCCCAATTCCTTGACGTCAATATTTATGTAAGAATATCAAAATCTGCTAATTCCATACGAAAATGGTAAACCGGCATTTATCAAATTGAATTTTTTTGCTAATTGTGAATTTATCTCGGGAATAAGTAATTTTAGGAATTTTTTTGACATTTCCTCTCAAAATCACTCATTGTTGAGGTAATTCAATATTTTACTAGACATGCAAAGTCGACTCGTTACCACTTTACCAGATCACTGATGAATGAGCCATTACTTTCAGGTTTTTGATGTTGTAGTACGCTGGCTTTCAGGGTATGTTTCTGCTTCTATATTCACTCAAAAACAGGAAAAAAAAATTTTTTTAGGTATGTTTGAAATTGAGAGATTTGCAATCTGAAAAATCCCTATTTACGTAGAAACACCCATATAGTGATTCAAATAGGAGAGGGAGGGAGGGAGAAAGGGGGAGAGAGAGAGAGAGAGAGAGAGAGAGAGAGAGAGAGAGAGAGAGAGAGAGAGAGAGAGAGAGAGAGAGAGAGAGAGAGAGAGAGAGAGAGAGAGAGAGAGAGAGAGAGAGAGAGAGAGAGAGAGAGAGAGAGAGAGAGAGAGAGAGAGAGAGAGAGAGAGAGAGAGAGAGAGAGAGAGAGAGAGAGAGAGAGAGAGAGAGAGAGAGAGAGAGAGAGAGAGAGAGAGAGAGAGAAAGAGAGAAGGAAAAAAGAAAGAGAGGTACATTTACATATATTTTAAAAATATTTTAATATATTTTAGTATCATGTAATATGCACTGTTTGTGGGCAGAGCGGGCAAAACTGGATCAAAAAGTCCTTTATCATTTTGTAAGTTTCTTAATAATTAATAAGAAATTACTTAACACAGATACGTGAATCGGGATGCGTCTGTGCGATTTGACGAGATGGAACAGCCCAACGTTCACGTTTTGTTAGGTGCGTGGCGAGGCATTGGAAGGAGTGCATAACAACGGCTATACATGAACGACATTCGTGCGTAGCCATTGTTATTTATAAAGCGCTCCTCCTAATATTTCTCCACACGAGTAACAACGTAAACGTTGGGCTGCTCCTCTTCGTCAAATCGCATGGACGCATCCTGATTCGCGTATCTGTACCATTCAATTTCTCATTAATTATTACTAATAATAATTTGAATTTACAATAATCGATTCTTATTATTCTACGTATAAGGGACTGCGCATAATAAAAGGAATAAGGAACAGAAAACGGGGAATAGGGAACAGTTCGTTATTAATATATGAAATTCATTAACATATGTAATGTATTAACATAGAATAGTCGAACAGAGGAATAGTGCTAAGAAACAGTAATGAAATTTTATTCTATATTTTGTATGCCATGTACACAATGCATATGTTACGGGCAAAATCCATATAGTGTGCAGTGTCGGGATTGCCCGGGCAATGTCAGCATTGCACAACGCGACTGGGCAAAGTAGTTTATTAGCGGACATTGCCCGGTTTGATGTGGGCAAAGTTAACACTGCCCATCCAGCGATGGCAATGTCAACGACTATTATCAAATTGCGGACTTTGCTCGGTTCCAAGTGGGCAATGTCGAAAATTAACAGTTAGCCTTATGTAGGCAGGGGAGGGACTCCGTTTCCACCGAGACGAGTTGCCACATGGGTTTACAACTTTCCACGCATGGAAAGTCCACGCATGTACTTTGCAAGGCACACTATGTGTCTAGTTTAACGGTAGTGGAGCCCCCCGCAGGGGGGGGGCGGAACCTACTGCCTCCATGTAGGGAGCGGTATCTCTGTCTCCCCTCCCCTATGTTTTTCCCCCTCTTGCGAGGCTAGGAGGGAAGAAAGAAGAACGAGGTTGGCAGAACTGATTAGAGACCGTTAGAGTTGAGAAAGATATATAGTAGCTGTTACGCGTGGCTCGCAATAAAAAGCGGCACACGCACCCTCACCCGCACCCGCGGCGCGCAAGCGGCGCAAAGTGCACACTCGCACACACGCGCACGCGCGCACACACCCGTACCCGCACACGCACCCGCACCCGCACCCGCACCCGCACCCGCACCCGCACCCGCACCCGCACCCGCACCCGCACCCGCACCCGCACCCGCACCCGCACCCGCACCCGCACCCGCACCCGCACCCGCACCCGCACCCGCACCCGCACCCGCACCCGCCCCCGCACCCGCTCCCGCACCCGCACCCGCACCACACCCGCACCCGCACCCGCGCACGCACCCGCACTCGCGCACGCACACATGCACACACACACGCACACAAAACACTCTTTCTTCCCCCTTTTCCCTCTCCCCAACAAATCTTTCACCAGTACATTTTATGATATAGCATATATCATCCGAATTTCTGTAAATACACCACGTTTATGCTCAATTTTCAAGGTGTTCCCCAAGCACCACGAACTTTTTATTAGCTTTATCGTATTCAGGAGATCAAGATCTACAAAAAACACTATTTCTTTTACTTACACCTTTTTGGGCGAAATTCGTCCCTTTTTTAACATCCTCCTTTTTTGCACTTTATTTAACTTACCAAAATATATTTAAATCAGTTCTGCGACCGCATTTTGATGTTATACTTTTTCTCTTTCTTTGATGTTATACTTTTGCTCTTTCTTTAAATGTTTATTTCAATTTTCACAGATTTTCCGCTATTTTTCTCGATTATCTAAAAATCTAGACGTGATGGAGCAAAACGGTTTACGAATTCGGATTCAGTGACCCAAAATCTATAAGAAACACCTACTCTGATCCCAGTTGCTTTTCAAAAAAAATTTTTTGTGGTCCTGTGTAATTGTTGTCTTTTGAAAAGCGGTCAATTTGTTTTAATTTTGAATGTAGTGCAAAAAAAATGAAGATTTTTTTCTTATTGGTAAGAAATTTAAGTACATAAAAGATGTATATGAATTACCATACAAATCCAGTGATTTTAATATAAAAGTAATGACAGTAAATAATGATAGCATATTTTCATGGCCAATTACAGATTTATTAGGTAAAGCATGGAAAATTCCTTTCGAAAATCATCCAAATACATTTGCAATATTTCCTCTTAACCATACAATATAATTATGTATGTTAGATTATAATTTTTTTTTCAATAATGTAAACTACACATGATGTATCACGGAATATTTTATCATAGAAAAATGGATAAATATCAATTTATCATTGCGGAATTTCATGACGGGCTACAAATTATACCCTCAGTATGGTACAATACTGATCCGTACAAAATTACCTTTCTTAAAAAAAAGGTAAAGAAAGGCGCCAAGTACACGTATAATAGTGTATATGTTGTTACCTCGAAAAAAAAAGAAAGTGGTAGTATTATACCTCGAAAAAACCTAAGTAACAAGTGGTAGACGTACTCTTTGTATCTCGAAAAATCTCGAAAAAATCTAAGCAGTAGTATCTTTATTTCCAAAAAATTATAACCCAAGTGATACACATCACAAAATTATGTTACCTTATCAAAGAAGAGTCGCGCTTTAAGTGATCTATTACAATTACAAAAAAGAAATGATATCTCTTTAAATTACAGCGCCAATTACAGAGAGAACATATATATTGCCTCAAAAAATAATTGTTGCACTACTTTGAAAAATCTTTACATGGTGTCAATTAGAAAAAGAATGTATGATAACAATTTTATAAGATTAAAAAATTTTATTTAAATTTAACAAGGGAATACAAAATATTTAAATACAAAGTTTACATGTGTATTTTTTAATGGTCATAAAGAATTACAGAGGAACAGTACAAAATAAAAATATTTTATTAAAATATTTAATCCAACGAGGGAATACAAGGTATTTAAATACAAAGTTTATATATGTATTTTTCAATAGAATAAAAGATTTAATCACAAAGAATTACAGAGATAGTACAAAATAAAAATATTTTATTAAAATACATAAATTTTTCTTGTAAAAAAACTTGGCGCTGCTAGACCTCGAAATTTTAAATAAATAAATAAACTTATCCTATACTTAATTATAAGCCGCATTATTCGCCGTCGTCACGCACACCCATATCACTCGCTCGCACATACACACCACGCTGATAATCATTTTGTTACTCCCGTCGCATTCTTCTATGAATTATTTTCATTTATTGTTATCCTTATTTATTTAAAATTTCGAGGTCTACAGCGCCAAGTTTTTTCACAAGAAAAATTTATGTATTTTAATAAAATATTTTTATTTTGTACTATCTCTGTAATTCTTTGTGATTAAATCTTTTATTCTATTGAAAAATACATATATAAACTTTGTATTTAAATACCTTGTATTCCCTCGTTGGATTAAATATTTTAATAAAATATTTTTATTTTGTACTGTTCCTCTGTAATTCTTTATGACCACTAAAAAATACACATGTAAACTTTGTATTTAAATATCTTGTATTCCCTTGTTAAATTTAAATAAAATTTTTTAATCTTATAAAATTGTTATCATACATTCTTTTTCTGATTGACACCATGTAAAGATTTTTCAAAGTAGTGCAACAATTATTTTTTGAGGCAATATATATGTTCTCTCTGTAATTGGCGCTGTAATTTAAAGAGATATCATTTCTTTTTTGTAATTGTAATAGATCACTTGAAGCGCGACTCTTCTTTGATAAGGTAACATAATTTTGTGATGTGTATCACTTGGGTTATAATTTTTTGGAAATAAAGATACTGTTACGTCCTGCAGACTCCACGATTCCCCTTTTTCGCGAGAATTCTTAGGTACCTAAGATAGCCCTAGGTTTAAGATAAGTAAACTAAGCGCGGACGGTTATCGATCGGCAAGCGAGGTTTGATCTCCTCGCATTCCTTTTTGTTACGATCAAACTGCCTATTTGCTTGAGGAACTGAAAGCGACCTCCCAGACGAATTCTATCAGTTGTCTGGCCCACCCGGCGACATGACGCGCGAAAAGGGCCTTAGTCGCAGATAAAATTGGTAAAAATCTTTATTGCATCGAGCGAGGTTTGTTCGTACGATGTTTCCGACAAACAGAAACAAAGCCTAACACGTGTTCTAAAATACACATAGTGGAAGTTTCTGTTTGCACTTAAGATCGAGAGGTATGGATCGTCTGTTAACATAGGAACAGGGTCGCGAGATAAATAAGGACCCCTAATAAAAGGAAAATCGGCAATAGTCGAAAACAAATGCGTCATGCGACACTGGGAGAAGCGATGAGTTGCACCCCCGATAGGACGGTGGAGGTCTTACGAGGGGACTCACCAATGGAAAACCGGAAAAATCGATAACCGTCTCTAGCTTTCTAGGATAGGCGAAAACTTAAGATCTGGGTCTTGGGTGAGAAACGTCTCGCCCAATAGAAAACCCTCTAGATAAAAATTAGAAGAATCCCACCAACCAAAAGTCCCAAAACGAAGACCAGACACCTCCCACAAGGAAATCCACCCTTTCCACCCTTGGAACTTTCCTATAAAAATCGCGACTTTAAGCACTTACTGTCACTTCCGATCCGGCACGAGACAATTCACTTCTGAGTTCATATACTCATCCCAGTTTTCGTTAAATATTAAAGACGATTTTTGTTGTTCGGCATCCTAAAAGAATTGCGAGTAAATTCTGTGCGCGCTAAGTGTCACGAACCACCCTCACTAGCGACTAGGCGAGACCTGCGGTCAGCACCAGCCCCGACAGAGATCCATATATACCCATACACCTGTTTCATCAAAAAGTAAGTCCTGTACACACACACACGTATATATATCGGCTCCCCTTCGTTTATATATTCACGGGTTAGGGAAGTCTCTCAGTTAAAACCTTCAACTATTTTTAACCCTATTACTTCCGAATTAGCCGATTTATCGGTAGATCCGCCATAGTCTTTCTCTATTACTTTGAGTTAGCTGACCCGTCGGTGGACCGAGGTATATTGCTTTGAGTTAGCTGACCCGTCGGTGGACCAAGGTATGTTGCTTTGAGTTAGCTGACCCGTCGGTGGACCAAGGTATGTTGCTTTGAGTTAGCTGACTCGTCGGTGGACCGAGGTATATTGCTTTGAGTTAGCTGACTCGTCGGTGGACCGAGGTATATTGCTTTGAGTTAGCTGACTCGTCGGTGGACTCGAGGTATATTGGTTGAGTTAGTTGACTCGTTGGTAGACTCGAGCCACTCCTTGGATCTCCAAAACCTGAGGTGACTTCCCCCCAGTTGGCGGATTTTAATAATTAACAATCCGCTAACTTGTAGTGGATTCGGCCGGTCCCACCCATGAGAAGTCGCGAAACGCCGCGAGACACGAAAGACGTCGTCAACATAAGCGGGCGCGAAAGGAGGTCGAAACCCAAGGATCGGAATTTCCCCAGGAACAAGATAACCCCGGTCCTCCGCATCTCGCCATTCCACCGCTTCCACCAGCGTTTACGGAGGAGCCCTGTTGTTCATCACGGGAGAATCGCCCCGTTGCCGCACCCCGTCGCGTTGTCCTACCCTCTCGCCTCGTTCCCGCACCTTATCGCCCCGTTTGCCGCGTCCGCCCTTTCCGCATACTCCCCGTTAGACCCAATCCCCCTCCTCCGGTCGAACACAGGGTACCATCCCCGACCCCCTCGACCGCCTCCACCATCGACATCGATGAACCTAACCCTTCCGAAATAGTCACCCTAGATTAACAATCATTTCTTTTTTTAATTCATAAATTCTTGTCCCTCTGTTTTCACTCCCCAAACTTTTCTTATATTTAGTTCTTAATGTCGACTTAAATTTCAAGTACTCATATACACCACACACACACCTAATCAAATTATTATGCTATTCAATCCCGATCTCGATGTAATAATAGCGGGCAGGATGTCCACTTCCAAATAGATTCCCCCTCAAAAGGTTCTGCCCGATCACCCCCGCACTTATGTAACACCCGCGAGAAGTACACACATGTACCTTAAACATACACTTCCATTGTAAAATGCTTTCAATCTACCGTTTAATTTGCCTAGTTCTCACCTATTGTAATATCGACAGATTACTTAACTTAAATTTATAATAAATATTTTATTTATGTTAAATACAAATTTCCATTTATTTATAATCTAAGACCTAACTCACTACTCATCTCCCTCTCGAAATTGCACGAGGTCCGATCCCGAGTTAAAGGGATTAAATTCCTTGACTCGAAAGAGGACCGACGATCGCACCGCTCACGGAAGGCGTCTTAGCGTCCCTACAAACGTTGACCCTTCCTGAGTCATAAAAGTGCGTTCGGGCTCGCGCCACGCGCCGCAGAGCGCGTACCTGCGAGCAGTATTCTTAAGCTTCGAGTTGCGTCCTTCCTTACCCCGACCCCCCTGGTTAGCCATTCCTTCGCTTCCCAGATTTTCTTATCCTAATCCCGGGGTTGGACGTAACAATACTACTGCTTAGATTTTTTCGAGATTTTTCGAGATACAAAGAGTACGTCTACCACTTGTTACTTAGGTTTTTTCGAGGTATAATACTACCACTTTCTTTTTTTTCGAGGTAACAACATATACACTACTATACGTGTACTTGGTGCCTTTCTTTACCTTTTTTTTAAGAAAGGTAATTTTGTACGGATATCACGCCTTTTTGTAGTATTACGCATTTTATAAACAGTATGTACAGGGTAAAGCTATTTGGAGGTATTATACTACCACTTTGTTTTTTTCGAGGTACCAACATAATACATATACACTACTATGCGTGTACTTGGCGCCTTTTTTTACCTTTTTTTTTAAAAAGGTAATTTTGTACGGATATCACGCCTTTTTGTAGTGTTACGCATCTTAATCTTATAAACAATATATCTTATAATCTTATAAACAGTATGTACAAGGTGTGAAGCTAAAGGTGTTACGGACTATTATTTCTAAAGAAAACAACAATTTAATATTTTGCTTAGTTTTTTTAAAATAATAATCTGTAACCTTTTTAGTTGTACACCTTGTTAATGCTATACATATGTATACCACAGAAAAAAATTACTACTTAAAAATAAAAATGTAATGTGTCTGAAGTTGTTAATAATAGGTAAAACGTTTGACACACACACACACACACACACACACACACACACACACACACACACACACACACACACACACACACACACACACACACACACACACACACACACACACACACACACACACACACACACACACACACACACACACACACACACACACACACACACACGCGCCTTAGGGTAGCAGAAGAGAGAACAAGAGAAAAGTATCTTCGCGAACAATGGAGCTAGTCTCATGACGATGAGTCAAGTATGTACAAGAGCGAGATCGCAATGACCGATATGCAAGTGGATTAACCTAGTCGCGAAACCTAGCCGTTATACTGTTGAAGAACCGACCGCATAACATTCCGTCTTTTTCTAATCCCGCTGTGAATCGATTTTCCAGCTAACGTATATCTTATGTCTTCGCAAAGTGTAACTTTTAAATCCTTTAGGGAGATCAATCACTTCAAGACGACACATTTTTTTTAGAGCGATTGAAGAGAAAGACAGAGAGCTTGTAAATGTCGCGAATAACGTCTTAGACGGGTATAGTAGCGTATACGTCAAGTCGGGAGGCGAATAGAAGTTAAGCAATGGAGAAAAAAAAGACAGACCAAGATATGCGAGTTAATTCAGTTATGATATATTTTTATATATTTTACAGAAGGCGTATAAAAGATGTAAGAGAACTTGCGGTAAAAATTCATGCAAGTCTTAATAACTTCAAGGATTAAACTGACGAATATACAAAAGCTACTAAATGTACTCAAAGCTACTTAATGATTAATACAATGCTAAATGAAGTGTTGTACAAAATTTGAATAGAGTCAAAGATTGCGGTCAGCTACATATTATATACACGAAAATGAATTACGAATGATTATTACGTAACGATGTTCATTGCGCTATATTTTCGCTTTGTTAAAAAATTATAATAAATTATAATAAATTGAGTTAATCGCAGCGCGCGACAAAGTTATGTACGTGAGAACTGTGAGCGATTTAATGATTGTAATCTTACTTGTATACATTTCCTAGAAAAATATTTCTATATTATGTTTAACAACAATATTAAATATTAACATTTCATAACTGCCAAACGTTTCCAGTTGAGCGCAATTGCACGAGTTACGAATCATTTATGGACTCTTTTTCTCAGTTAACTAGTTTCTACTGCATTGAAATCTTGCATAGAAAAAAATGTATTAGCATATCGCGCAAGAATCATAGATATCTAAGTAAACAATTAATCAAATATATACAGTATATATGCGTACATCTGGATTAATCCGAAAGCTTAGTCTCCATCTTTTGAAACATAAAATAATTTTATGCCACAACAGTGAAGTGCGGAATATTAAATAAAATGCGCCATTTAACAATAACTTATAAGGTAACAAGTTTAATCTACGGTGACCTAAATTTAAACGTGAAAAGAAATTAAATTATTTCAATGAGTTCTCGAATCGTCCCCAATCAGAAATAGACATGAGTCACGTAGAAACGAATTTCCTAATTCGTCTGAGTTATTCGATACAATGTTCTAGTTTAAATGTGACACTACTTTGTAAAATGTTAAGTTTTATTGTTTTCTCTACCCTACGATCAATATAACAATCTTTATAAATTTCTTTCTAAATAAAAATATTCTACACAATCGGAAAACTATTTTACAACATGAGTAAAGAACGAAGTCAAAAAGCGAAATAATCAATTTTGACGCGATTAAAGGGGATCATCAATAGCGATTGTATTAAACTCTAGTCCATACTGACTAAGAATCGCGGATTATGCGTGAAAATTGTAGAGTTTCTTGACAACTCTTATGTACAGATGGATTCAAGTGTTTCTGGCTTCATTCATCTGGTCCCATGCCTACTTGTTCAGCATGTCCGTTCATTACCAGTTCTTCAGTAAGGGAAATTAGCTTTAAAAATCAATTAATTTCAATTAATTTGCGCATCTGCAAAGAGATTCTCGAAGATTGGATAATAATAACTACTTACCTCATAATTTTGTATCATAAAATAAATATTTGCATAAATATTAGTTTGAATGCGACCTTCAATCTGAGTTTGGGCAGCAACTCCCTTTGAGGAACAATTTTGTACCACATTGCAAGCTTCTGTCGACCATTTACCTGCAAAAGAGTAACATCAAAGTATAATTACATATCCAAAGATAAATAATTTTGAGTGTAGAGATGTATATATCTAAAATCTACTTACACGTAGGAGTTGATAATAATCTCGTTGATTGAAATGTGGCTAGGATCAGTCAACTCGCGAAACTGTAATATAATAATAAATCGATTAGAATTTTCGGAAACATTACTTCATACGATTCTTTCACACGATGACGGTTAATGTTAATTTCCAATTACCTTATTATTACGTTTCGCGTGTTCTATACTTGTCGTCATGACGAAACATCTGACCGAGACATTGCGCTTCTTGGCTATCTCAATATCTCTCTTTCTCGAAGCTGGATCAGGATTGGTATTGTCTATAACTATACTTTTTCCTTGATTCAAGTATTGTTGGACTGCAGCAATGCACTTCTGCCAGCTGCCTAAAGTGTCTTTGTTGACGTATCCGTATTCCTTCAGATAATTCTTTGCAAAATGCGATTTTCCGGAGTCTGGACTGCCGACCATAAGTACCACCTGTTAATGGATATCTATAAGCACGAGGAAAGAGCGGGCCTCTGTTCACATTTGACGTTCACGATGATATTTGTGTTATGCACGATGCTTCTGTCGAAACCGAGGAATCACATGTCGGAAAAATTTTACTTAGGTATTTATCATTAAAAGAATACTTTGTATAATTCTCTTTTATGTTATTTCTTATTAGATCATGGTACGAGAGGAACAAACACATTTTTCCAGCGAGTAAATGGGAACCTTTTGATCCAACAAAAAGTTATGACAAGTATACAGTGTCGGATAAAAATTTTAAGAAAGATAAAATCTGATAAACTTAGATTCAACGAATTGTCCAATTCCGTTTAAAGGATTCAGATTCAAAGGACTGTAATTTAGTAGAGCTACATAATCGAGTAAATGAATTAAATATTATCACATAACTGAATGAATTTGAATCTGAATCCTTTAAACGAAATTGGACAATTCATTGAATCTAAGTTTATCAGATTTTATCTTTCTTCCTATTTTTATCCGACACTGTATACTTGTCATAACTTTTCGTTGGATCAAAAGGTTCTCATCTACTCGCTGGAAAAATGTGTTTGTTCCTCTCGTACCATGATCTAATGAGAAATAACATAAAAGAGAATTATACAAAGTATTCTTTTAATGATAAATACCTAAGTAAAATTTTTCCGGCATGTGATTCCTCGGTTTCGACAGAAGCATCGTGCATAACACGAATATCATCGTGAACGTCAAATGTGAACAGAGGTTCGCTTTTTCCTCGTGCCTAATCGCAATATTACATACATTAAAATAACATGCCAACATTGTGATATTGCTTCATAAGTTTTATTACTTAGTATCTTTACCTTAGTTACAATAAAATCGTAAAACGTATAATGGTGCGGTAATATAAGAAAGATCCTCCTTGACATACATTAACTGATCTACCATTACTGTTTTAAGCTCGCTGAATTCACGCTTCAGAACTTCTAAACATCTCTGAAGAAGCTGATAGATAGAATTACCTGTATGTGAAAATTTAATTTATGCAGTAGAACATTATATATCACGCCAATGTTACTCCAAAAGTGACACTGGAGTATTTTAATGACTTAAAAATTCTCTAAATCACTGAGACATTCACCTTTCTTCATTATAACACTCCGACGATAGCCAGATCCATCCCAATAACTGAATGTGATCTCAATTTCTTCTTCCTTCAACGCGTTCTGCTTTCCAGCCCATTCTTGCCTCAATTCTTCCTTAAGTTTATTTTCCTCCTCCTCTCTTTCCCTATCTGGCAAGAAACTTGTATCTACATCTGGATTTTTCTTAATCTTCTTAATCGTGAGGCCATCAGATTGCTCATTTTCTGACTGCGGGGATTTTTCGGCATTGTCTTCGTCCAGATTAAAAGACAAAGCTTGAATTTGTCTCTTCTGTTTGTTCTTTTCTTTTCCTGCTCTTTTTCACGTTCCTTGTATCAAAGCATGATATGTATGACTAGATGACATTCAGAGCACTGGGCAAAAATCGCATAACATTCAGAGCACTGGGCAGAAATCACATGTATATATATATATATATATATATTCACGGCAAACCGCATATATAACATCGTGTTATTTTTATTACATTTAGGAAAATTATTTCATATTAACTCAATAGGCGTTAAACTTGCATACATAGGGAGCTTTCCAGTAAGTGACACAAGCCGACACAAACGTCGTTCTATCTTTCTTTTTTGGCAATGAGTAACAAAGACAAAACGATACCTGTGTCGACTTGTGTCGCTTGCTGGAAAGCTCCCATAAGTGAATCTTGCGTTTTATGTAAAATTTTGTAAGAAATCGGTAATCTAACCTATACTACGTTTACGCGAACGTTACTTAATTCTGTAGTAACTTACGAACGATACGATAATTCCTCCGCATAAACGGGAGATTTTATAGTAACTACGATGATATCGTTCGTATAAGTTACTACAGAAGTAATACTCACGTAAACGTAAACTATTATTCTTTGACTTATCAAGAGTTGTAAACTATTATAATTCCTGTCACATGCACTTAGTTGCGTAAAAGAGTCACGGTGCGGTTTCGCTTTGCGTCGTATAATAATAGGATAATTACATGTAAATAAAACAATTACCTTGAATCAGAAAAAATATTAATCGTCGCGTCGCGTAAAGAGTCACGGTCGGTCTCGCTCCGCGCGTACTTGACGTGGGACACTATGGGGGGTTTTTCAGTTCCTCCTCGGATGAAGAGGGGTTAGGTGCCTTGTACGCTACGGTAATTGGCACAATATCATTAAACCTTGAAATATGGTAACACACTAAATAACTTTGTCTATCTTCCTAAAAAATGACTTAAAAATTATATACAGAATATCAAGTCTTTTTGATCTGATCAATCGGATAATGTCAATTTCCTCGTAGAAATCCACAGCTCTGAGTTCCAAGTCCAATAACACTCTTAAATCGTCGTATTTGTGACACTGTAATAACAAATGGCCCAGATCCTCCCTCTCGTGTCCACACGTACATCTCTCACTATCAGTATAACCTTTTCTCATCAGAGAAACACCAAGATTGAAATGATTCGCCCTAATCCTATTTATTAACGTCACGCAATATCTCTCGAGGTTAATACCCCAGAACCAAGGTTTAACAGCGCCACGCTCATAAAAATTGTGGAAATAAAACATGCTCTTGTGTGCAGAATTCTGTATTATCGATCGTTGGGTCGCGTCCCAAGTCTCCTCTCGAATGCATTTCATAAAATCCCCCACTGGGATTTCAATGGAAGGGTCCGCCTCCTCTTCAGACGCTTCCTTAGCCAGACGATCCGCCAACTCGTTACCCTCAATCCCGACATGGGCAGGGATCCAGACCAGCACAACCCTCTTTCCATGTACCTTTTCCAACTCATATATAATCGTTCTGGCTTCAGTAATGTATCGATTTTTATGTACGTTTAAATGATTATTGCGGATAGACATAAGGGCCGATTTACAGTCCGACAGAATGACTATGTCCCGATCTCTTGATTGTCTCTGTATTAGCATAAGTTGTAGAGAAGATTTCACAGCAAAAGCCTCCGCAGTGTATGATGAACATAAATATGGCAGGCTCATTTTATAGGCAAAGTCCTCATCACATATGACCATACTAGCGCCAGTGGATCGTTTTTTCTCATCATATGAGCCATCTGTATATATAATTTCTGGAGAGGATCCCAGATCGTACGACTCGATAATATCCTGGATAAGACTCTGTCTGGAACTGCCAATATCCAGGTCCACCGTCGGAGTAAAAGTATGGGCCCCGAATGACCCTTGGAATATCTCGAACTTTCTCGTGGCGCCAATTTCCACTCTGAATTTACTCGTCCTTTTCCAGATTTCAGTAAGGAGAGAGAATCTGTACATAGGCTGGACAAAACGTGCATAACTCTCACAGTCAGCCAAGCGTTGGAACTTATTATATAGCCCATTATGGTTATATGCTATAGTCTTATTTACAAAATTACAGCCCAGCATGAATGCGCGATCTCTTAGTAATCTCACCTTGGCCTCGGCTATTACTACGTTATTTGGAGTGCTGTTTCTGTAGCCAAGTGCCGTACGAAGACCCAGGTATTGAGCCCGTTCCAACCTCAACTGGGTCGCAGCATCTCTGGGAAAATACACAAAAATACCATAATCCGTGATAGACCTAACGAGACTCTTATATAACATGAGTGCCGTGTTAACCTCCATGCCTCTAGAAACGCCACACAAGTATCGGATAATCGAGTTCGCCTTGGATACCTTAGATCTTACTTCCTGAACCTGACGGTCAAATTTGAGCCTATTGTCAAGCCAAATGTCCAAGAATTTCGCCCCGTTGCTGTTATACACATCGCAGTCGCCGATCCGGATAGACAGCTCCTTATCCACATAGCCGCTCCTAGAGAATTCCACAAGGACCGTTTTTTTTGGTTCAAGGTCGAGACCGATTCTTCTTAGTCTCTCGGCTATTATGTTCACAGCCTGTTGGAGGAGCATCCTGTTTCTTCTGCGATTCGGGCCAAAGACATACAGTCCAATGTCGTCAGCAAACTCAACGGCCTCAACGCCCTCAGGCAGGTTAGCACACAGACCCCGGGTATAGAGAGAATACAATGCTGGGCTGAGAACAGCACCCTGCGGGAGCCCCCTGAAAATTAACCGATCCACAGATTCTTGAGAATTGACTATGAATTTCGCCCTTCTACGATACAGCCAACTTCCAATGAATCTGATCAAACTCGAGGGGCAATTGAGCGCTATAAGTGTCTCCAGCATAGTGGGGCGTGGGACACTATACCGTGTTATAGGTTATAACTGACTGTGACAGGTGACAGCGCGCTAAACGCACTGTCTGCACTGGTCTGCACTGCGCGCAGTTTACACACACGTATACATCGAGAAACTGGCGATACTAGTGGCACCGCCAGTGTCGAAAAAGTGAAAAGGACGCGATTCCAGCCAATGAAATGATGCCATGGCATGAAAGACGGTCGACGTAGAAGAAGTATCTTAAAAATAAATTTTCACATTTGGACTTTGCGTCGCAATATCTCCGCTCGTAGGGCACGTAGCGGAAATATTATAAGAGAAACCCCCCCCCCCTAATTCGACCCCAAGCTATCGATTAAGCCTACTTAGAACTTGATCCGTTCACTCGTTATCGAGATCTCAACATCTCGAGTACTCGCAACTCGTCGCGTCGCGTAAAAGAGTCACGGTCGGTCTCGCTCCGCGTGTACTTGGCGCGAGACACTACCGTGTCTCTTGATAAATTATCATGTATATGGCCTAGTCATATGAAAACTAAATACCCTATTAACAAGGCTATATTGGCAAGAGAGATGCCTCGAGAAAGGTGTGATTGGGAGGAGCTACCAATTAACAGAATTTTTGGTGGAGCAAGTAAGAGAATTTTATTTATATAAATTATCATTTAATATATGTAATTGTTGTATACATTTTTCTTTTGTTTTTAATGATTTAGATACTTATAAACAAAGTTTAGAAAAATTAAGTGTAGCGCAAGACACGTCAAATATAAATGACACTGGGATGTCATCAAATGGTTTAACTGAACAAAAAAAACAGCAAAGACGTAAGAAAGCTAAGATACAAATATCATCATCATCTTTTTCTTCAGAAGACATCTGTTTAAAAAATAAAGAAAATAAACTAAATATAAGACAAAGTAAAATCCTGCCTCCTTTTCTTGACAGAGGAAATTTTGTATCAACTAATAAAGACATTGACAAGCCCACCCAAAATATTACAAATATTTTACATGAAAAAAATGTTATTAATCCTATGAACAGTAATGGTGAGTTATAATTAAAATTTATAAATACTATTGGGTTGTCGGAAAAGTCATGACGTATTTTTGCAACAGATGGCACTAGTTCAGTTTTGGAAGTACTAGAGTCATTCGTATGTATGTTATTGCTATGTCATTTGACAGCTGACGGTTCTAGCTTCATTCTAAAAAAAAAAATTGAGCGATTTGGTTGAGTTTTGGAGATTTTACAACAAGTTGAAAATGGAAGACCAAACTGTGCATTTTCGCCATATTTTACTGTTTTACTTCCGTAAAGGGAAGAACGCGCGTCAAGCTTGTGAAAAGTTGCGTGAAGTTTACGGTGACAATGCTCTACAAGAACACGACATCGAAAGCAGACATTCATCAGAGGAAGGTTATGCTCTCAATGTGGTGGGATTTTAAAGGTGTCGTGTTTTTCGAGCTCCTACCAAGAAACCAAACAATCAATTCGAATGTGTACTGTCGGCAATTGGACAGTTTGAACGAATCTGTCATCCAGAAACGTCCAGAGCTCGTTAATGGTAAAGGAGTTGTGTTCCATACGTCATAACTTTTCCGACAACCCAATATGACACTTACGACAAAAATCATTAATAATTTCTTACTGCTTAGATAAAAACAACAAGAAACAAATTGCTACGAATAAAACAAACCTTCATATGCAAGATTTTCCTGAAAATACCGAGAAGTATTTGTATGCTTATGATGGTATTTATTATAAAAATTAATTACTGTTATACTTTTTACTTTTTGTTAAAAACAAAACTGAGAAGTTGAGTCACCAGCAAATAATTAACAATTAGCACAGGAGTTTTGTTCGACCAAACTGGCAATTTTATTATTCAAAAGACGCTACGTTTCAACCGCAAAATTCGAATTTTGCGGTTGAAACGTAGCGTCTTATGAATAATAAAATTGCCAGTTTGGTCGAACAAAACTCCTGTGCTAATTTTTACTTTTTTTTTTACTAAAAGGTCCTGTACTTAAAAAAGTATATGTATAATTATTGTATGATACTTAGCACTAAATAGTAGCATTAGTTAAATAATATATATTTGTTCCAGAGTTCAAGAAACAGATTATAAGAAAATTAAACAAAATATTATATAAATTAGACAATATAGAAAACAGATTTAATATGCTAGAGGAGAAAATGCAATTTTCCTGTCATGATTATGATAGCCAAGAATGCGATATCCATTTCCCGATTTCTACACTTACTGAGTTAATATCCTTTGAAGACCAATTACAGGAAATCAAATTTAAGGATACAGTTGTATGCAATAAAAATTTTTTATTTTTATTATATTATTATAGATGTTAATTAATGCTTTTTCTATAGAGTAATAAAACAATGTAATGTTATCTTTGATTACATTTCTTATCATTAATTCATGAATGACATATTTCTGTTACATATTGTTAAAATAAAGAAAGCTAAATTTATTTACGTATTTAAAAGTCATTAATTTATTATACAAAATCTGTATTAATTTAATATTATTTTTAACATTGTTTATTTCTTTTAGCTTAACGTTTTTAAACTTGTTGGTGGAGTTGATGCACATGCCATGATACGAAATATTATGAAAAAAGTAATGACAGATACTTTAGCCCAAAATTTTAGCTGGACAGGAAAAAGAAATAAGCGTAGCTTTAAAGATTTAAATCTTTCTAAAATGATCATACGTAAGATCTTTTTAATATAATTTTAGATTAACTTGGTTGGTCCATGTAGGGCCCATTTAGAAATCCCTTTAGGATTTGTCTAAAACATACACATATATATTTATCAGAAAATATTTACAATTTATATTAAAAAACACTTGTGTATGTGCGTACAGTATGTGCGTAATTGTGAATGTGTGTACAGAAGCTGTTCGTGTAAAATATAATGAACTGACAGACAATGACATTGCAGAATACACATCAAAATGCGGCTTTCTCAAGCTACTGTAAGAGTTCAAAGAGACAAGTATGTATAACATTTTCTTTGTTAGAAACGTCATAATTGCTTACAGATTAATCAGATTATTTGATTTGATTTAAATTAGATTATACTTAATTGGTCTGTCGACACTAAGCCTGAACAAACGGATGTTACTTTTCCTGTTTAATGTGCTAAAATATTATCTGTTCGCGAGAGTTTGTTCAATTTGCGCAGAGTGTAGGAAGTCGAGGCTAGAGTGTAGAGAGTCGAGGCTATAGTGTAGGGAGTCGAGGCTAGAGGATAGGAGAGAAAACAGAATAGTAATAATGGCGGAAGAGCATGTAACGAAAGCGCGCGAAGTCTGTGCAATACAGCGAATTATAGATCGATATTCATTGTGAGCATTCATTTACATCCAAAACATTTGGCGCCCAACGGTACGGCTATTGAATACACGATTGAGATCGAGGAAAAGTGAGGAGGATACAAAACGCGCTTGAGGCAGGCGCATACAGGCATATGAGACGCGTGAAACAAAGCGTCGCAACCACGTACGAGATTGAACGCGTAGAGGCAGACTCACGCGGATGCATTACTATACAGCATTAGGCGTATCACATCGATACACAGCAATTGGCGGACCAAGGAATTTCGCACGCGTAGTGACGAAAGATACGAAGCGATACCGCAACATAACCTTAACGTGGCGGTTAACGAGACGTGAAGCATCGAAATCGAGAAGGTGAGTAAATCGGTCTATAATACCGTTCTAACTCACGTGCATTCCAGATTCTTTCCAAAATGTCGGAAATGAGAGCGCTAAAGCAAAAAAGGGCCCAGATAAAGGGGCAAGTCACCAGAATACGGTTATATTTCGAAACGGAGGACGTAAAAAGCGCAGCAGAAGCACAAGTGCGATTACAAAGGCTCGAAGAGTTATGGGACAAATTCGAGCAAACACAAGACGAAATAGACGCTCGGCCAGCAGAAACGGACGAACAAGCGGCGGCGATACAGGCCGAAGGCGAAGCGGAACGAGAGATCTTCGAAAGCAGTTACTATGGCTGCAGCGGAAGCGCGGAAAATAATAAATACAGAAGCAGCTGCGCAACAAGTCGCAGCACAGCAACCAGCAAATCAGCATCACGTACAAGAGCCAAGAGACGAAGGACAGCGACGGAATAAGCCGAAGTTGCCTGAAATTAAATTGCCAGAGTTCTGCGGCGATTATACAAAATGGATGTTCTTTAAGAACAGTTTTGAAACAACAATACATCGCGATATCGACCTATCGCCGATGCAAAAACACCAATATTTGGTCGGTCTTCTAAAAGGTGAAGCTCTTCAAGTAATTCAGGGGTTTAATATATCGGACGAGAACTACGAGAATGCCTGGACACTCCTGAAGAATACGTACGATAATCAGATGTTAATTATCGAGACTCATCTTGACGCCCTGTTACAATTTCCGAATATCGCACAGGAAAATAAGGCTCACTCAATTCGACAATTTATATGGCATATTCATACGCACATGACATCACTGCAGGCGCTAGAGCAGCCAGTAGATGAATGAGACACGATGATAATTCATCTGGCAAAGAAGAAATTGGCTTTTCCTGAACAGCGTGACTGGCAGAATGTGACTAAGAACAGAACGCCGGGAAACATGCCGAAGATAGAAGAGTTTCTGAAATTCTTGACGGAGCGATGTCACACGTTGAGAGTTTTGAATCAGAATAAGGGAAAGCAAACGTCCAGCGAGAAGCCAGCGACACAAAAGAAAAGCGAGAAGAAAGTCTCACTCACGACGACAACGGCAAGATGCAAGATCTGCGAAGGAGGATATCCGATATACAAATGCAAAGAATTGTTGAAGCAATCAGCTCCTGACAGAATGAAGACAATACGAGACAAACGACTCTGCATAAATTGCCTGAATTCCGGGCACTACGCAAGGGACTGCCGGTCAGCGACGTGCAAGAAGTGCGACAATCGCCACAACACTCTGCTTCATAGAGAATCTGAGCCGCAAACAAGTGAGAGCAGTACAACGGAGACGCCGGTCGTAACGTGCCTTACCCAAGGAACGAGCATGCAAAGCAAACTGGAAACGCAGACTTTAGTGAGCGAAACGTCAGAGGAACCGTCCTTAAGTGTTTACTACACGCAAAAAACAGAAACTCGAGTAATCTTATCGACAATTAGAGTACATGCATACGATTCGGAGGGCAACGTGCAAGTCTGTCGTGCGTTACTAGATCCCGGATCGCAGACTAATATAGTGACAACAAGTTTGACGAATAGACTCAATTTGGCTTGCAGCAAAGAAGAACGGCCCATTACAGGTATAGGGCAAAAAGAAACAAGTGCTCGAAAGGTAACGCAACTGCGGATCAAGTCCATCCACAGCGAGTTCGAGACGACATTACAATGTTTGGTATTACCGACGATAACAGAGCGACTTCCGCAAAGTAAGATTGACGTAAGGAAAATAATTCTACCAAAAGACGCTTTACTTGCGGATCCATGTTTCAACGAACCGGGTCCAATCGATTTACTTATCGGTGCGGGACTGTATTGGAAGTGTCTCATCGGGTCGCCGAAAAATAGCATCGAGGGACAACCATCAATACAACAGACGCAATTCGGATGGATAATAGGCGGAGAAATAACCGAAAAACAACCGCCGTCATCAGCAATCTGTCTCGCTGTGACTAACGAAATGCTACTGCGACAGATAGAAAGATTTTGGCTTCAAGAAGAGATACCAAGAACTCCACAACTGTCGGAAGAAGAAAAGGAGTGTGAGAAGCTGTATGAGACCACATACAAGAGGAACGCGACGGGAAGGTTCATCGTGCGCTTACCTACTCGGCCTAACGTAACACTCGGAGACTCCAGGGAGTTTGCTTTCAAATGCCTCATCGCATTGGAACGTCGATTTACCAAAAATCCTGATTTAAAAAAAGGATATTGCAAGTTCATGCAGGACTATATCGATCAAGAGCATCATACCAATTGATTCGTCTCATTATTCTGTGCATAAAAGTATTAAGGTAACATTACCGAAAACTTAATGTTTTACAAGATATTTTGTATTTTATGTCAAAATACTAGAACTTTCTAGCCTTATAATTCCAAAAGTTATTAATGAAAAAATACTTTATTATAGTGTTTTGAAAAGCTCTCGAGATTAGCTACAAGAATATGCATTGAAAAATAGGGGTTTTCGTTTAAGAAATTAAAGGTGTTGTTCACGTGAGCTTTAAACGATCATCCAAGGTCAAACCAATGGCACTATCTTATGTCCCCCTTCGAGCCAAACAACTTTTGTTCGAAACGTTTTTCTGTATGTTTCATATTTTTCGAGATATTTGCCTGCCTCTTTTAAAATGGGCCACCCTGTTTATATAAATTATATATAAATAAAGTTTCCTATTATGAGATATTACATCTATTTTGTGATTTCCGGAAATCTATGGCCAAATGTAAAATACCAATTATTATTATGTCATTACAAAGCATTAGAATATATACATTACATGGCAATATTGTTACAAAATTGCTGCAATATTGTACTGCAATATTTTTACAAGCGGACATTTTACCGTTGCTGCAATACTGCAGCAACGTTGCAGCAACATTTTGCAACATTTCTGCAATCTTGCGAAGAAATATTTCTGCAATATTGCTGCAATATTTTTGTGCCGTATGGGAATGTAAACGTTCAAAAAACGTATATGAAACTAATATGTGCTACCTGGGTAATTTCCAGTTCTTCGAAACCTTACCTTCCAACGATGTTGGCAATGATCAAACTGCAATCGCGCACGTGCGGTTAATTTATATCCGCGAATACTGAATATCTAATCTATCGCAAACAGCGAATCCGCGAATAAGGAGCGTACTCGACACTATTTGTAAATATAATTATAACATAGTTATGTATGTTGTACACATGTGTGTATACCCAGTAAGCAAAAAATCATTATTACAATGTTATTGCAACGATATTGTGCGAGAGTGCGCGGATGCGCGATTGATGGCGCGAGGAAGACGACCACGAGGAAAGCGGTTCACACAAGTCCAATACGTATAAGTCCAATAAAATAAGTATATTACAATAAAGTCTCAATATATACAATGGATACAGTGTTCCTTTACTTTTAGCAAAGCAAGAAGCCGTAAACGCGCGCACAGATGTTAGTACGGCATGCAGCGGTGGTGAAAGCGTGTTCGCGAAGCGCGATAGCGAAGAGTGAACTCAAAGCGGTGTATACAGCGGTGTTAGCTAGCGTAGTTAAGCGGTTTAGGGAGCGGAGATTCTGTGCGATGGACTTTCGACAAAGAGCCCGGTGCGCGACGAAGCAAGCTCTTTTATACGGGAGCTTCTTCTCGCAATAACCAATTGTTTCGAAGCGTTGTCGGTGACCTCCGATTTTCCCTTGTGATTGGCGGCAAAGGGCTATGACACGCATTGAGTTGCACCTGATTGGCAATCGGCTGCCTACGTCACCGCATCGCCTCGACGCGAGACGAAACATTGCTAACCGGCCGTTAGCAATGTTGTTGTTTGTCACACCGGTGACTGTTTATAGCGTGGGTTTCTCCATCGCGCAAGGACATGAAAACAGCGTTTTGGAAACGTCTTGAAAGGTATCGATTGCGAAATGCCTTTAGAGAAGCCCACGTATAATGCAAAGTATTCAGAACTTACATATTCGGACTAGGATTTTTATTGAAACAATGAACTTATAATACAGAGAAGGCACGCGCATTGTGCCCTTTCATTTGACGAGACCGATGCACGCTACGATGCACTCGTGATCTCAAACATTCCCGCCCGCCTAGGCCTTACGTGACGAGACGGACAGGAAACGGAAGCCTATCAGGTGTCGCGGTAACTGCATTGATTATTATCGATGGGCGCGATGGATCGCGGCGCGCGCGAGCGACGGCACGACGGCGCTGCGCGACGACGCGCGGAGCATGCAATGATCAAGTGTTTCGCCGCGAGCGTGATTTCGGGCGCATCGTAAGCAGCGAAAACGCGAGTAAGTACGCGAGTGAATTACCGTGTGACGCGTGGGTACAGTGATCGGTGAAGTGAACATTTTAGTGCACCGTGATCGCAGGACGTGGTGGCAGAAGGCCATGAGCAATTAAGCGTTGGCTACGCACCTGACAAAGTGCAACCGGTAAGTCGATAAATGCGAATCGACACGACGTGAAACGCGATAAGTGAGTAATATCGCGAAAAGACGGACAGAAATATACGTACGAAGATGAACAGCGATAAACGCGCGAGAAAGCGGACAGTAATAACGCGAGAAAAGATACGCGAGAAACCGGGTGGTTTTCTGTGGCTCACGTATCCTCAACGGTGGTGGTGGTGTCGGTGGTCCCAGGAAGCCGCCCAGGAGTTGGCTGCGGTGTGACACAGTGCGGTCGGCCGTGATGGCATAGATCTCCTCCAAGTAGTGGATTGAGTGCCTGGTCTTGTTCTGCCGGTGTGAGTGTCCACGCCTGATCGTCCGGACAGTGATCGTCGGTGCGGCAGGTGGTGCGTCGCCATCGCAGACACCGCGCGGTGTAGCGTAGAAGACGGTGTAGGGAGGAGCCTCGAGGGAGGGTGTCGGTCTCCGGTTCGATCTTCCCGACGGCGGATTGAACGACGCCTGTCTTCCGCCGGGATGCGTGACCCTGTGGTCCAGAGGATTGGAGCTGTGGACAGGCTCAAAGTGTTGCGAGCGAGTCGCGTTAAGTTGGTGACCAAAGCGGCCGCGGACAGTTCACGTGGGAGCCCGCCCGCCGTGCAGGGTTCGCGCAGGTCGGGTTGTACGGCGATCGCGTCGTCGACCGGGTCTTCTCCGGGCACGACATCGTCAACGGACTTGCGGGTTTCGGCAAGGTTCTTCGGCGGTGATGAGACCGGCCGTCGGACGACGTACCGGCCAGCGGATGTGCGCTCGTGGGTGTGCACGGAGTGTCGCTCGCACTCCTCTTCCTCGGGCGTGAGCGTGACGAAAGCGGAGTGAGCTTGGCGTGAGCTGCGGTGTCCAAGGAGGGTGGTCGCGCCGCAGCCCCCTGACAGAATCCATCCCAGGATGGTTTTCTGCGCGATCGGCGTTTGCGGTTTGCCTCGGCGGAGACCATCTTCCAGGATGGTCGAGCACACCTCAGCGCCTAGAAGCAGCTCGACTGGATCGTTGTCGGCGAAACGAGGATTGGCTAGCGGAAGTCCTTGCAGATGAGGCCACGTGGTGCTGCACTTGATCGCGGAGCCCTGGTACAGGGAGAGACGCGGAAGCACGAACGCGACGGCTGTGAGCGCGGCTCCGGTGGTCGAAGACGTGAGACTCAACGACACTTTGCCCCAAGTGGATCCGGATTGTGAGCCGCCGATACCGAAGATCGACATTCGGGTGCGCGATCGCGGCAGGCGCAGCCGCTGCACCAGGGACTCCGACACGATCGACACTTCGGAGCCTTGGTCGATGAGAGCTCGAACCTCGTGTGGATTTCCGTGACGGTCGGCAACGATCACGCGCGCGGTCGCGAGGAGGATCGCTTTGCGGTCGTCGGCCTTTCCGACGGCGGAAAGCGCGCTGACTTCAGCGGCGGGTTGCGGCTCGGAGACGTATGCGTCGTGGAGCATCGAGTGGTGACGCGAATTACACGTCATGCAGTTCCTGGTGGACTGACACCGTGCCACCAAATGGTTGCCGAGACAATTAAAGCACAGCTTGTTGGTCTCGGCCACTGACAGTCGTTCACTGGCTGACTTGGCCTTGAATTCGGGGCACCCCATGAGAGAGTGCCTTTCGGTGCAGAGTGGACACTGTGAAGGCTCAGTGCGCTGCGCGGCGTGCGCTTTTGCGAAACGTGATGGCTCACTTGAGTTTGTGACAGTGTTCTTCGGGTTCGCGGCGTTCAACGTGAGAATACGTCTTGTGATGAAGTTCATCAGAGTGTCGTGACTCGGCGGTTCGAAGGAGTCTCCCGAGGAGGATTCCCACTCCAGACGCGTTCGCGAGTCGAACAGTTCAACGACGAGGTGGTTGAACAGATCCATGCCGTGCGAGTCGATAAGTCTTCCTATGCTCTCCTGAGCGTTGACGGCGGAAATGACAGCGTTATGGACGCGGCTGAGCTCATCGGCGGTGGCGGCTTTCATCTTCGCCACGGCGGTAAACGTGGCGAAGTTGGAGCGTATCAGCTCCCTTTTATTTTCGTAGTGTTTGCAGAGGATCGCCCACGCGCGATTGTAATTTTCGCCAGTGATTGTTAACGACCGTATCAATTTTTCAGCTGACCCTTGGAGGCATGAGCGAAGGTAGTGCAGCCGTTCGACTTGCGAGATGGACGAATTGTCGCCGATGACCGACCGAAAGAGATCGCGGAAGGACGGCCAGTCCTCGTAAGCACCCGAAAATTTCGGCAAGTCTATACGGGGCAGCGAGATTCTCGACGCGCGTTCGCCCCCCTGCTCTGACGCCGTGACGGTCGTGGAAGCCGACGCGGTCTTGAAGCGTTTCGCCTGTTCGGACAGGACGCTACGCTGAAGCACGTAAGCACTCTCGGCGAGGTCGAGTAATTCAGATTTGGCGTACTCACTCTCAGCGTAGCGGTCTTTGTAGCAGGCTCGAACGAGGTCATGCTGACTCTCGAACTTTGCCCAATGGTCGTCGAGGAGGCGAATGCGAGTCTCGATGGCAGAGAGGGTGATGTTCGCCTGACCCATCTTCTTCAGGTTGTCGACGGCTTTGGAGATGCGTACGAAGAGTTCGTGTTGGCTGTTCAGCATGGCGCTCTGGTCGAGACTCATGGTGTCTTCTGTTTTAGGCACTCCCGATCGCGGTTGCCGGCGATGATCCGGCTCGAAGGACCAGAAAATGTGCGAGAGTGCGCGGATGCGCGATTGATGGCGCGAGGAAGACGACCACGAGGAAAGCGGTTCACACAAGTCCAATACGTATAAGTCCAATAAAATAAGTATATTACAATAAAGTCTCAATATATACAATGGATACAGTGTTCCTTTACTTTTAGCAAAGCAAGAAGCCGTAAACGCGCGCACAGATGTTAGTACGGCATGCAGCGGTGGTGAAAGCGTGTTCGCGAAGCGCGATAGCGAAGAGCGAACTCAAAGCGGTGTATACAGCGGTGTTAGCTAGCGTAGTTAAGCGGTTTAGCGAGCGGAGATTCTGTGCGATGGACTTTCGACAAAGAGCCCGGTGCGCGACGAAGCAAGCTCTTTTATACGGGAGCTTCTTCTCGCAATAACCAATTGTTTCGAAGCATTGTCGGTGACCTCCGATTTTCCCTTGTGATTGGCGGCAAAGGGCTATGACACGCATTGAGTCGCACCTGATTGGCAATCGGCTGCCTACGTCACCGCATCGCCTCGACGCGAGACGAAACATTGCTAACCGGCCGTTAGCAATGTTGTTGTTTGTCACACCGGTGACTGTTTATAGCGTGGGTTTCTCCATCGCGCAAGGACATGAAAACAGCGTTTTGGAAACGTCTTGAAAGGTATCGATTACGAAATGCTTTTAGAGAAGCCCACGTTATAATGCAAAGTATTCAGAACTTACATATTCGGACTAGGATTTTTATTGAAACGATGAACTTATAATACAGAGAAGGCACGCGCATTGTGCCCTTTCATTTGACGAGACCGATGCACGCTACGATGCACTCGTGATCTCAAACAGATATTCTAGAACTTGTAATGTTGTTAAATATGTAATTCTTAATGTTGTATAGAATATCATTATGAACATACTTCGACCACGATTCCGAAATTTCAGTAATGTTGAAATGAAAGTGCCATAACGTTGCAAATAACATTGCTGCTAAGGTTTTTCTATCCTTCCTGTAATGTTTTTGAGATAAAAATTTAAACGTACTATCAACTTTATTACAATATTATATTAAGATTACCGTAATATTAATTCTAACATTTATTGATATTTTATTTTTATTTCAGGCAATATATATTTATTTTCAATAAATATGCACTACACTAATTATCATAAAAAAGTAGTTTTATTTATATGAAAAAATATATATACATATACATATATAGGTTTTATTATGAATTTTATTTCGTGTGCCAATTATCTCTGCGAATTATCTCAGAAAGTATTGATCCTAGGGGGGAAAGTTTTTGAAGTCAGCCTTCGGATAAGGGAAATTAAGGTGCCTTCTAACTCTTCTTTAGGCAATGCGATACAGGTGCTCTAGTTCAATATAACTCTTTTACTATTTTTCTTCAAACTCTTATTCTTTCCTTTTAAATGGATTATTAATCTTTCCGGATTTTTACCAAACAGTTGCTGGAAAATAAGAATTTCTCGTTCAATTTCAGAAATATTAGTAACATCTTCAGTGATTCATTCTGTGTATCAAAATACATTATGTTACTTTTTTACCTTTTAACATTTTTTTCTTTGTTTACGTGTTTGCAAATCTAAGCCATTACATTATAGAATGTTCTAAGTCTTTCTCTGTATTACAAGGGATTGTTGTCTAAAAGCCTCTAAAACAAGAAGAATTTAATATAGTTTAGATAACCCAGTAAGCAAGAAACATTAAATTAACGTTTAGAAATATTGACTTTATGTGTATTTTTTAAACGTTTTTTAATAATATTATACACATATTTGAAAAATATTATTTCGTAATATGATTTTTCTGAATGTTGTTAAAATATTTTAAAAACGTTACAGAAAATATTTTTTAAATGTTACTCTGACATTTATTTGAGATCAATGCAACAGTCCAAAATTCCTTGTAATTTGGACTTGGAAATAACGTTGGTAGTATATTAATTTTCTGTTGTTAGAATGTTATTGTTTTATATTGTGCGCAACGCTCATCGCGACAGCCATGATGTACATTATCCTACGTACGATGCATGAGTGCGTATCACGTGTGTGGATCGAGCAGTGCGGAGTGCTCTTTATTTACAGTATATTTATATATAAGTAAGTAACTATTATATATTTTAAAAGTTGTATATTAATAAAAAGAACTCAATTAACCATACGTGCTATGAATAGTAGCTGGATATGATGATTTATAACCTATAATTTATGTTAACTACAAATAACGTTCTTTGGGTATCAGTAGAAGCTATAGTGGAATTATTTGCTATTTTCTTGCAATTTACTGCCGATTATTTTCAGCTGTTTGAGCGCGTCGAGATCATGAGCAGACGCACGCTTGTCGCGACAGCCAATCGGAAGCAGTAATAGTTCTGGAGACTGTATATAGTCGCATTATCTTACATACGTATGATGCGTGAATGTGTCATATATACGTACGTTTGTGCTTGTGCTGTCGAGCGCTTTTAATTGTATACAACATTTTTATATGGGTAAGTAATTATTATATTCTAAAACTTTGCATATTAATAATAAGAACTCAATTATCTATATGTGCTGTAAATAGGTAGCTGGTGATTCAAGATCTATTTTTCGACCTATATAAGAGAGAGATTTGCAGAAGAAAAGAAATATACCAAAGTATTAAGGATCGAACATATTCTTGATGTAATTCATGCAAGTTGTAAGTAAAGCTGCTTATCACAATTATAATTAATTCTATTAACATTTACAAATAACATTTCCGGTTAGTAGTTACATAATCGTAGTAGATATAAATTTACACAATAAAATCAGACTTTGAAAATTTAAGAATTAAGAGAAAAGACTGTAAGAGATATCTCCTCTCCCTCCCTCTCTCTCTCTCCCTCCCTTTTCTCTCCCTCTTTCTCCCTTTCTCTCCAAGAGTAGTAAATATAATATTTGCAATTTAGAGTCGACAAAGAGATCACCAGGACTTGTAATTTTTACCGATTTTTTGGTATTATTTTCAATGTAGTGCCTATAGCAAAGATAGTAATTGCGCATTATCTGTATCTACTATGTTTATAGTTATTTTGATTGTGTGGCGTAACATATGCATATATTTTTTGTTTGTGACAATTTATTAGATGAAAAAATAGATGAAAAACTCTAAAAGTGTCAGTAACATACAGACAAAATCATCCAAACGTCATATCAAATATGTACTAACGCATTCACACTACATTGTTTAAGTCTTTTATGCATATAGATCTTTTACCCACCCAATGCGTCCAAAACCAAAAATGGTTACTCTGACTCTTAATCTTACAAACTTATATCTATAATATATGTCCTTTAATATGTTCTATAATATCCTATAATATATGTTATTATATTTTAAAAGTCTTCTGAATTATTTTCCTTGCAATTTATAATAATAAACTGCATTATATATAATTACAAGTATAAATTTTTCAGGTGAACAAGGTTATGTTAATTGGAGGGAAACATGAAAAGGATTTTATTAGAAGAAGTTTGAGTGCTACATTTTCTGATGACTTAGCCTCCATGTGTTCATGGACTGGCCAAAAAAAAATTATAAAATTGGAGATACGCACACAATTCTGAGCATTAAAAGTAAGTAATTTTTTAAGAGATCTATATATTACTTGCAGTATTAAATGCTATGTTTTATGTCTCAGAATTTATTAAAATTGTCTCCTATTTTTTTGTGGCAATCATCGTTAAAAAGCAGGACACACATACACGTTAAAAATTCTTACGAAATAAAGAAAAATATATATCCATAAACTAATACTTTTGATCGATTTAGTATATATGTAAACTATTCCGGAAACTTTTGTGTTATTTCAATAATTATCATAAGTTTTAATTGCCGTTAAATTAATATTATTTATTTCTTTCATCTAACAATAAACTGTATTGAATTTTTCTTATTCCAGAAGCTTTTAGAGCAATATTCCCTCGGAATACAAAAAAAAGATTTTGAACACTGTGTAATGGAGTGGTTCAGATTCGCAAACGTCCGTAAGGAAAGAAAAAAACATTAAAAAGATAATGTAATGAATTTCGGTATATACTCTCCGTAAAATGAAATCATTATAGTTTGCCGCGTTATAATTTATAAGTAACTTTTTCACTAATTTAATTCTACTTTTATTTTTCAGGCAGTGATAAATATATTATCTTACTTTATTATTATAGTAACAAAAGGGTCTTAGGTTTGATCTCAACTCAGTCTGCATCCCGCATATACAGTCCTCGTTTAACTTGTTTCCCTGTAAGGGGTTGATTAAGAGGAAGTAAATGGTTTAAGGATTCGTGGTTTAAGAATCCAAAAGTTTAAGGATTAAAAGACCTGTATGTGGTTTAATAATCCGTTTTAGAAAGTTTGTAGAATGAAAGAAAAATACATAGGTCTAGGCGATAGTAAAAAGAAAGTTTTTATACATTAGTGTTTGAGATTGCGCTGGTTTCCCTGCTGGAAATCGCATTAATCGCATGTCAAGTAGCCTATTCACGAATAAATTTGTTCAGTATAGCATGGATCTTTCATCGCATCGAAAAGTTCGCTAATTGCTAGTAACAACACAGCCACGGCCGACCGGGCGCACAAATAAAGTCAAGCAACAACGCTTTCACCAAGGAAAGATCCATGCTATAAACAAAGCAGTCGAAAACAAGTAACGATCGCTTCGGATCGACACTTGAAAACCGTGACGTAAGCACGGTGACGTAGGCCGCCGGTGGCCAATCACCCTCCCGAAATTATTCGTAACGAGCCTGGAGGGAGTTTCGCCTCGGAGGTGATAAAAGGATCGCCGCTGCGCCGCGGAATCGATTTCGTTCAAGAATCACCGCCAGTACACCGCTTCATACCATTCGCACTCGCTTGCTTGATCTCACCCGCTTAGAATCACCGCTCGTGCAAATCGCTTGAACGCTACTTGCAAACCGCTTAAACGCTACTCGCAATCCGCCCTCGACACCGAATTAGCTTGTGCAGCTAAATTCTCTGCTTTTCGCTGTGATAGATTCAGTGCGCGCTATCACTCACGGCTCTGAACTCTGTAAATAATTGTACACATTAGACTTTGAATATACTTTGTTTTATTTTTGTGTATTTGTGGACTTGCTGTTTTTTGTGGTCGTCTCGTTGCCTCGCGCTACATCGCGCTACCGCGTGCTCTCGAACATTCTGGTCCTTCGAGCCGGATCCGACCGGCAACCGCTAATTCGGGAGTGCTTCCTCAACGGACGACTGCAACCATGAGCCTGGATCAGAGCGCCATGCTGAGCAGTCAGCACGAAATCCACAGGCGCATCGCCCACGCAATGACCAACCTACGGAAGCAGGGTGCAGAGAACATTACCCTCGACGCTGTGAGCACTCGCATCCGCATTCTCGACGACCTGTGGGCCAAATTTGAGTCGAACCACGATCTCATTCGGGCATGCTACGGAGATCGCTACACCGAGAGTGAGTACAATAAAACCGACTTTTTTGACACCGTCGAGAATGCGTACGTGCATCAGCACAGCTTGCTCACCTCCGTCGCAAACTCCTTGAAATCCGCGTCGCCCAGAGTGCCAACCGGGCCGGAGCAAAGTGGCGAACACGCTCCCAAGACTTCGCTGCCGCGCATTCAATTACCGCGTTTTTCGGGAACGTACGAGGAATGGCCGCCGTTTCGGGATCTCTTCCTGTCGGTCATCGGTGAGAATTCGTCGATCTCGAACACTGAGCGGTTCCACTACCTCCGATCCTGTCTGAAAGGGCCCGCTGAAAAGTTAGTGCGTTCATTAACGGTGACCGGAGACAATTACGCCCGCGCATGGGCAATGTTAAGCACGCATTACGAAAATAAGAAGGAGCTGATACGCTCCAACTTCGCCACGTTTACCGCCGTGGCGAAGATGAAAGCCGCTACCGCCGACGAGCTCAGCCGCGTCCATAACGCCGTCACGTCTGCCGTTAATGCTCAAGAGAGCATTGGGAGGCCCATCGACTCACACGGTATGGACCTTTTCAATCACCTCGTCGTCGATCTGTTCGACTCGCGAACACGTCTGGAATGGGAATCCTCCTCGGGAGACTCCTGCGAACCACCGTCTCACGACACGTTAATGAACTTTATCACTAGACGCATTCTCACGCTGAACGCCGCTTATCCGAAAACCACAGTTAACACCGCGAGTGAACCATCACGGTCCGCGAAAACGCACAACGCGAAGCGCACGGAGCCTTCGCAGTGTCCGCTCTGCAACGGGGAGCACTCGCTCATGGGGTGCCCCGACTTCAAGGCCAAGCCGGCCAGTGAGCGAAAGACAGTGGCCGAGACTAACAAGCTATGCTTTAACTGTCTCGGCAACCACACGGTGGCAAAGTGTCTGTCCACCAGGAACTGTATGACGTGTAACTCGCGTCACCACACGATGCTTCACGACGCGTACGTTTCCGAGCCGAAACCCGCCGCTGAGGCCAGCACGCTTTCCGCCGTCGGAAGGACCGACGACCGCAAGGCGATCCTCCTCGCGACCGCGCGCGTGATCGTCACCGACCGTCAAGGTGCTCCATACGAAGTTCGGGCTCTCATCGACCAAGGCTCCGAAGTGTCGATCGTGTCGGAGTCCCTGGTGCGACGGCTGCGCCTGCCGCGATCGCGCACCCGAATGTCGATCTTCGGTATCGGCGGCTCACAATCCGGATCCACTCGGGGCAAAGTGTCGTTGAGTCTCACGTCTTCGACCACCGGAGCCGCGCTCACCGCCGTCGCGTTCGTGCTTCCGCGTCTCTCCCTGTACCAGGGCTCCGCGATCAAGTGCAGCACCACGTGGCCTCATCTTCAGGGGCTCCCACTCGCCGATCCCCGTTTCGCCGCCAACGACCCAGTCGAGCTGCTTCTGGGCGCTGAGGTGTGCTCGGCCATCCTGGAGGATGGTCTCCGCCGAGGAAAACCGCAAACGCCGATCGCGCAGAAAACCACCCTGGGATGGATTCTGTCAGGGGGCTGCGGTGCGACCTCTCTTCTTGGTCACCGCAGCTCACTCCACGCTCACTCCTCTGTCGTCAGGCGCACCTCCGAGGAAAGGGAGTGCGAGAGACACTCCGTGCGCACCTACGAGCGCACATCCGCTGGCCAGTACGTCGTCCGACTGCCGGTCTCATCGCCGCTCAAGGAGAACAAGCAACACTCCGTGCGCACCCACGAGCGCACATCCGCTGGCCGGTACGTCGTCCGACGGCCGGTCTCATCACCGCCGAAGAACCTCGCCGTAACCCGCAAGCCCGTCGACGACGCGACCTCCGTGCACACCGAACCGCGCGAACCCTGCACGGCGGGCGGGATCCCGTTGCGTAAACGGGCCGCGAACTCTGAGGACATTCCCGTCGGGATCCCTCAGAAACACCGTCGTTATCGCGCACTTACGATCCACGGCCTCGCCGACGCATCCGAGCGAAACCACGCCGCTGCCGTCGACCTCCGCGTCACGAGGCACGGCTCCTCCACACTTCACAATGCTCACCAAGTTCACGCGACACGCTCGCGACACTTTAAGTTTGTCCGCAGCTCCAATCTTCCGCTAGTCCGACGCCCGCGTGACACTTCACAGGGTCAAAGATACCGCATCCAGATGGAAGCCGTTCGTGGCCAACCGGGTGTCTCTTCTCCCACTGACTCCTCCCGAGACTCAGTGGCGGCACGTTCCCGGAGACGACCCGATCAACTGCGCTTCCCAGGGGATAGCTCCCAGCGAGCTGACCGGCTATCTCCTGAGATGGACGGGCTCAGCGTGGCCGCAGGAGAACCGAACCTGGTGGCCGGACGAGAGCGACGAGATTCCTGACGCCGAGCTGACTGAGCGGAAGATCGTCGTGCAATCCGCCGTCGGGAGGATCGAAACGGAGCCTTACACCCTCCGTCGATTCTCCTCACTACACCGTTGTATTTCTGTCCGGCTTCTCGCGTACATTTCTGTTCGTCTTCTCGCGTACATTTCTGTTCGTCTTCTCGCGTTTATTTCAGTCCGTTGTTTCGCGGTATAACTTGTCACGTGTCGCGTGCCACTTCATGTCAATTCGCACTTGTCGATGTTCGCTGTCGAATTCACCGTTCACATTACCGGTCACTCATTGTCGTTTGCGCAGTTGACCATTAATTGTTCATGGCCTTCTGCCACCAATGTCATCGAACTCGGTGCACTGTTCACCGTCACTGCACTCGCGGTAACACGGTAATTCACTCGCGTACTTACTCGCATTTTCGCGACTTTCGCATACTCGCGAATCCACGCTCGCAACGATACACGTGATCACCACGTGCTTCGCGCGTCGTCGCTCCCCGCCGTCGCGCCGTCGCTCGCGCGAGCCTCGATCCGCCGCGATACCAGCCGCCGCCGAGGGACGCGTGAGACCACCGATACTCACTGTCACTCAATTGTTCCTGTAGGCCTTCCGCCAATATTTTATGTCCTCTTCACGTAATCGTCCTTCATCGGCCTTCTGCCAATGTTGAAGATCCATTCAACCACTTATTTCGGCCCTCCGCCTCAACTTCACTTTCTGTGCGACACACAAATTCACTTTCACGTATCACTTGTCACCGAATTCGCGTTACGTGCATCGCGAATGTTTATGTGTCTCGCTCGAGATCACCACGCGTTGTGACACTGCGCAGCCGCACCACGCCGCCATAGCTCGCCGGCACCACGCGCCGGAATCACGATCATTGCAAATCGATTGAAGATCGATATCTTCCGCCGCGACTTCCGTCGCACGTTCGAGCGCACCATGTTTCGTCAACACTTGCCGAGGCGGGCGGGATGTTTGAGATTGCGCTGGTTTCCCTGCTGGAAATCGCATTAATCGCATGTCAAGTAGCCTATTCACGAATAAATTTGTTCAGTATAGCATGGATCTTTCATCGCATCGAAAAGTTCGCTAATTGCTAGTAACAACACAGCCACGGCCGACCGGGCGCACAAATAAAGTCAAGCAACAACGCTTTCACCAAGGAAAGATCCATGCTATAAACAAAGCAGTCGAAAACAAGTAACGATCGCTTCGGATTGACACTTGAAAACCGTGACGTAAGCACGGTGACGTAGGCCGCCGGTGGCCAATCACCCTCCCGAAATTATTCGTAACGAGCCTGGAGGGAGTTTCGCCTCGGAGGTGATAAAAGGATCGCCGCTGCGCCGCGGAATCGATTTCGTTCGAGAATCACCGCCAGTACACCGCTTCATACCATTCGCACTCGCTTGCTTGATCTCACCCGCTTAGAATCACCGCTCGTGCAAATCGCTTGAACGCTACTTGCAAACCGCTTAAACGCTACTCGCAATCCGCCCTCGACACCGAATTAGCTTGTGCAGCTAAATTCTCTGCTTTTCGCTGTGATAGATTCAGTGCGCGCTATCACTCACGGCTCTGAACTCTGTAAATAATTGTACACATTAGACTTTGAATATACTTTGTTTTATTTTTGTGTATTTGTGGACTTGCTGTTTTTTGTGGTCGTCTCGTTGCCTCGCGCTACATCGCGCTACCGCGTGCTCTCGAACATTAGAAATAGTGATTTGTGCTATATGATCTAAAAGGATAAGGTCGAAGGCACTAACACCCTCATTCGAGGGGCCACATTTCAAATAAAAAAGGAAGATTTTGATAAAATTATTTGGCTTGGCATTTTTTCTCAGTATCACGTTTAGTTTTTATTCAAGGATCAACGACGAGATGTGAGACCACATCTGATCTTGCCTTAAAATGCATTTTTTCCTGGATTTGAGACAGAAATCTGATTTTTTTTATTTGAAAGATAAGTTTTATCCCAAAACCTTCCGCTAGGATAAGTGTTCTTCACTAAAGATATTATTGTGATAAACTGAAAACTGTAATATATATGGTATATATTATTTTTATATAAATAAAACTTTTTTTATGATAATTTGTGAATTATTCCCCAATGCTGATTAGTATATAACAGGCCTGGGCAACTTCGAGCTCCGGAGCCACGACACTCCCCCTACTTTCCGTGGATAGAAAAGAAGTGTCGTGGTTCTGGAGCTCAAAGTTGTCCAAGCCTGGTCTATAAAAGCAATCTAAATATTAATTAGACAATAAATATTGAGATATTTTATTACTATTGCATATTTATTGAAAACATGTTGCCTGTAATAGAAATAAAACATCAATAAGAACTTTAAATAAATGTTAGAATTAATATTACGGTAATCTTAATATAATATTGTAATAAAGTTGATAGTACGTTTAAATTTTTATCTCAAAAACATTACAGGAATGATAGAAAAACCTTAGCACAATGTTATTTGCAACGTTATGGCACTCCCATTTCAACATTACTGAAATTTCGGAATCGTGGTCAAAGTATGTTCATAATGATGTTCTATACAACATTAAGAACTACATATTTAACAACATTACAAGTTCTAGAATATCGTTGCAATAACATTGTAATAATGATTTTTTGCTTACTGGGAAGAGAAAGGTTATAATCTAATATATATGTTACGGGCAAAGTCCGCATGGTGTGCAGTGTTGGCATTGCCCGGGCAATGTCAGCATTGCACAACGCGACTGGGCAAAGTAGTTTATTAGCGGACATTGCCCGGTTTGATGTGGGCAAAGTTAACACTGCCCATCCAGCGATGGCAATGTCAGCAACGATTATCACATTGCGGACTTTGCTCGGTTCCAAGTGGGCAATGTCGACAATGCTAAATCTCCGTGGGCTACTTTTTTTGTTTAGTTTTTGTTTAGTTTTGTTTAGTTTAGTGACGCGCTTTAAACAGTTAAATACTGTTAAAGCGCGTCATCTAACCTATGTGGATTAGTGACGCGCTTTAAACAGTTAAATACTGTTAAAGCGCGTCATCTAACCTATGTAGATTAGTGACGCGCTTTAAACAGTTAAATACTTTTAAAGCGCGTCATCTAACCAATGTAGATTAGTGACGCGCTTTAAACAGTTAAATACTGTTAAAGCGCGTCATCTAACCTATGTAGGTAGTATTTAACTGTTTAAGGGCCGGTTGTTCCACTTTCAGATAAACTATGTGGTAACTTATCTGATGGATAAATGTCTGTAGAGCGTTGTTCCATTTCTCGGTAAAATTTAACTTCCTGATAAATGGCCACTATCGACAGATAAATTACACGGTACTTTGGGTACCGTGTAAGCCACTTATCTGACAGATAAATGCGTAGTGGGATTAGAAATCATACCCCGTCAGCGGGAGATGCACAGCGCTGGTGTATCTAACGTTTCACGCATTTGTATATTAATATTTTGCGATAAAGAATTTGGATATTATCGAACGGACGGTATCGGACGGTATCGAAAATGGAACCAGGATTATGCGAAAATCAACTTCTTTATGGTGACGAAGATGATAACGAAGAATCTGATGAAGAAATATATATAGTAGTGCTTCGCAAGCGATATACAGTTCGTCCACGTCCAGATTTATTTAACGAATATGATAATATAGAATTTGTAAGACGGTTTCGATTTCACAAACGCACTGTCCAGGTGATTTTAAATCTTATTGAAGAGAGAATAAGAAGCAGGACTGACAGGTAGATATTAAACGTATTTCTTATTTTTAGGTTATTTCATATAATGTATATGCTGTATAAGCAAGGATACTCGTGCAGCTATAACATATATGATAGTATATTAATATACAAGTATAAATTTTTATTTCAGAAATCATGCTGTATCACCACTACACCAGCTATTACTTACTTTAAGATTCTATGCAACTGGAACCTTTCAAGTTGCAATTGGTGATTTTGGTGGTATTCACAAATCCACAATGTGCAGGATTATAAAAAAGGTTACAGAAGCAATAGCTTCTTTACGTCCACGATATATTAATTTCCCTAATTCAAATCAGAGTCTAAGGGACACAAAACGAAGATTTTACAACATTGCTCGTTTCCCCAAAGTTGTAGGAGCAATTGATTGTACTCATGTCAAAATACAATCGCCAGGTATGTATTAGGTTGAAAATAATGAATAATAAATCTATAGTATTTATATCTTGCTTATATTTATAGGTGGAGAAGAGGCTGAAGTATATAGAAATAGAAAAGGGATATTTACTATGAATGTGCAGGCTGTTTGTGACAGTGCTTTACGAATTTTGGACATTGTAGCACGGTGGCCTGGTTCAACCCATGATGCTACCATCTTTAATGCTAGCAGAGTACGTGCAAGATTTATTAATGCCGAAATGGGAAATGCACTATTACTTGGTGACAGTGGTTATGCTTGCACTAATTTTTTATTGACACCATTGCTTGAAATTCATAATCGAGCTGAACAATTATATAATGAATCTCAAATACGAACACGAAATGTCATTGAAAGATGTTTCGGAGTATGGAAACGAAGATTTTGTGCATTGGCATTTGGTCTAAGAGTTCAACCTGCAACTGCACAAGCTGTAATAGTAGCTACTGCAGTACTACATAATATTGCACAAGACATGGCAGAACCTGATCCTCCAGTCGATCTTGAGGCTGAAGCTGTAATTGAGGAATTGGAAATCCAACAAGTACAATTTCATAATGGCATTGATAATGCAAATGAACGGCGATCATTAATTGATACATATTTTACAGGGTAATGTATTATTTTCTTCACAATTTAAAAAACTATTTCTTTCTAACACAATTTTTGTTTACAGTCTTGTCCGTTGAAATGTACAATTGGTTAAAATTAATATAGTCTGACATCAGGAATGGAAAATTATATAATTATACATAACACTTTTGATTTGGGAATGATTTAATCACGAAAATTAATTTCCACATAGCTGTTTTGATTTTATAACATAAACCATTTACCTTTGTAACATAACATTTATATCTATTTTATAATATGTAATATAATAAAGAAATTTTACAATCAGTCTTTGTAGAGTTTTTCTAATTCAGCTTCCATTATCTGTTTTAGCAATACTCTCGTTTCGCTTTCAACTTTAGCAGCTTTTAACCGTTCTGTATTTATCTCGCGTTCTACGAAGAATTGGTTTTCTTTCATCTCCAGTTCTTTCTTTAATATGTTCATTCTTATTTGGTGAAGTTCTTCCTTCATTTCTCGGTCTCGTTCTGAGGTTTCGTGAGAAATTTGCTGATGTATTTTTTTCAATCTTTTATTAGGACGTAGTTCTGGCGTTATTTTCTTTCTCAACATACAAACACCAGTCTCGTTAGTAATTGTTTTCCTCTTAGTTCCTCGATTACTGTCTTGATTGTTAGACTTTTCAATTCCTCCATTATTCTCTTCGTTGTCAGAAATGATTAAAAATTCCGCATCAAATTGTTCATCATGTGATCTTGTAGAACTAATCTGTTTGATAAAGAATGTGCTTTTAATTATTTTATTCGTGCATTAAAATATGCGTATCAATATATTTACAATGTACATACCATCCCCATATGTATATTATCAACATGTACAGTATCATTTGTATCCATAGAATGTAGGTCCGTACCTGCAACTGTTGCATTTTTCTGAACTGTTGCATTTTCCTGGCTGGTTTCTGTTGAAATTCCATAAAATAGTTTTAAAGCTATCTTATATAATTAAGATAATATATATCTTATAAAATGATATACCTAATGGTTGATCGCAATCCCACACAGATGGTAGTAGGCCAGTAAAATTAGCTCGAAAAACACCGAATATCTACAAAACGTATTGACAAGCCAAATTTTTGAGGGTGTGTAGAGGGTCATAGGAGATGCCCAAATTCACAAAGTTCAAACAAAATTTCCCTGTGCGTCGGCGGCCATCTTGAAAATAGGGGTGAATATTTAAAGTTTGAATATCTCGGCTCCTATTGGTCGAATTTTTTTCTTTTTTTTTTAGTTTTGTAGGGAAAAATATTTGCTACAACTTTTGTTTGAAAAAATTTTTAATAGCTGTCAAGGAAAAAAAGTTGCAACCAAAAAAGTGCCGTCAATTAGGGGTTGAACATTTTTATTGACACTTATATCGTCCCCTGTTAGTTTGATCAAAAAAATGTTCAAATAAAACTTGCAGAGGATTCAATTCTCTACAATTTTTGTATATATTTTTTTGCGGTGACTCAAAAAACAACAGAGATAGAGAGCGCCAAAGTTGAGTGTGTCTAGTAAATGCTCTTTTTCCCCACGAAAAAGAGCATTTACTAGACCGCGTCGCGGTTTTATTGTGAATTGTCGTATATTATAAAACTCTTTTCTGCACCACCACTGAGGTAGAGTTTCAGGCGCATTTTTTTTTACGTGGTATCTCCAGTAGATATAATCCACGGATCCGAGAAAGTGCCTTTCGTTCTATATCTGAGTACCGCAGGAGGCGCTGGATCCTGGGTGGTCATGATTGGTTCTAGTCCTAGTCGAGTTTGTTGCCAGCCCCATTCCTCTAGATCCTGGTAGATGTTAAGCCAGGTTTGCACTTGATGGTATGCGCGGAATGTATGCTGCCGTGCAGACGCTGCGGTAGGAGGCAAGGAGGAAAGGTTGAATTTTGTTTTTGTCACTGATTTAACGAATTGCTTATATCGTAGGGAATTAAGCGACACTTCTTCGGTCCCACCAAACAACATACAAAATATTTTTTCTCCTGCTGCTGTCAAGACGTCGATATCGAGTTTCGTTTTCTTAAACATGTAAAGAACTTCTCGGAGTCCATCGTTTTTCTCGAGAATGTTGATTAATTTCGTTTTGCCAATATTGTAAATTGCTGAAGTAGTATCACATTCTGTGAACGCGTGAAGAAGAAAGATGTGATCGATTACAGAAACATGTTTGAAACTTTTCGCCGAGTATAGGGCCTCCCGAGTTCTTCCTTTCCCGGATTTACGGAAAAATACGTTAGGAGTTTCCTGTCCTAGACCAGTGAGCAGAACGAGAAGGTCAATATCTTCACCAATAATTGTAACGGAGTCGTACAAAAATGCATTTTCTATTGCAGTTTTGACAATTAGTGTGTCCGCGTCCTCGAACGCTTGTTCAACGGTAACATCGGATAACTGTAAATATTTCGTGGAATGCCGGTGGATGATTCGAAGATTGCGATGACGACGCGGAGAAGATGGAAGTGATTTTGAGGTCGAAACAGCACAGTTGCTCCGACGACGAATAGCCGCTGCAGCCATTCTCTCGTTGATGTATACTTTTCGACAGTGCACGTGCACTGTGATGTTGTTGACGTCCTCCAGCATGCGCGCATGTTCCTCGTCGCCCCTCTTAATAGCAAACGAATGTAAAGTTTGCACACCTCTTTTTTGAACGACAGTAATTTCGCCGTCGCTCAGCGCTTTCCCACAAATAAAACACTCGCTCATTTTCGTGAAATTTCACTCTGAAACGCTCGAAATACAGTTCACGACTGATCGAAAATAATATACAATAACACACAATAACACACAAACAACACACACACAATAACACACTGTACAGTTCGCGGAACAGAGTTTTATAATATACGACAATTCACAATAAAACCGCGAATTTTCCCCACGAAAAAGAGCATTTACTAGACACACTCAACTTTGGCGCTCTCTATCTCTGGTGTTTTTTGAGTCACCGCAAAAAAATATATACGAAAATTGTAGAGAATTGAATCCTCTACAAGTTTTATTTGAACATTTTTTTGATCAAACTAACAGGGAGCGATATAAGTGTCAATAAAGATGTTCAACCCCTAATTGACGGCACTTTTTTAGTTGTAACTTTTTTTCCTTGACAGCTTTTAAAAATTTTTTCGAACAAAAGTTGTAGCAAATATTTTTCCCTACAAAACTAAAAAAAAAGAAAAAAATTCGACCAATAGGAGCCAAGATATTCAAACTTTAAATATTCACCCCTATTTTCAAGATGGCCGCCGACGCACAGGGAAATTTTGTTTGAACTTTGTGAATTTGGGCATCTCCTATGACCCTCTACTCACCCTCAAAAAATTGGCTTGTCAATCCGTTTTGCCATTTTTAAACCTAATTTTACTGGCCTATAGACCTTCTACAGATGATGGCTGCATCGAAAGGATATTTTCTTCAATGTCAGTTAAGAATCGAATTTGTGGTTCACCTCCACCAGTCTTAAATTGCTCCATTCTATTATGGGCTAATTTTTTCTTAATGTTTTTTTTCATATCTTCATATTTTGCTTTTAATGTCTTTTTTGATCGAAACACTTCGCCAGAGTTGGAATTAAATGCTTCAGCTACTTTTTCCCATGCAGCATCTTTATCTCGCCAAGTTGTAGCATCTGTTTTTTTACACTCTATTATGTTTTTAAATTCGTGTACTGTCGAGACCAATATCTCAATTTCTTTATTAGAGAAATTGGAACTTCTTTCTCTCTTTCTCTTTTCGGTCATCCCTTTAGCATAAATTATTAAAATATATTAGATATATCTTATAATATATTTATATTTATTGTATGTACATAATTGTTATATCTTACTTGTATTCTATTATTATAAAAATGTTGCATATACGAATGAGTAATAATAGCCCGCCAGAAAATAAAGGTTAAGATGCACCCACTTGAAGTTGCTGACAAACGTTTCCGGAAATAATAATCGCGATATATTTCTCTTAACTAGCAGGTAAATACCAATAGGATTAATAACCGTGGAACAACGCTCACGTATAAGTAGCTGGTAAACTACCCGGTAAGATTTATCCTATAGGTAGTAATCTGTCGAGTAAGCCGAGATTTATCGAAAGGTGGAACAACCGGCCCTAAAGCGCGTCACTAATCTACATAGGTTAGATGACGCGCTTTAACAGTATTTAACTGTTTAAAGCGCGTCACTAAACTAAACAAAACTAAACAAAAACTAAACAAAAAAAAAGTGTATGTGTGAACTATTTCGACATATATATTAGTCATTTATGCCTTTCAATACTCAAAATAGCTGCTATATTTTCCAAACTTTTTTTGTTAATAACTTTTTAACGAATAACGAGCGCGGGCTGAAACCTTCTAAAGGTCACTCAGGAGGGTGACCTTGACAACATACTAAAATATCAAGGTCATCCAAGGTGATCCCCCCATCTATACAATTACCCTATATTCTAATAAATACTGTTAAATTTGCACCTAATAATTTTATTACATAAATATCTGTCCCAAAAATTGAGAAACCTAGACTACTACGGACTCCGCGGGCAATGTCGACAATGCTAAATCTCCATGGACTAAGCTGCGCTAAATAGACGGACATTTAGCGCAGCTTAGCCCACGGAGATTTAGCATTGTCGATATTGCCCACTTGGAACCGAGCAAAGTCCGCAATGTGATAATCGTTGCTGACATTGCCAACGCTGGATGGGCAGTGTTAAATTTGCCTACATCAAACCGGGCAATGTCCGCTAATAAACTACTTTGCCCAATCGCGTTGTGCAATGCTGACATTGCCCGGGCAATGCCGACACTGCACACCATGCGGACTTTGCCCGTAACATATACATAATTTAATAATAATAAGCAGCTTTACTTATGACTTGCATAAAAGCTTCTTGGTCATTTTTTAGCATTTCCTCAAAAGTAAGAAAACTGTCAATAGAAGTTAAGGATGTTTTACCTATATCTATATATAGTATAATTTTGTTTTCTTGATTGAAGACTTTGCATGTATGTCAAACAACTCAAAATTTTTTATATGTTAGAAGAGATTACCGTTAACAGTTTGAGTATGATTTTTTGTTATTTAAATAATTAGTATTGTTTAAACAATTAAAAAAATTTTTTTGTGGCAAAAAATTTTGAAACTTAAAATATCAATATCAAATATCAATGATGTATGTTTTACACATAAAAAAAGTTTAAGAAATGTCTTAATGGTTTATTTATATTTTATTTATATTTACAGCAAAGTGTCGATTCTCTATAAGGGATAATGTTAATTTTATCAACTTTAAACTTAAATAACTCTTAAATAACTTAAAAATTTTAAAGAGTATTTTTCATTTAATTTAGAAACAATTTACAGCACTTTCTGAATATATTTGAAATACCTCCAATACATCCTTAATTACAATAACTTTTAAACCAGTAAGAGAATTGTGCTGAAATTTTACACAGATACTTAGACGTAATAATAAAACAATCTATGAAATTTTTAGATTTTTGGTAATGACTTTGAGATGGCACACATACATCCTTAAGGGAAGATGTTCTCTAATCTTAATATCTTGTACAGAGTTTTCCTTATGATATATATTGTTCACTGATGTTTATCTTAGCCAGGGTCAATTTTTTCAAATGGTGGTTTCTTGAATTTGATACAATTGATCCTGTATGTTAAGATATATTCATTGCCCTGTACATATAAAATATGCTTACAATAATATATTTATATACTTTGGAGTGTGATAGCACAAATATGTGAAAAAAATATAGAAATAAATAAAAAGTCAGTTTTGGTCTTGTTTATACTGATCGTTTGTTACGTCTATCAACTTTATACTAATTTTATACTAAGTTACTCTTTCAGTGATATATGCAAACGATGATGTATTAAAACCGTACAATACTTCTTCAACAAATCATCTCTATGCATATTGTACCAGCTTTATACGTTATCGTTTACATATTTCGCCAAATTTTGAGGTAATTTTATAGAAAGTTACACTGTTTGGTACCATCGAAATAATAGCATTGACGAACCTTGATGATATTTTTGATATGTCCAAAGACAAGTCTATTATAGAACGTAGATAGATTTGATATTTCCTCTCTTCTGTAAATCTCTCTTGTAAATCGGAAAATGAATCTTGCATCACCAGCTACTATTTAGAGCACGTATGGTTAATTGAGTTCTTATTATTAATATACAACTTTTAGAATATAATAGTTACTTATATATATATATATATATATATATATATATGTATACACAGTATATATACATATATATACTGTAAATATAAAGAGCACTCCGCACTGCTCGATCCACACGCGTGTATACGCACTCACGCATCGTATGTAGGATAATGTACATCATGGCTGTCACGATGAGCGTTGCGCACAATATAAAACAATAACATTATAACAACAGAAAATTAATATATTACTAACGTTATTTCTAAGTCCAAATTACAAGGAATTTTGAACTGTTGCATTGATCTCAAATAAATGTCAGAGTAACATTTGAAAAATATTTTTTGTAACGTTTTTAAAATATTTTAACAGCATTTAAAAAAATCTTATTACGAAATAATATTTTTCCAATATGTGTATAATATTATTAAAAAACGTTTAAAAAATACACATAAAGTCAATATTTCTAAACGTTAATTTAATGTTCCTTGCTTACTGGGTATATACAGGGTAAGCCAACGAAAATCTTAACCACACAATGTTACATATTTTTCTTACACACCGCAGTTCATAGAATAATCTTTTATTTGCATTAATATTTCCATACTATTCTTGATGTACTTCTATGTACTTTTTTATATCTTTATAATATATAAATTACACAGATTTTGTATAAAAAGTAGTATAATAATGTTGTTTATGTGGAGCTACCACAATAATAATGTTTATGTGGAGACTTAAAAGTAAATCTTCTTAGAATTATTCTTTAAAAAAATGGCGTATAAGTTCTTGACATAATTTGGAAGAAAAGGATCTAAACAGTGAGACCTTTATACGACAGCATGTTCATTCGCAATCAAACATTAGATGGTTTAAATAGGATATCTTGTCGTGAGTGGATTTCATTTTCTGCCTCTTTTTATCGTCTCTCAAAAACACCGCTTTCTCTCCCCCTCCTCCTCTCCTCCCCACCGTCATGTAGCCGTCGTCGATCACAAAATATTAAAAGAAAGCGGTGAGTTGTTAATGCAAAAATGCAAAGGTATACAATATGACGAGGTCATTATTTGAAAAGTACAGTTGAACTTCGGGTGCCAGGGTGAGTTGTTTGAGTAATAAAGAGCGAAAAGTTCGCGCAGGGGCTGTGAGGACACTGGCATCGCAGACGAGCGGTCTTTGATCAACTCACCGGCATATCCCCCATCTAAACGCGCGTTGATCTCCCATGAATATGGAAAATCTCAGTCGAGGTTACCACTACGTGTACCATCATCTAATTGTCGTCCTTTAAGCCTTACATCAGGTGCGATTAAGCGAAAACGTCGATGTAGTCTTTACTGAAAGTCGGATGGCTATCAAATTTACGTATGCGTTTTTGAAAACAGTTCAACTGAACTTATAGAAATATTATTTACATTTATAACGCAACTATATATTTTTTAAGTATAATATACATATTCCTGTGCTTGTTATAGTGAAAAAAGTCTCATTAAATATTATATAAAATCTTAAAATCTGTAAGAATAGAATTTTGTATTATATGACTATACTTAATTATTTGTATTATGTGCATAACTGAAACTTTGACCGCTAGACTCATAATGAAACATTGACGTTTCCAAATCAAACATCGATGTTAACGGACATATCGAACGTTCGAAATATTTTAGGATAGCAGTTAATATGTATATGTATAGCGAATCGATGACAGAACACCGTTCGTCCGTGAGTTTAGTATATCAAAATAAATTTGGAAGATATTTCGTCAAGTTGTACATATTAATTAATACTAAATGTAAAATATATATCTAAGTTGCTATGTAATAAGAAAACATAAAAAGAGAAGGATGTAAATTGAAAAGCTTCTACTATTTTTCACGAAACAACAGAAGATCAAATTCCGCAAGTAATTCCGATGCAGCAGCTACAATGAAAACTTACAATTAGACTCACCATTTAGACTGCTCTTTGTTAAAATCCATAAACTATAGCTGTAGTTGAGCGAATGTCATGGTAGTTACAAGTCAGCCAATTATTTAATTGTCCAAAGTCCAGTAATCTCCAAGTGCATCTGAAAATTACATACGATAATTATGAAACGGAAAGAAACACATATCAAGAAACTACTTCAACTCTTTTTGCAAAAAGTATTTCAAGCCGACCACAACATATTCACTGTTTTATGTATCTCTCAAAGCGAAAGTTACTGCCATAAGCATGGAGCAAGTGGAAAGGTCCACTTGGACCTTTCGGCGAATTATTTGATACTAAGCGTATCATAAATACACATAAATACATGTAAATCAATCCAAGTATCAGCATTTGCGAATTGGTCTGGAACTTGTCTAACAAGACAATCACACTTTGATAAACATAAACCGGGAAGAGAAACAAAGAGAGCGACTTCAGTGAGAGCACGATTCCTTTCTGTCGAGTGGCCGTGGAGACCGAAAAACAATCGCGCGGGCGTCATTCCTTTGCCCGCGATGACTGAACGACGCGCAGCGGAATCCTGCAGTCTCTGGAGCATCGTCGAAGTGGATAAAATAACAGCAGGGTTAGTTCTAGAGTAGATCAAAGCCGTCCGCTCCGCGGGGGTGGCCGACGCGGCGACCGACCGAGAGAGCAAGAGCAGCCCTCCTCGCATTCGCCTATACTCGAGCTCGCTCAAGTGGCATCGACTCTCGAGAATGGAATAAAGAACGGCCTCGGCGACGGGTTCATGCGTGAAACGATGCCACTGCAAACAATCTCGTGATTTGTTTAGGTATAACAATCCGTCTCCTGGTCCCATTCTAATTCTCCACTCACACACAGCGAGATCATCTCGACGTCTTAGGACATCGGCCGCATATCCGGCTGATGATATGATCTCATCAAGATACTTGATAAATTTATATGTAAATGTTTCCTACAATTCCAAACTCCAAATATTATTTAGAGTTGTGATAATTCTCCATCTTGCTCACTGCTGAGATACGTGAGGTTGCCTTTATTTTTCCGTGCTCATCGTCTGGATTTCACCCTCCTGGAATCCCCTGTAACGCGGTAGAACAAGGGATTGTAGATGATTAGCTGTTAACGCAATAATAGATGACGTGACGTGGATATGAAGGTCTCCCTTCAGGGAGGTTGAAGGCCATTGTCTCTTGATCGTGTCCTTTTCTATTGCTTTCGAGCTGCCAATTTTCATTGAGTATTGCTTAAATTAAGTCTATTCCTAATACAGTACCCTCCATAAGTTTGGAAACACTCTATAAAATGCAATATACAGGAAATAGTACATAATAAAATCAATATATTTTGCTTTGTAAGTGTTTATTTAACTAAAGAAAACTAAAATGAAGGTATACATACATACATACGTTATCCGACAGGCTTTTAAAATAAAGAATTTCCATTAAATTTTACATTCCTCAAAGTAACCACACTTTTTGCCTTAATGACTGCCTTGCATATTCTCGGCATACGGTGGATCAACTTTCGGAGTTCAGTCGAGATACGTTTCCATTCTTGCTGGAGAACTTCCCAAAGGTGCACCTGTGACTTGTGATTCGCTGTTCAACAAATTCAACTCCGAGCACTTCGGTGTCGCGAAATGATCATCCGACATATTTTCGGCATGTACAAGTGTTGCAAGTGTCCCAGGTGGAAATATATATCATCATTTGAACGTCTTACGATATATTCATACCAAAAATCTGCACAGATCGCTGCCGTATGATTATTTATCTGTAAATAGTCGCACGTACGGCATCTGTTATAGAGTGTTTCCAAACTTATGGAGGGTACTGTACATATTTTATTATATCTCCTTATAATAATAAATCATTTATCAAATAACATAAAACATAATGAAACAAAATAAAATACGAGAATGCTTTGCATTAAAAAGTGTAACAGAATATGCTATCAAAGACAGATATAAATAGAAATATATATACAGGACTATTACAAAAAATATAAATTAATAAATTTATTAACCATCTATTTTTACGCGTAGAATTGTAGGTATATAATAACAAAATAAGTTTAACACGAATACGCACGCACACACATTTTTTTCAATATTTTAATGATATAATGACGCGGAATTAATGTCATATCAAGTAAGAAACACTTTTAGAAAATAAAAAAATACACAAGATTCTTTGTGTCATTACATTATTCCAGCACCGATAGATCAAATTGCTGGTGTATTTAATGCGCATTTATTCCTTGTCGCCTTTTGTAACTTTCATTTCTCTCACTACCGAGATATCAGTGGAGTGAAAAGGATCTCTTGTTTCCGGGGTTGAAGTGTCAGATTGGACAGACAATAAACCAGCGTATTACCTCGTCGGATAATCAGCCAATCACTACGAAATCGACGTAGCGGTGTCGTACCGTGATCCTCTTAAGGGCGGCTTTTCGAGAGTGAACGGAGCTCGTTATCGCGTCTTAATTCGCGAAATCCTTTCAACCGCTATTCCGTCTACGCTTTTTCTACCAGAGATATTCCTTTGCGCTCCCGCCCACGCGAATACTCGTTCTTCTATCGTTTCTTCGCGCTGCCTCGTCAATTTCATCCTCTCACCCTTGTCCAACCCTCTCCTTTCCTCTTCTCTCCTATCCTAGTACTCTTCAGCCTTGAGTTCCTTCGCAACTATCCGTTGAGCTTCCGAAATATCTGGAGTTAACTGAAACGTATCGATCATTCCATATCTGACAGTGTGAAAGCAATGACACGGCGGCGCGTCGTTGCATTTGTTTCTGATGATAACATCATTATCATTACAGACAATATCAAAAACTTTCTTATGAATTTATCAAACAATAGAATTAATAGTGAAATAAATTATACTAATTAGTTTAAATCTTAGAATCTATTTTATATATTTATTTCCTAGCTACTATCAATTATTTCATAAAACAAATGATATTTTCTTATGTAATGTAAAGTAAATCATATAAGAGATATTTTACAAATATTCTATTTACACTGTGTTTTAGATATAATATCTTTAGACATAGGCTGTTAATAGAGATCTCTCAGGTTGTAATTTAACTATTCGTTAAATAAGGCAAGTAAGAGCGAAACACCGTTGTTATAGCGAGTATACAATACATATATAATACATAAAATCTTTAATACATATAAATTAAAATTACATACATACGTTTCGGTCTATCTTTCGGACCGTCTTCAGTGCAAACAATTAATACAACGAATCATGATCTATGGAACAATTATGAGAGACGTATAAGTGGTAGTAAAGTCAACGCATTCCATTCGCCGCTGATCAATAAGGCGCAAATTTGCTATCACGTGAAAGTATTGATAAGATTGTGATTGTGATTGTCACAGGATCAACTACTCCTCTTTTTTTTTTATTTAAAAAAACCAAAGGGGTTAGCCACTACAAGAAATTATGTGTGAAAACAGATTTGTTACCACTTATCAAACAGTTGAGCTCGCAACAATCATTAGTGTCTAAATTAATTATGGAGTCAATGTTCTCCGTCTAACTTTCGCTCATCGACTAAATACATCGCTTTTATAATACAAGGTGAAGGATACCCAGCAATATCATAAAACATAATCAATATCGTGAGAAGATTAGTCAATAAATAAAACATGTTAGTAAGTAAAACACGTCAATAAATAAAATTAAATATATAGTTATGAAAATAAACCAAAAGTGTTAGTTAATGTGAAAGTCTTTTTACAATCAGTAAATAATCCTTATTGAAGTCTAATGTATGTGTCTTCTTGGAGGTTGATACCATTTTTTTATCTTTTTATAAAACATTTTAGATATCCTCCTTTTATGTTTACAAATACGGTGAAGGAAAAAGCATCAACTTTCTTGATATCAATTTAAAAATTATTGATGTGTGTGGAATTATTGTACCGGATTAGTTCCATAAACCAATGCAACTTTTTCTGGAGATACCTGAGCTTCTTTTCACACCATCCATTGTCAAAAAGTAGGCACAATTATAAGTTTGATTGACAAAACATTCTTACTCTCCCACCCTGAACACCATAAAAAAAATTTATATAAACTGACTACCTTTTTACTGGACAATGGTTACCTACTAGATTTAATTTTTCGAACAATAAGAACAAGAATTAAAGTAATTTTTTAAATCGACCATGACTGGCAATATATATAACGTCTTTTCCGATATGAACATCGAAAAACCGTGAGCCAACTTGGTTTGTCAGATTCGCACAGTACGTTTTCGGATCAAATCGAGACATTTTAAATTTCGACCATTGGTTTTGGTCAGTTGATGTAATTTCTAAGTTAAATAGTTTAGATTTTTATTGCGAAAAAATATCACCCCAGCCAGGGTTTGAACCTGGAACCTTCCTTGCCAGTCATGGTCGATTTAAAAAATTACTTTAATTATTATTCTATATACTGGCGAAGGAAGTTTATTATTCTGAATAAGAACAAGATTAAGGAATAAGCTAATAGGCAGGCAATAAATAAGCAATCTTTTAGTGTCTCATGCTAGTTTAGATAATTATAATAAAAATATATTTTTTGTTATTCCCCTTATATAGAAGGGATCTCAGACAGCCTCCGAAATAATATTAAAAGATTTGATTTTCGTACTTTATACGTTGGCCTAAATAAAATCAACCATCTGATCAAACCACACAAATCTACCCCATAATTCTCAGCGTAGTGTATAAAATTTCGTGTCGTGATTGTGATGCTTCGTATGTTGGCCAAAAAAAAAATTAGTAAGACAACTTGGCACGCACATAAAAGAGCGCTGTGCTCAAATTAACAAAAATATTAGAGACTACTCTTTAGTCTCGAAACATCGATTAAATAAACATGTAAATTTGATTGGGATAATATAAAAATACTTGACATCAAAAAAACCTACATAAAAAGAAGCATATCTGAAATGTTTTATATAATTTATATAAAAAGACAAAAAAATAGTATCAACCTCCAAGAAGACACATTGGACTTCAATAAGGATTTATTTACCGATTGTAGAATGACTTTCACATAACTGACATCTTTAGTTTATTTTCATAACTATTTAATTTTGATTTTTTTATTGACTTGTTTTATTTATTAGCATGTTTTATTTATTAACTAGTCTTCTCACGATGTTTATGTTTCATAATATTGCCGGGTGTCCTTCACCTTGTATTATAAAAGCGATGTAAATATTTAGTCGCTGCGCGAAAGTTAGGAGAATCGACTCCATAATTAATTTAAATACTAATGACTGAGCTCAACTGTTTAGTAAGTAGTTATAATCTTTTTTCACACATAATTTCTTGTAGTGGCTAACTTCTTTGGTTTTTTAAACAAAAAAAGGGGGAACAGTTGATCCCGCAACAATCACAATCACAATCATATCAATAGCTTTCACGTGATAGCAAATTTACACCTTGACCAGTGGAATGCGTTGACTCTAGGTACTGTTACTTATGCGTCTCTCATAATTGTTCCATAGACTATGATCCGTTGTAATTAATTGTTTACACTGAAGGGGGTCTAAAAGATAGACCGAAACGTATGTATGTAATTTATATGTATTAAAGATTTTATGTATTATATATGTATACTCGCTATAACAACGGTGTTTCGCTCTTATTTGCCTTATTTTTAATGAATTTGTTATTGTGAGAGCATTTATCTCATTTACAATTAATAATTTAATTTCTCAATTATTTTAATGTGATTCTCTTAAAATTATATCTTATTTAATATATTTTTTAGTATTTACTACGCAGTTATATTTTTAGATTATTATTTATTAAAGATTAAAATGAATTAAAAATAAGAAATAAACAAAAATAAACAAAAATTTATAATTTTAAACAACATATACATATGCTCTAAAATAAACAAAAACAGAAAAATTGGTCTTGTAATTCTTTTGCATAGTTTTTGCGAAGATATTGTTCTCCATCTCTTTACTACTTGCTCCTTAACTTTCAACAAGCGAATAGAGTAGGGTGACAGAGGTTAAAAGGGAAGCTGGGATGTGATGAAGTCGAAGGCATGCAAGAGGGTTAACAGTCTGGGATAGCAGCGGCAGTATCAAAAGGGGATGCAAACGGGCAGAAACAAATAGGTATGGGGAAACGAACCGCGCGGGTTGGTTAGATAGATGAGTTAGTGGGTGGTTGGTTGCTTAGCCAGTAGATTCCTCATTACCAGGAACAGTCTATTCACACCTCCTCTTATTAAAATCTAGAGATGTATACAAACAACTTTTGATCGTGCCATATTCATACCATTTGCAAATTACAGAATGTTTCTTCTTCTGTATAACAACTACATTATATCAAACTAATATATATTTTGAGAAATGTAGTTGTTACATACACATTGTTACGCGCGAGTATATGTGTAAATATAAAATTTATAAATATAAATTTTAAGTTTGTTATATTTATACATTACCTGAAAAGTAAGTCAACAGATTTATATAATTTTTATTAAGAAAAATACTTTTAAAAGATGATTTATAGATATTTTTTAAATTAGAAAAACATTTTTTTATTTTAAGTCAAATATACAAATATTAGGGGAGACCGGGGCTAAACAGTCTGGTTTTTTTCGGTGCCGATTTTTAACAACAAAATAAATAATTTTAGTTAAACGTGGTATACCACTGTAAAGAGTGAACCTTTAGCTACAAAATTTATTAAGGAAATTTTTATCTACGTCGCTTTGTTTAACCGGTATAGAGCAAAAACGACAACGGTGGAAAAATTGAAATCTCAAAAATGCCGGGGCTAATCGGTCCCCCCCCCCCCCCGGGGCTAATCGGTCACACTGCATTTTCAATACATATACGTACATCTAATCCTGAAAAATGATAGGATACATTTTAATAATTGTTTTTTAAGAGAAAAATATAAAAATTTATTTAAAATTTTTATGCAAAACATTATTAAAAAATAATTATTTTACCTATTCCATAACACAATTTAGGCACGTGAATACAGAGGTTAACCAAATCGTAAACTCCCCAACGGCACGTCACATTGTCAACGCGGGCAACTACGGGGAACACGCGTGACGGCGTTCCGGTGCCATAGGATCAGCGCGGACCCTCGAGCAACCTAACCAAGCCGCGTTTCTCGCAGGGGAGCGATAAATAGCGACAGGGGGGTTAGAAAAGCTCGCGGTGGAGCGCGACCATTTTACCGACTCGACGGCGTCCTCGCGCCGATTCCTCGACGCGCCGACGACGACGACGACGACGGCCACGACCACCACGACGACGACGGCCACGACCACCACGACGACGACGGCCACGACCACCACGACGACGACGACGACGACGACGACGACGACGACGACGACGACGACGACGACGATGACCACCACCGACACCACCACCACTACAACGGCGGCGACAATGACGCCGAGACGATGCGGCGAACGCTGGACGATGCGGTCGCACGCGCGACTGTCACTGACTTAACGACCAACAACGACAATTTACCGCGGCCGGGAGTCGGGACGATCTACCGCGCGCGCGGCATGTCAACTCTCGCGCGGAAATCGCGGGATCTCAGAGCCGTGCCGTGCCTCGCCGTACCTCGCCGACGTGCCGTGAGCGCGAGCGATCTCGAAAACAACGGTCCGACATCTTTTCGGTCGGCCAAAACACCCGTTTTGCGACGATACGTGCGTACCATTTCCCTCTTACACAAACTGACGCACGTGCAAGGGAAGACAGAATCACGCTCGAGGGAAACCTAACCTGAAATCGCCGTGAGCTGAAGTCGTGCGCCCGGCGCGCCACAGTGACGAGATTAGCCCAATTAGCCCCAGGTGCTTGTAGACTAATTAGCCCCAAACACAAGTTTCAGGTTTGATCGCCCATGAAATATTAGACATCAACGATAATGAAAAAACTACACTGGATTCGTGTTCAGCATGCATTACTCTTTATAATCACGTACCTCGAGATTTGGAGAGCAAATATTATTGCAGATATTACAAAATTTCCACGCGCAGAAAATTTCACTCTCACCTTCCGAAAACACGTTTGCCCTCGTAAAAATCATAACACGGCAGGGGTAACCTGCCGAAACTCCGTTGGTCACATGGGTACCATAAGCAGCGTTTACAATGTTAATAGCGAGTTCGCACAATATACAGGTTCCGAGATATTTGATTAGACGTATTTACCCCGTAGACTTTTTAGCCCCGGTCTCCCCTACTTAAACTAAATTGACTATCTAAACATGATAATAATTAAAAAAAATAAAATTATTATTAGTTATTAACAAAGAAAGTTTAATTAAAAAAATTAATAAAATTGAATACTTTGTAAACATCATAATAAGGTATATATTAGACAAAATAAATATTTAAAATTTGGTTTATAGTAATATTATGATAAATTGACTATCTAAACATGATAATAATTTTAAAAAATAAAATTTTTTAACAAAAAAAGTTCAATTAAAAAATTAATAAAATTGAATACTTTGTAAACATCATAATAAGGTATATATTATACAAAATAAATATTTAAAATTTGGTTTATAGTAATATTATGAAAATATAAAACTTAAAAAAGATTGTATCATTCGAGAGAGAATCGCTACCATCACTGACTAGGAAAGTTTAACTCTCAACGTAACTCAACTGAACTTACCAATTTACACCACGTCTCTCTCAGCTGTCTGACAAACTACCGTTAAACTGTGTGTTCTCACATCCTATATGCACTTCATATACCACTTCAAGACAATGCAATAAACCAGAAGTGCCGCATACCAACCGTAACTCTATAGATGCTATCAATCTGAAATTAACACTAAAACAAATATATAGATTAGTCCCATTAGTCATCAGCGCTTAAATATTAAAAAACTGACGAAAATATAATATTTTGCAGCTTTATAAAAAGTTGCATTAAGAGGCTAAAAAACTTTCTACTAATCGTATCTCGACATATAAATTAAACATTATACATATATGTTATTCAAAAGACAAAATACACACATTTATATATATTAATAATATAATTTGTTAAACAAATTAAAACTCTGTCGGTCGCAGTATCTGTGATGTACAATTTCTAACTTCGAGATAGCGCTGTAATCAAATAATAAGTAGGGATCCTTTAATGAGGGATGGGACAAAGCCGCCATTAATGGGAGCGGAAGTGACGGCAGGCATTACGCGTCATTTTTTAATAAAACAAAATAACTGTATCGAAAATATGTCTACATAAATTCAATTCTAATTGAGGAATTATTTCAATTAAATTGAAGTAAATAAATAAAACTTAATTAAATGAAATAAATTCCGTAAATTAAGAAATTAAGTAAATAGTAACAAACAATAAATACTGATAAATTTAATTTATTACAAAAAATTAATAAATGCAGTAAATAATGCAATAAATAATTTTTTTGATACATTTAAGAGTTTTTATATAGCAAATTTGTAAATTCAATAAATGAAAAAAACATAACAATTTTGAAAATCATTTTTATACTAAAAATGTGTTGACGCGATAGTCTGAGCTTATATTTATCAATATTAGTTAATTTGATGATTTATAGTTGAGGTTATGTATTCTCTATATATATTCTCATTTCAGTATTAAATGATAATATAAAATCACATTCAATTTTAATGAAATTGGATTTATTAAGTACAATGCTTACACTTTTATTTTTTCTCTTGCTCGCACTTTATCAGTTATGACACAGTATGTACAGTTATACTGTGGTCATATGTCATAAATTGACATATACTGTACACTATCTTTACTAAAATATACTCAAAGCGGAAATATCCCATTAATGGCGGACGACCAATCCGCATCCTGCAGCCTCGGTGTCCTATCCCTCATTAAAGGATCCCTAATAATAAGCAGTTGAATCTCTCTCTCCATGTATCCTCCTCTCTTAAATTATGGTTTTGCACAGTTCCTTTCCATGATCAGAAAAGGATTTATTTATGGATGTTCAAAAATAAAAGATTAGTTTAATCAATTAGAAAATGTAATAGTTTAATTATTGTATAGAATATAATAGTATCTAGAAGATACATGACCATTGGCGAAATTTTTCTGATTGCGACCGACAGTGTGTTAATTAAGCAATTGGAACAAAAGAAAATAATAAAATATATCATAAAGAAGTTTATTATTTATATTTATAATTATTTATTTAAGATCTAATGTGTATAAATAATTGCCTGTTTTATTATGCTCGATTACGTTTAAAGAAATCAATCTGAATAAAGAGAAAAATAGACCAAACAAAGTAACCGGGAGAGCATGAAACGTGCAGTGCAGTGCGCGCCCAAAGGCAAACATTGTGGCATATGTCTGCATTAAATATAACTACGAAACTCTCAAAGTGCTTTAGTCATTAAATGCCTTGCTAATCTTTCAAATGTTTACATGTAAATTTGTATTAAGTTTTTTTAAAGCTAATAAAAAATAGGATTTTAAAAAACAGGAAAATTAATCAGCCTGCACCAAAAATGAAATAAATAAAATAAGAAATATGTTTAGCGAAGATTTACGAATATGAATAATTCCAATGTATTTGTACATTTTCTGGTAATCCGATATATAAAGAAACGTAAACGGGGTCATGGATCCCTTTCATGTATTAATACCTGATGGTTGGCGACACAGAAACGGGGTCGAATAGTAGAACGTAAGTACATTTGCTTTTAATGCCCGGTTAAAGCCAAAGTATTACCAGTATTAGGGAGATAAGCTTCCTGTAAGCCTCGTAGCGCGGTCAACGAAATCTTCTTGTGTTGTTGTTGTCATTTCGATGTCGCTTCTTTTCGAAATAAAGTCTCTAAAGGATTGGGAAGCAAACTCGGTGAACGCGAGGATATTAGCAATCTCAATAATTGAACTAGTTCAAACGAGAGATTAGGAGGGTAACATAAAGAATTTGTTTGACATACAATTCCCAAGAAGAAAGAGAATTTGTCCTGTATGATGTAGTATAACTAAAGCTACATAATATGAACTAAAGAAACAAATTTGTTTTTAAAATAAATTCAAATTATACTAAAATCTCTAAATATATATAAAATATTAAATAAAATATAAAGAAAACTTTTAAAAAATTTAAGTTTCGCTTACTACATATTTGTAACAACAATATAAAATTCTCTTAACTTTTACGAAAACGTTTGTTTACACATGTTAATATCTTATAACACTACTAGTTAATAGTTATTCTTATCAAAGTTTACAATATAGTACATGATTTTATTAATTTATAATTGTTTGCCTTAATAGCAATAAATTTTACAATAATGTACATATATTAAAAGAAAATGTATCTTTTAATCATATTATTAGAGTACCAGAAATATTGTATTGTAAGTCCTTAGAAAAATCGTAAATTTCTATAAGAGAGATCATTTGCAATTCTCATAAAATTATCAGAATACAAATAAGCAAACTTATTGTCGGCTGTCTGCTTCGATTCCTTTCAAAAGACCGCTTGATGCAACGAACCGAATTCATTCGATACGTACCGTTAGAAATTGGAGAAATCTTTTCACGAAATCGGATTGAATCTGGAAACGGCTGATGGTTGAAAGTATGTAACTTCAGGATTTTGCTTGGGATTTTGTCATTGGTGCCATTTTATTATCACACGTATTAAAGAAACCTGTGGTCTATTTGACGGCCTTTTTGAACTTGGAGTATTATTCGCTCTCACGCATATATGACTAATGTTAAATAACATATTTATCTTATGTGTCAACAATAATATAATATATGTAGTTTAAATAATTGAGAAGAAAAAAATAATAACGAACTTTCTTTAGCTGCAGGATATCGTTAAGAACGTGAGTGATCGTTCGAAAAGTGATCGTCCGAAAAGAAATCTCTTCCATGCATGTATGCAATTTAAAAAAGATGTACAGTCCTTTTTTTTACTTTTACCTGACGTAAATAAGTTTATACATCATTAAGTAAAAAGTAATAAAACAGAATATAGTGTCATGTACTATCGCGCATATTTCACTCTGTTTATCAATTTATCTTACAATTAGTTTTAAAACTCTACACTAAAAAAAAAGCTGTTGCTTCAATTAAAGTGGTATCACGGGATGCCAAAAACATAAGTAGTTTATTCAATTGTATTATTATTAGACCCACACACACAATATCTGGATTACAATATTAAACCAATAATTAAATTATTGGTTTAATAATTCAGATATTGGGGTCTAATAATTGGGTCTAATAATAATACAATTGAATAAACTACTTATGTTTTTGGCACCCCGTAATACCACTTTAATTGAAGCAACAGCTTTTTTTCTCAGTGTAAATCGAATATTAGATGCCATGCTTGCTTAAATCCATTCTTTACTATAATTTATTTTAACAGAAAGAAATATGTAATATAATTTTAATAATAATATAAGAAACATATAAACATATCCTAATTTCGTATCCCATTTCAGATATTATAAATGTTCCAATTTTTAGCCTTACACTATTCTAGCCGTACACGAAAAGATAGAATCGTGCCAGCCATATGTTAACTAAAACGCTAAACCATCCCAAGTCGCAAGCTTCTCACGCAAATCTATCGATACACACACGAGCGCTCTCTTGCACCGCACTAACCAAGAATTACTTCGCCGTATTAACTCGGTAGCGAACAGTAGCCACTGCCGGAATAGCGGTAAAGCCCTTAGGGTGACGCGGTCACGTCTGGCATGAAACGAGAACAGACGTTTACAACTGCGTGTTTGGAAAGGCTGTCGGCCCTTGTCATCGTCATTGAAGATCCTGCTACCGTAGGGATTCCCCCCTCGATGTTTCCTGCGGGCATTACAGAAGCCGTGATCGCGAGGTCGGACTCTCTTACACGAAGATTTCAGCAAACCGCGCTGTTCCGCGCGGATACACGTGTATCGTGCGTGTACGTGCATACGTATCCGGGAACCGCACAGAATCTCTTGGCGGCCTGCAACCTTTACCCCTGTACTACTGGAGCAGCGACTAAGACCGGCTTAACCATTTATAGGAGGTTCCATGTCCCATTGGCGTGGAACCGCCAGATTTTTTAATTATAAATTAAAAATCTAGAAGAAGAATCGCAAGAATTTTATATGCATATTACATCGTGTAGTTAACATTATATCATGGGTGAATAGTTTTGATTTGTTTCAGTCTCATTTTGCACCCGTAGCCTTCCTTCATTTATACTGAAATGATACATATAAAAGCATTTAAATTTCTATAGATAATAAAACTTTCAAAATTAAATTTCCATAAGTAATAAAACTTCCCATAAGAAATAAAATTTATTAATCAAAGATAGAAGGAGCTGTGAACCGAGTTAGGTTTTAGTGCTACAATTTTTAGATCATTTTTAGTGTATAAATAATTTAAGAAAAAAATTGTCGTTATTAGTTCGTAGATACTATTGTCACTCGCAAATTTTACAAAAATCTATCATGCTTAGGAATGTAAAGATTTGCTTGTAACAGTACAAATATCTTTGTGTTGAATACGAATCTGTTGTAATATTCAACCACCGGGTAAAATAATAAAAAACTTATTAATTAAAAATGATTACAACACAATGTCTAGTAAGCATAATCATATTTGAATTATTAAGTTAGAATTTAAGATTATATAATAGTGTAATAAAATAAAAATTATTTAAGTGCAAAAAATGTTATTTAAACTGATAAAATTGGTCAAATTCTGTAAAAAAATTTTAATCAACATAATATAATAAGTTATTTTTACAAAATATTTTTTTATATTGTTTCTGTTTAATAAAGCGCACCAGTATGCTTCAATTTCAAATACATTGGTTAGGGAACTTTTATTTGCGTTGGTAAGATACGGCATATCAAAGTTTATTATAATGGCGATATACGATTTTTCGAATTGCGTTTTTGAGAGTCATCTCGTTATCGAGCTGAGCGTGACAAAGAGAAATTACCTCGCGGCGCGGCATTTATGAAGCGCCGCTGCCTGTCACCGCGCGCACCCCCTGTTCTATTTATTTTCATAGGGCTCTTTTTTTACATTTCAAGCGCTCCTGTCACTCAACCGCAGTTTTCCGCACTCTTTAACAGCGGACAATCGCTCCTGTCACGGCAATACCGCAGCGGCGGAATTAATCGAGATTGAAAAAGTTTGATCTCGCTTTGACGTACAACCAGGATGCCCTCGAGACGACGTAATATTGATTTGTAATAGCGAAGAAGTGGGTCATGCTTCTCCATCAAAAACGTCCTCCGTCCTATGAAAAATATAACTGAACACCATGATTTCTAGTCCCGCAACACGCCTTCCTGACATTACTGCACAGCAAGCTTTTTGGCATCACTATACTACTCGTATTGTACGTGCGAAGAATAATGGAGAGAAATTAAGAGAGAAACTTATTTTATAAACTTTGTTTAGAAAATACAATTAAAAAGTATATATTTAAAAGATAAATTCACAATTAAATAAGATCAATCTTAACTGGTTTTTTCGGAAACATATTTTTTTACACAAATAAACAGCGGCTTTTGACTTATTTCCACATGAATCACCTGTTTTTTGTCATGCAACGATTTCCGCCCTATTCTATGCGTTATAAAATATACACACAGCGTTTGTAGTGCACTGCAAACATTTGCGAAATATAGCGTGACAAATCATGCGGTCCCTTTTGCCATTGACTGGCCATTTGAACCCTCGCATACGGGCACAAAAGGATACAGATACGAAATCTTCGGTGCAAACTCAAGAGCCCATGCACTTGTGCACTTTCCGGGCATTATAATGCCAGTATTGTGCGCTATTTTATAAGCTAGATACATATGGGTAGGTATACACGAAGTGAAGATACAACGCATCACGTCGAAGGGTGAGGATGCTCCCGAATACTATTTGGTATACATAAGAGCATCTTTTTGTACTAGCAGCTTGCCACTTTGCTTCGAGGTCGCGTCCGAGAGAGACGTATTGTCCGGCTCGTTTTATATCTTTTCAACACATATGCACGATATCACTACATAGACGTTCCTCGACATAATCTTCTTAAACATGTAAGACGCGAGATATTTTATTTACCTATAAATGCGCAAGTTTTAATTTATTTCTAAAGATATAAATATTTATTATTAGCTTAATCAGACAGTATAAAATCCATTCTGCAAGTTATTCTAAATTCTTTTAGTTATAGTTTCAAGGAAAACATTATAATAGAATTATATTATAATGTAGAATAGAAAAAACATTAAACTGAATAAGTAGATAACATTTGCTTCGCCAGTAAATATAATTAACAGTAAAGACTTTTTCTAATCGACCCTACTGACTATCATTATAATCGTCATGACAATAGGACCTGGTTTTGGTCTTTTTAAATTGCTGTCATTTTGATGCTTATATATATGTATAAGCATATCAAACACACTTTCAGACTCTGTTCGTAATGTAGATAAAAGAAACCCAGGAATAGGATTTGCATATACATCGCGTATTGATGTCTAACTGATCTAACATTTACTGTACCCAATGATGCAATATTATGATAAGTTAATAGCAAACCGGATACTACGTACATAGCTGTACTTGCTTTCATAGACGCGGAAAGTACCGCACAAGCGAGCGTGCTCGGACACCGATCGGATTCATCAGATTGCCGGCACAGAATCCGCTCCCATCGTGCAGATTAGCTGATGATCTCTAACGGGTTTCCATTGCGTAGAAATATCACGCGTCCGTCCTTGGCTAGAGAGAGAGAGAGAGAGAGAGAGAGAGAGAGAGAGAGAGAGAGAGAGAGAGAGAGAGAGAGAGAGAGAGAGAGAGAGAGAGAGAGAGAGAGAGAGAGAGAGAGAGAGAGAGAGGAGGGGGAGAGTAATGCGTCGTCGCGGTAAACAAGGGTGAAAATCGCGGGCCGTGGTAGAGTCGAGTCCGCACGATGAAAACCGCGCGAACTGGGGTGTGGCGAGCCACCCCTCTAGAATTGGCGAGATTTCAGTGTCTGCTCGAAATCCACCCCTTCGTCGTCGCTACCTCCCCTCCCCCTAGCGTATGCCCCCTTCACGCCCCCCTTCCCTTTTCCCTTCCCTTCCTCTCGTCGTTCCTGCGAAAACCGCGCCGGGCGTGTCACGTACGTTGTATTGTCGTATTGTCGACAGCAATCTCGCTAAGCGTTTCACGGCGACACAGATTCCCCACAGAAATCCCTCGCGCGCACGTGTTAACCTCTCCACCCACGTCACGCACACGCACACGCACACGTAACGCACGTCTCACGCATTCAAGAACGCGTTCCTCTCCCCCCCCCCCTTGGTCCGTGTCCATTCCCCGTGAAAATCCCCCCCTTGTCGCACGCAGAGTACCCCCGCGGTCGTCGACGACGCTGTGCATCGCGCTGCACTTGCACTTGTCTTCATTTTCTGTCTCGTGCGCGACGATTGTCGCGCGATTCTACGCGACCACGCAGGCAACACATGTTTGCTCGCATTTTTCTATTGGGGTTTGAATTGCTGATTGTTGATGGGGAAGGATAGCTACCTATTGTTTTAGCATTTCTGTAATATCAAAATTTTATTCGTAGAAAATCTAGCTTGAAAATACATATATAACGTTTGAAATGTCTAAAAATTTATATTTCTGGAATACAAATATACACGGAAAGAATTTTCTCTTAAAATTTACCCTGAAATCATGGTAGTTGTGGGACAACATGTACAACCAAGAATTTTATGCGAGCTATTCTGATTAATATCTATCATAATAAAAAATATTAATATCTATTACATTAAAATTTAAAATATGTTTAATTAATTTTACTAAAATATATCTAGGAAATTTCAATAATTTTTCAAAATTTACCAATCTGCTTGGTAATTTTTATCACGTTGTTTGTAAAATGTCTTTTGTATATTTTAAAAATGCCTTGGTTACCAAGTTGTCCCAAGTTTGTAGTGAATTTAAGAGTAAAATATAACAAAAAATTCTCTCCGTGTAGATGTGTGTTAAAATATATATTATATATAATGTTAAAAAATTACATTTATATTTAAATATAGATATATTTTATATAATAATCGTATATGATTTATATAGAAAATTTTTAACAATTTGTACTAACTCACAATTGTACTAATAATTTCAGTTTGATATTATTAAGTCCTATAATCCTGGATATTATTAATTCTATTAGAAAAGTGTAGGTTGTCTACATTGATTAATGTTCACAGTACTTAAAATTTTTTTTTAATCCCCTGCTTATTCAAAATGCAATGGAAAGGTTGTTAGCTCGTACATGTCACTTGCAGGAGCCACTAAATACCGATCAGTGGTCTTTGCTCGTTTCACTCCCTTCAATCTTCTCGATCTCCCTCCAACTACGTTCGTTTGCTCCCATTAAATTAAATTGCACCCCAAATTTGATGCTGCTAGTCGACGCAATAAAAAGATTAGTGCTCCGTTCAGTTCTACTTAAACTACGTTTGCTTTATATTGCCAAAGCGATGTAAATAGAAATCTTCAATTCCCTCCTTCCCCTGATCATATTTAAACAACAAAGCAGATCTTTTCTATTGCTGATAAAAATTATGCTAGTAAGAAAATTTTGATAAACCCCGTTGTAAGAATGTTTTATTTAACTATAATAAATTAAAATTTAAATAAAATACTAATAAGTTAATGTAATTGTATGTTAATTGATAATCGTCATTTATAATGACTTGTTTTTATATAAGCATGAAACAGAAATTCCTATAAAACTGAACTTTTCACCCAAGGCGTTCTTCCTTTTTTTTCGCCCGGAGAAAAAGTTCCAAAAGAGATTCATTCATAATTTTTGAATGAACTCTGGGGGCACAGAGCGGACGTAAACGAGCCGTACTAAACAGATAATCGTTAATCTACTCGATTATTACGGGAATTAGTGAAATGAACCATAGTTCAATTTATTGGTCATTGGCTACCGCCTCCATTGTCGTCGCCGATCCGTGTTGTTGCCGGCGCGGGTCCTTTAAACCCAGCCCCGATGTTAAAGTCTTCAATGAATCTGCTGTCAGCCTCTTTTACCGTCAAGATCGACACGCGGATTATTGACCGTTTTGATTCTGGCCATGCTTGCCCGTACCAGGCGTAAACTCCTCTCAATGAGACTTCAGCATTGATACTTTGGAATCCGAGCCACCGATAAATACCCGTTTGCTCTAATTGATGGCAAACTTTGCGACGTGGAAAAACGACAATATTCGAAAACGAGTTGCTATTCTGAGGTATCCCTTTATCGAGGTGGATTACGGGATGGGGTTAAGTAGAATGGTCTTGAGCTTGATTGGTCAAGTCTTCGCTTATATTAACATGTATAAAAATTATACATGTTATAATTATAAATTTTATAACACATTAAAAAAAATTTTAATGAAAAACTTATAGAATGTTGTTTATTATATGCAGACGTGTAAAAAATATTTAAATTTTTTTACATACTACATGTTCTCATCGAAATAAAATTGCGATCATGTGTAAAACATATTTCGTATACAAGCAATTAATTTAATAAAAAGTAAGTTAGAAAATATAAGAAGATTAGGCATCCTAAGTAAAACAAAGATTGCAAATATAAGTCATCTTCAATTGCAATTTATCAATATTTAATATATTTTGTTACTCCTCTTTTTATGTTTCGTGACTTCTAATATACACTTTGCTAAATTTTCCACTAATTTTCGACAGTAAACACAGATATCTAATCCTATTCTTTTTTTAAATTGTATTTTTGATTTGGACTTCTCTTTCAGTAAGATCCAGGAATCCAATCTAAAAACCTGACTTTATCTTGCTCAAATCACAATTTGCTTGCTTCGCGTGACACGGAACATCATCTTATTGAAAAAATATATTTTGACATCTAGTTTCAAAAATTTTCTATATAAAAGACCGCAAAATTTCTTTTAATAATATCTGTATAGGTATACAGCGGAATTTATTCGTTATGTCGCGAGTGTCGAATAATTTTGAACATGGTTGTAATATTCCATACTTACCTTATATTTCGAGTCTTGAAAATATTCGTAGCAACTATACTAGGGATCGTAATCGTAATTACTATGCGCAATTAAATCGGTACATACATAAATGAAAATGAGGATATAATAAAGATGATCATAAACGGCGATTCGCAATGTTTAAAGAGACAGTTTAAAAAAGACTGAAGAAAGCGCGTTCACTCGTGAGCTTGTGTGTTTCTCTAGAGTTCGCTCGCTCCATTGAGAATCTTCAGAATGTTCAAGGTGGGACAGGTATACCCGGATGGACACAATAGGGCTCGTACCGTCTCAATGGGCCCTTATTATCGCCACTGTCGAAACAAGTTTCGGAAATATATTCGTTCGCCATTCATTCGGCTCCTCTTCTTGTCGGCGTGGAGAAAAGAAAAGCACGCGCGATGAAAACCATGGCGCCTAAGCATGTAATTTCCAATATGTATAATGTAATTTCTATATACTCGTATAATTCTGCATAATATAAAGTATTTAAATATAATCGAATTGCCGGATAAAGTTACCCAAAATCTGTGATACTCTCCGCAGAAAAAAAAGATCGAAATGGAAATCGCTCACGCGTCCCGTTGCAATTCGCAGGAACGTGTATTCGCGAATGAGAACTGTAACGCGTAAACGGAATCGTCACGATGAGTTTTTAATACCCTTCGCGTATCCATGGCACACGTGAGTTCGCGCGATCTCGCCGCTCACGGTTTCGCGTTAATCCTACTGCACCAAGCCGCTTTCCGCGCTAAAGCCGCTTCTAGACGATACGTTCGCTTGCCGAATACTCAGCAGACACAGGTATCACATCGTGTGGATGTAACGATGTAACGATGTAACAGGCGTGAATGTAATAATCTAATAAAATTCATATAAACGCAACATATTTGCACTTAAAATAAACGATAAACGAGCGTATTGTTTGTAGCCAGTTTAATAGCATCAACAATTAATCGCTTTTTATCCACGCTGTACAACAATAGTGTTGATCTTTGAAACTTACTTTAGATCCCTTTGTAATGTTCTATATTATTATTATTACGTGTGTGAAAATTTGTTCAAAACCGAACGCTAAAAGAAATCTTTTTCTGTATTTATTGAAAATGTGGTAACGCTCTTTTGAATAAATAATGTTTTAATATAATAATATATCAATTATCCCAACATAATTGTTATTTCAAATATACCTTTAATGAAAAACATTTTACAACGTTTTTTATGCTCAATTGATCATTATAATTAAATTAACAAGTAACAAGTAAAAAAGGTGGTGCACTTTGGGAGTGCAACAGATTAACAGTGCGTAAGTTAATGTTATATCGATCTTTAATAACTAACCTAGAATATATTAATTAATTATACATCAAATGTTTTGCTTTGGTTTGCTCTGCTTTGAGCCATCTTCAGCGATGCGGTAAAAGTTAATCGTTATAATTAATCATTATATGTAAATACAAAATAAATAAATTATTTTTTTATATCCACAAAAAATTCTTTCCTACATACTATTTTTGAAGGAAAGCTATGTCTTTATCTGCTATGTTGAAGGTGTATATTATGACTTTATCTTTAATAAATGTCCATAGAAGATAATTTAGTAATATAAAATCGAGCGAGCATGGTAGCCATAAAATGGCACCACCACGTCTTATCCATTTTACTTCAAACTTGTTATTTAAAATAGAGCATATGTTTTTTGTAAAGTGAGGGAGCTCTATTTTTTAGGCCATATTTTTCTTCTCATGGCGAATGATTTTCTAAAAGTCTATATAATTTATTATAACTATTTAGCTATATATAAAACAGGGAAAAATGTTTTAATTGTTGTGTATGTCAAATGTTAAACAAGATTTATTTAAAAATGTGGAAGTTTATACATTATGCTGTTAAAAAAATTAAGTACCACTAATCTATCATTTAAAAGAAACCTCACACTAAATCACAATAACTGCAAGAAAAAAATTTCTTACTATCTTTGGAAAAAACATATTATAATATTTAGAATTAATGAGACACCTTGTACACGCACGAGTACTAGATTATAAACGTATTATACACAATATTTGAATTTTGTAAAGAAATTCTTGTAAATATAATATAAAATAATATTAATTTACGGAATGTAACTATTACAGATACTAAACTTAAAAATCGTGCGATAATAATCGTTAATTATCTTCAACTCTTCTTTTCTCAAGCCGCTAATTTCCGTTGCCTTTTTTCATTTTACCTTTTTGATACTCGCGGATAAAGTTGACACACATTGTCGGCCGATAACATATTATTGTGAACATTTCTGAAACAAAATCGGGAGATAAGTACATTTTGATCAATAAACACAGTAGAATGACAAGAATGACAAAATGTACGTTGCCGATTGATAGACTTCCAGTGGATAGGTGGTCGATAAGCGTTGGCAGCAGAAAGTCTATTTAGGCTTCCAGTTAATAATGTGTTAATATCATTTGACGCGCTATTTCCAGTTTGACAGCTTTTGCCGTATCATCGATGATTGGTTAACATGCAGAGAGATAGTCGGTTAATTATCCAACAGAAATAGACGTAAAAAAAGGAGTTGACGCGCCCATTCACAGCGATCAGATGAGTACAGCGAAACGTCAAGAAAGGCACTCACGAGTGCAAAGAAGCGAGTGTGAGAGACGCGGGTGTGTTAAAAGGGGAAAGGCGGAAAAGAGAGAGACTGGGAGGAAGGGGGAGTTAGGAAGAGGAGAAGGTAAAAAATTCGTCTCATAAACACTCGGAGTGTGACACGCTCCGAGTGTCGAGCACATACATCAAAGCGCGAGGGCGTAGTGTGAGGTGGGGGCGCAATCTCACGCCATCCCGGCTAACTTCGGCTCCTCTTGAGATGGCGGCGGTGGTAGTAGTGGCGGCGGCGATGGTGACAGGAAAGGCGTTTGTTTGTCGCTTTGTTTGATTCGGTATTCACGAAGATAGCTTTCACTTACGCGCCGCGTACCGAGATTAAACAGATTCGAAAATGTCTCCGGCACTCCCGGCGGCCGTCCGCCACCCGGTCCGGTGCTATAACCAACCTTCTCTCACGACAGTGTCTACGCCCTTTCGAGGACACACGCGTGATTTCATGCGCGCGCTCTTACCAATTTCGCGTTTGTTTTCTTTTTGCCTGACCTAAATACTTTCGAGAATTCCATATATTTTCATCTTACACATTAAGATATTTTTAGAATAAGATTATACCTAGAAAACTCCTTTTTTTACAGGGTGTTTTCTAAGTAAATAAGTACAAAAAATTGAAGGAAATATTCCATGGCTTATTTTAGGAAGAAAAGGTCCTATAAACATATGCCCTAAACTGCTTCGTTTCCAAAATAGAGAGTGTCAAAGGTGCACGCCCCTATATGGTGGATCTAAAAATGTTTTATTGGTACTGGAAAAATGGTTCTTAATACTACATGTACGCATACCAAATTTGAATAAAATATCTTTAAATTTTTTCCAGATTTTCGAAATTGTCATTTTTTACAACTTTGACACCCTGTATTTTGAAAACAAAGCAGTTTAGGGCATATATTTATAGGCCCTTTTCTTCCCAAAATAAGCCGAAATATCCTCTCCAATTTTTTTTGTACTTACTTAGGAAACATCCTGTATAATTATAGCAGAAGTAAGTTTTCAACATTACTCATGTACTAAACGAATTTTTTTAAAGTATTATTATGTATGAAAACAATTAACCTTCAGATTTTTATACATCAATTAATTATTATTGCCTTGTTAAAGTCTACATATGCGTTTCCGAATTTTACTTACAAGACGTGAAATATTTTACTAACAATAAGTAATTTACAATATCTTAAAATTTCTTCTTTTGTTGTCCAACCTTAGAACGCTATTTTTTATTTTGTTTAATTTGTAGCGATTTATTACAATCTTTTCATTTTTAAATATATATGTATATAAATATTTTTAACTATTATTGCACATATTATTACACAGAGAATTGACGCAATATAATCGTATTTCGTTTTATATTCATTCAATTTGAAATACAAGACATTATCTTTTGCTGCACAAAATTACTTTGAATCATAAGATAGCAGTAAAAAAATACACGATATAGCAGACTACGCTATGTAATATGTAACATCAAACAATAAGGTAACAGCAAGAATATAGAATATAGAATACAAAATATAATATATCGAGATGTTTTATCGAGAGATGGTTCTCCGAGTCGCGTTCTCATTCGATTTTCGTAAGAGCCCGACGATAATGAGGAAGGCAGGCGGTTCGTCGAGACGTGCAATTTTACGAGAGCCAAGAGGTCGAGCGAATCGATGGCACCCCGCGCGTAAGTACCAAGATTTGCACAGGCATCACTACCGGGGGTAAGAAATGCTGCCGTTCCCAAGAGGGACGTCATTATAATACATTGCGTCGCGCATCCATCGCCACCAACCACCCCCTTGTTAGATCCGCATGCGGGGATTCGCATTCGACCACTTTTCTCGTGATTCGTTGCGACAAACTTTGAACTTCTGTCACATTATTCAATTTACCGTCCATCGTCCTCTGGGATACAACAAATCAAAATTATGATTATCAGAATCCGTGTCGCATTAATCTTCGCATACAAATGTGATCGTTACAGAGCATTCTCCTTCTTCTGTTAGGCCCTGCGCACAATAGAGCACATACCAGGAATAAGAATAAACATTAAATATTAGGAATTGGAATTAGAAATAATAATTAATTAAACGTAACGCACAATAGAAAAGAATAAAATATATAGGGAAGACCGGGGCAAACTCGACACTGGGGCAAACTTGACACCAGGCTTTTTGCCAATTTAAATCTATCGTAGAAACTTGCCTTTCCTACTGTAAATGCGTCTTTATGTGCCAGTATTATCAACGGAATTTGGTGACATTCTGAGTTATGGTGTAATTTTTAGCGCGACATAAGCGTTTTTGATGGTGAAAAGTAATTTTTCTGATGTCTCGAAAATTTCTACTCTTTCTTCGAACTTTACTCTTGCGAATCTATCGGTAAGTGATTTTGATGGGAAATTTGATGCTCTGTACGAATCCAATAATAGTTTTTACACATTTTCAAAATTTTTATATTTTTGGAGTGACAAAAGTGAAAAACGACGTTCGGGGCAAAGGCGACACCACGCCGTTTTATCAGCTCCCAATAACAAACAACGCTTGTCATGCAGCTATATAGCCCATGACAAATGTGTGCGCACGTCTAATTGCGAACTTACTTGAATAAATTGTTTTTCAGACATGAGTTTAGATGAAAATAATTGAATGTTCAACAATTTTTGTTCTTATTATTTCCAATGATTGTTTTAGTTAATTCCGAATTTTTGTACTTTCTAAATACACGATAAACAATGTATGTTTAGTTTCAGACAATAAAAAATAAGTTCCAAATCAAATTGTGTCGATCAGGCAAAGTGTCGAGCTTGCCCCGGCATTTTTCAATTTAAAAATTTGTCTTCGCATCACTTTTCCTTTCCTGGGGGCAAAAGTAAACGACGTACAGCAAAACTTCCTTAAGCAATTTTGTACCTGAAGGAACACTCTTTAAATGTGTACCATTAAATTTGCTTGAAAATTTTAATTAATTGTTGAAAATTGCCTTTGAAAAAATCATGTCGAGTTTGCCCCGGTCTCCCCTAACATATTCCTACATTTACATATCCGAATATTTAATATTTATTACAGGAATATTTCTATATTTATATATCCTAATATTTAATATTTAGTCTTATTCTTAATATGTGTGTTCCATTGTGCGCAGGATCTTACTCGAAAGATAGGTATAAAGATAGATATAGATATTATTTCTTAACATCAACTCCCTCCCTCTCTTGCTCTCCCCTCCTCTCCCTCTCTCTCCGTTTAGTCGAATTAGGATATATATTTATTAATTACTTCTTTATCTGCGTCTCTCTTATTATTACTTTGAACTTACCTTATATTATATCCTTACATTTAATATAATTTAAATTTCTTTTCTAAATCGTTAAAGTATTTTAAGGCAGTTAAAGTTTTTTTGATATATTGAATATTAATGCTAAGTAATTCTTTGTCGAATAATTATTAAATTAACCCTTAGCTGGCACACTTCACCAGAATCACATAGCTGGCACACTGGGGCCGTTTCAGACCCCACCACTAAAATGCTTGCTGCGAGGAAGCTATTGATTTTTTTTACTTAAAAAAATTCCAAGATAGTCTTCGAATGTTGTTTTAACAAATGTCATAGGTTATTTTGATAAAATGTAATATTAAGTATGAAAAAAATTGGAGAACGTAAAAGAAAACGAAAAAATGACTGTTTTCACTCAAAAATTCATAACTCTTATATTTTAACTCTTCCATTTTTTAGTACCATTTTCGTACTATAGGGGGGCTTAAATTAGAGCTGAACGAGGCTGGGGCGTTTAATATCCCACAGTGCCAGCTAAGGGTTAATTATTGAAAATAGACAAATATAAATATTTGCGAATGCATTACTATAGAAATGGTGCGACTGCCGAGACACTGGAACACGAGAGCGAATTCATCGGTTTTAGAATCTCTTCCGGCATTATGCTGAAGGCAATAAGATCGGCACGCAGCGCGCTTTATTACTTTGGAAAACGCGAGAGGGATTGGGACTCTTCTCACGGGGGTAACAAAAGAAAATGGTGTGTCTCCGTGAAACGGATACGCGCGATCGTTGAATGCTCGACCGCCCTCTTTATATTCCTTCCGCTAAGTATTCGCGCTTAGTCGAATGATTCGGATTGAATCGAGTGACTCGTTGTCCCTGTTGCGTTTCACGAAGGCGTCGAACCGTGGATAACGCTCGATCAAGGCACAATGATCGAGAAAAGCGGGGTTGGGCTAGGTAGTGCCCCAGTGACACCTGATACTTCGTAATTAGATGTCGACGGCGCACAACGCTACGACCAAGAAAATCGATAGCAATTACTATATGGAAATATTATGGTCAAGCGCATATATATTTACATTAAAATTTTTCACATCGATTAGTTAGTTATAAATATAAAAAATATCTAAATTTGGATACGATAAATATATAATAAATTCTCAAAATTAATTTAAAAAAGAATAAAATAAAAATGTAAAAACATTAAAATATATATATAAGCAAGAGTGCTCGATTGCCATTTCATATTCATTAAATATAAGTTACTGTAAATTTTACTACAACGCAATTAATAATTGTTAAACTATGTTCAAATATGCCGGTTTAGTTAAAAAATTAAAATAATTTTGTTCGCAATTTGTGTGATTAGCATGTTGATAGCATGCTCTTTAGTCAAGAGATTAAACCTTTGTTTAAACAAACGAATTCTTATTTAAAAAAATATGTTTGTAATAATTATAGTTCTATGCCATAAAATATTGATCTAGCCTTCCAAATACTTAATTATAACGTTTAACCAAACTTCTTGTATGAACATAGACGTATTTATACAAGAACATGATACACGAAAGGTTTAAATGATTATCAATCGTAAAATTGATTCATTGAAGTGCTTCTCATTGAGCAACGACGTATTAAGGGGGCATATACCTTTCTCGGACCAAAAAAACAGCATATTTCACGATTTTTTTCGACGAAAATATAAAAGATACGAGGATCGGGTTTTTCGCAAATGAAAGTACATATTTTAAAGTGCATTTCCTGATTTTTTTTTTTAATTAGTGATGGAAACCCCTTCCCCTACAGCCCCTCGCCCTAGGCCCTGCTTGTCGTGGAGGGTTTTGCGGTACTGGCGGAATCTCCAAGCTGGCTCATCTGAAGACAAAAAATAAAAAAGGGTCTTAAAGTTTATGATATTTTCTAGTCCCTGACGGATGGGATTTCCCAAATTTTGATTTTTAACAAAATGGCGAACTTCCAAACTTGAGACATCGATTTTTAGTCAAAATTTTCATTTTGTTTCTTAAAAAACAAATAGAAATAATTAAAAAATTGCAAAAAGCATCCGTCAGGGACTAGAAAATATCATAAATTTTAAAACCTTTTTTGATTTTTTGTCTTCAGATGAACCAGCTCGGAGATTCCGCCGGTACCGCAAAAACATGCAGGGCCTAGGGCGAGGGGCTGTACGGGAAGTACTTTCCATCGCAAATAAAAAACAAAAATCAGAAAATGCACTCTAAAATACGTACTTTCATTTGCGAAAAACCCGATCTTCGTATCTTTTATACTTTCGCCGGAAAAAAATCATGAAATATGCTATTTGTTTTTGTCCGAGAAAGGTATATGCCCCCTTAATAGGAGCGATCGTCGAAACGAAACAAACATACGCGACGGCAGCATGCGAAATGATCGCAGCAGGAAGCTCTAAATCCCCTGGCGTGGTATCGGGTCGTAAATGCGACCCCCGGGGGCTGATTCGCGACCATGCCACCCCCGTTAATATCCTTATAATTGGTTAAAACCCGTAACTGATGAGCGAGCTGTAAGTTATTATGCGAGCAAGACCTTTGGTTCGCTTGGTTCGGCGATGGGGGGTTTTACCAGATACGGTTCGACACCTCTTCATTACCCTCTTCATCCCTTCACGGCTCCGGCGACGGCGTGTCAGTACGGATGCCTGGCATTATGGCGGCCTCCGTATTGTCATTGTATCACGGATCGCCGAGGATCGTCCGCTCCACTGCGGGATTTGCGCTAATATTCGCTCGACTGAGCTGATACGCGCAAAAATTCGCTCGATATATACATTTTGGACGCACTCCGCTTGAGATCATATTTATTGAGAGGAGATCCATGGTGGAGATTTGTGGAAATTACAACAATTATTGAGTTCATTTCAATGCTTCGTCTATACTGTACACGGAATTTAACCATGTTAAGAAGAAACTGCACATGCTGTATCGTTTAAATTTATTTACAGATTTAATTACAATCTGTGGATCTAGAATAAATTGCGGTAATAAATTGATAATAGAAAACAATTTAACATTTTATACGGTAAAAATAAGTCAATAATAAAAAAAATTAGTAAATTGACTGATAATATTTATTAGTGTACGATTATGTTATGATAATTTGAATGACAAAATTATCAATACGTGATAAATAATGGAATTTAGAGTTTAAAAAGGTTTAATTTTTTTATTTTCTTTCTAAACGATATTTCCCTAAATAGCGATGCAAACATCTCAAGATCGTATGATTCTCAAACGTTGCAACGGTAATTTTTAGCGATTTCACGGTACGTCAAATTCCTTCCTTCATAGGGCAAAATTCCAAAACCGGAATCGCGGTAGAGCGAGCCGACTTAAAAGGCGACCGACGTGGTTACCGCGCTCCATCCTTCGGCAGGGAAGACGTATCCGTATAAGTTCGTGATTCAGGGGATTTGCAATGCAATGGAAGCAAGAAGCCGACAACTCAAGAAGCAGCACGACATCGGTTCCAGGTGTTAATAATCCGCTCGTAATTGTGCCTCTCCAGTGAGGATAATTCCTATTAAATGCCACTAAATACTTGTTTGTATACAAATGCTACTGCGCGAGTGGGACTCTTTTATATACTCAAAAAGCCGAAATTTCCTGCTTACATAGAGAAAGCTTGACACTTTTATATACCTCTTAGTAACAACGTAAATATCAACAAAAGCAAATAGTAGGTACATGAAAAAATATATTGAATATATCTGAAGTTCTTTTTAGTTTTTATGTATGATATATACAAAACTGTACAAGTATACATATTCATAAGTCAAATTTTTACGCATCTTCGTAATTAGTTCTTTTAGTGACAATCCTTCAGAATCAATGACGTGGCTAGGACAACACATTCAATACCGCGTGTCATCGAATCCAGATACATTATTGAGATACGATGCGTTCACGTATCGATCACGAAAGTATTCAATAGCGAGCCGTGTTACATCGCAAACATCGCCGTATTTCTCGTTGACACGTAACCTGAACGACGTCCTATATAGAACGTATCACCGATCCCGTAACGACCGACGGTATTTGATAAGAGACAGAATGGCCCCGATGGTCGGATGAGCTTGAATTTAATGGATAGAGGACAGATTCTGCAGATACATCAGAGGGCCGGTGCGGTATCTCGCGCAAACATCAGGAGGGAAGCACGTTGTCCTCTCTCTGTCCCTCTTTGACGTCCTTCGAACTCCGCAACCCCCTTAGTCGTCCATCTCTAACGTGCCTCCCACTCTTTCACTTCGCAACTGCTATCATTCTTGGCTGCACTTTCAATCTCTGTTTCGTTCTAAATCAAGCCATCTCCCTTTCCCTCTTTTTCTCCCTATTCTACTCCCAGCCCTACGGATCACATCATCTCTAATGGTAGACGTGGTTCTCTTTGTCCCTCCTTTTCTAGCACCTTCCGTCGATCGGGCTACTCGCTTCCGATATCGTTAATCCTCTCCCGCGATTGTAGACGATAGGATATCGAGGTAGACGATGTGCTCAAGAGGCGGTTCTCTCGCTCATTGCAGCTAGATTAGGGATCGCCCGGATGATGTGCCCGAGAGATTAGCATGTATACACCCTCGTTACGTATATTACGCAAAGGGTTAAGCCTTCTTTCCGCGTAACCGATACACGATTTTATTGAACTTCGATACTTCCGCTTCTTATTCATACCAGATACATAGATATCGTGGCCTTAATTTTACGAATTTGATTTGATATTGAATGCAAATGCAACAAGGTTTTAATTTAATTTAATAGCCGAAAAATTGGAAATTAATTAGGGTAAAAAATTTCATTAAGTTGTTGGTGCTACATAAATGTTTCGAAATATACTTCAATAATAAGTATCTACTGTGTTCAATTTAATATTTTAAAATTCGTAGAAAATAGTATTGACGGATGTTTGCAAAATCAATAAATTATTTAATAGTTTTTAGGTATATTATATATGTATATACATTATATAATACGCAAAGGAAATAATAGTCTTAATATTGATCCATAAATTTCATTTATTCGCTTTCTCGTTGCTATTTTCATTTAAATAGTTAAATCGTTTTTGGCATAAGATGATTTTAATTTTTATTGTTATAATATTCTTCACTTTTCAATTCAATTATATGCTAAGCGTATACTAATTAGCAATAAAATTGATCAACTCTAGGAAAGATTTGAGAAGAGCTGAAAGGAACAAACAGTACTTCATTGGTATCGACGAATTTATTGCATCGGATTGACTCATATTTACAACAAGGACACATACATATATATGCATTTTCATCTACTCTACCAATTATCTACATACATAACTTTTCACTTTTAGTTACGCTTGATTAATTTCACCGCAATTACTTGCCGCTTATCTAGCTCACGATACATGTACAGACAAGAGTCTGTTATGACTCGCTTCTTTAAAATAAATTTTTAACATATGACAAAGCAAATTATATCCTGTTATAATAATCAATGTTGTTTTGTAACGTGGCGTTCCAAAATTTATTTTATGCATAATTATAAAAATAGTCTCAGGCGGTTTTTTCACATTTACGAGATGTAAATAAAAATGCATAGTTATACGAGTTATAATAATAATAATAATCTTTATAAACATTCTTGATTCTATTGCAAAGCTTTTAAATGATCACAGTTGCATTAGCCACAGTGATCATGATTTAGCTATAATAATTACAATAGTAATAATAATGACCAACATTTTATTTGCTATCTATGATTCACTTAAAGCTACTATCACACCGATTTATACATTTGCCTAAAAGTAGATAGATATGCAGTCAACGTATAAGATTGCTCCGTACGCTCCGCTGCGCCGTAGCCGTAGCTCTTTATTCGTAAATTACATGATACAAAAAATCTCTTTTGAAATCTTTTTCCTTCCTATTCGATTATGCATCGATTCCGTCTCAAGGAAAATCCTTAATATATACTAGTGACAAAATAAAAATAATAATTACGAGAATATGCGATTTGTGGCAATAGTTTAAAATAAGATAAATAAATATATGTAAGTTCTGATATGTTGTTAGCATTACTAAAGATATTGTATTATGTTAGACTACATTTCCATTGACAATTGCATAAATGCCAAAAGAAAGGAATATAATTAAAAAATAATAGAATATATAAAGGTGGTAGTTATAAAACATTTTTTCAACATTATTTTGAATATCATTAAATAAAAAAGAATATCGAATTAAATCACTTTGCAACCTAATATAAATATTAGATTTTTAACATTCCCTCCTTACAAATGCACACATTTATTCCAAATTATTTTTGCAACAGAGAAATTAATGCATAATGGAATTCGAAGGTAAACATTCCGTGAAATCTGGACGAATTTTTGATAAGCCTTTTGGACGACTTCATCGTATTTCCCATGGCTCTCTATCAGTCTCTGTGTCGAGACGACCCTAATTACAGATCACTTTGCTATAATAACTCTCGTTCCCGTCCACCGTTAACGCGTAACGTATTTGCTTTGCACATACAAATATTTACAAATATTTACATTAGCCCACAGGAATCCATTGATGTAACCATCAACGTTCATAATCGATCATTAAAAACCCTTCCCAATTCTCGTGAAGAGCCTAATAGGGCATCTGTGTCCTATTGATTTATCTTCGTGATATGGTTGATTTCGTACACGCTGCGAATTATTTGTAATATTTAGTACATTTTGCGAATATTCCACAGAATTACATGTTGATCATAAGTATCGTCCAGAATGTTACAACACATGCAATCCCAGTCGGAAGTTTAACAATTATATTTCTATTTACAGCATACTATGAATTGATAAAATGTAATGTTAATGTGAATTTAATCAAGAATTTTTTAACAGTGAGATAATATAAAAATATGAAAAATCAATTTTGTTATACGAGATATTTTATATAAATTTAGAAGAATAACTTTTAATCAACTTTGTCGATTACGATTATAAAAATAGAAAATTAGAAATACTTTTTTGTCGACATATATAAAAATAAGAAAGTAGAATGAAAAAAAATGAATGTATTTGAGTCGTTTGTTAATTTTGTTTTAATCCAATTTTAATCGTAATAAGAATGAGCAACCAGCTATCGGAGTTTATCGAACAAATCGTTGATATTGTTTTTTGTTGTATTAAAACGTCTATCACATTTAAAAATCTTATCTGCGGATTAGTTTTTTAAAGTTCTATACATTTTCAACAAGATACATCGGAAACGTATCTTTCGGCTCATTTTTGTAACAAAGTTGAAAAATGTTCTCTCCACATAAGAAATCAAACGAATCTTTGGATGCCTTCTTAACTCATTTAGAAGTTTGCGCCAACTGAGCCATATCAGTCGAGTAGCCAGGTGAGCCAAGAATGAGCGGATATTGAGTCTTCCTGGGATAGTGCATATTCTCGCTTTGTCACAACATCTTACTCAAAGAATGATAACTGGTGGATCCAGGTGGAGGAAGTATAAATGGACTGACGATAGAGTGTTCCGGGCCATGGTACACTGACGAGTAGCCCGACTGTTGATTGTGACTCTGGCCCGAGGCATCTAATCCATTGAGCACCGGCGAACCTGTGTCGTGTAATTTCCGCATATGCTTCTTGAGGTCAAAGTTTCTGCAAAAGCCCTTGCCACAGATCTTGCAGGAGAACGGCTTCTTGTCATTATGCGTATGCATATGGAAGGTCAGATTGTAGATCTGATGAAACGCCTTGTTGCAGATGTTGCACTTGTACGCTTTCTCGCCGCTGTGCGTGAGCTTGTGATTCTTGTAGTTACCCTTCTGGTGGAAGCCCTTACCGCAGAACTCGCAGACAAACGGCTTGAAATTGGCATGTATGCGTGTGTGGGTGTTGAGGGTGGAACTACGATTGAAGGCCTTGCCGCACGTCACGCACTTGTGCGGCTTTTCAGCGGTGTGGATGATCTTGTGTCGGCAAAGAGTGCTCGCCTGACGGAAACCCTTACCGCAAATCTTACAGACAAACGGCCGGGCGCCCGTGTGCACCGGCATGTGTCTCGTCAGATTGTAATGCGCATTGAACACCTTGCCGCATTCCGGGCAAGTGAAGGTCTTTTGCTTGTTTGCGGTACCGAGCTCGCTGCGCGGCGCCGGGCTCTTTTTGCCGCGCTGGTTCTCTGGCGACATGCTAGTCAGATTCAGTCTCGAGGAGACCTCCTGGATGGTCGTGGGAGGTGGCGAACTCTGCGTGACCGATGGGGTCGAGGCGGGAGGGCCTGGGAAAGCCCTCAGTAAGGGATTAGGATAATACAACGGATAGTACTTCGACAATACGGGATAATGCTGGAGGAGATCTTGATGCCTCAAGGTCGGTACATACTTCTCGAACGCCGATTTCAAATGCGCTGAGTACGATGGGGAGGAGATGTTCGGCGGTTGTTGAAGAATCGTCGTCGTCGTCGTCGTGGCTGGTACTGCTGCTGGCGGTGCTGGAGGCACCAGATTAGCGTTTTGCTCGGTCAGTCGTTTGTCTGGTTCCATAATCTTCGCGATGGAAAATGTAAGATTTCGGCAAGGCGTCGGGGAGGTTACCCTCTCGGGTGGCAGGCTTGTTGGTGTCTCGGTCGCCATCGCGCTACCGGTTGCAAATGGTTGCATGGTGTAGACCTGTAATGAAAATATTGATCGTTTAACAGTAATGTCAAATAATTGTTTTTCGTAATGTCGAGATTTTCATGATCGAAAATGCAAATCGCGTAGATTACCGTAGATGGATTTAGGAGAATACTCCCAAATATTTTTACAAGGCTATTAAAAAATATATTATAACATATTTATATTTAAATATCTTATAAATATTAAGATAAATCAGGATAAATGCATAAATTTTATTTTTTTAAATGTAATTTTATATATTATATAAAGGATATAAAATTATATTAAAAAATATACTTGTTGTTTTATTACTTGAAAATGCTCAACAATAATTTGAAATAAAGATATTAATGCCTTTATTGACAACACATTTAGTGTGCCCTAACGGGGCTTTGTTAATCGTTAGAAAAGGAGTATCCAAATCATGGCAATCAATTTGATGACTTCGAGGATCGTCATTAAGCATCTAGCAACTTTCCCTTTACAGTCACCATATTATTGTTTTAGCACACACGAATAAAACCTACATGTTGGTAAATCTGAATAATTGGATATAACAGTAGCCAGTAGCTATGGTATTTATAAAGAAAAAAGAACGCTGCTATTTTAACAAAGAAATATTATCATTTTCTCTGTATTTTTAAAAATGTTTCTAATATTTTATCGTTCTATGCTTGCTGTTCATAAGCACTATCTTCTTAATAAATCTAATCAATTCAAAAAGTAATGAATTTATCACTTTTGTAATGTTTTAAAAAAATAATTTTATAGACTAGCTATTTTATGTTCTATCATTGTTCTATTTCCTACATTATTTTCAAGTTTCTTTTATGACATAAGGCTGTAAATACAAATGTATTTATTCTCATTTTGGCAAACTTATTTGTATGATCAATTGTATGATCATTTTGTATGATTAATTGTAACATAGTTAATATATGATTAGTGCATTTTCAAATACCTGTTAAAAAAATAAAACTAATTTAATAAAATTTATATTTTTACAATAGTTTTTAAAAATATTTTTAGAATATTTTTAGAATACTTTACTCACATTTCAAATATAGATTTATTGTATAACAATTGTATATCTAACGATTAGGCATATGTAACGCGGAAGGGGGAAATGAATGGCAGAACTGAATGAGATGCGAAATGGTCAGCACAGTAGAAGTGCAAGCTTCCCCGGAGGTATTGCGGAAGGTTTGCACGTTGAAAAGTAGAAATGTTTGCTCCGTGGAATGGCGTTATGTTTGGACTTGGAATGACGGCTGGAATTGGATGGGACCTCGTTGGCGATTCCATAAAATACTCGCGACTGGATCGCGCGGCAGTCACCGGATCTTGATTCAAGATTTACGATAGGACCAGTCTGGCTGAAACAAGTTTGCACAGTCTGAGACACATCCATCATTACGCAAACTTTAATATTTTGTTTCTATTGAAAAAAATTACATATTCGTACAGACATCTTTTTTCCTAAAATAAATAATAGATGTTAATCGGAAATTCTTTTGAGGTATTATTTCAATATTAAATAATTATAATTATTAAATTTATAATTATAGAATACTGAGAGAATTTTGATATTAATCTGTAATTATTTATTTTATCTTTTATTTTTATTTTTATAAAGTTTTTTTCAAAGCTTTTATTAAATAGTTATTAAATATTTATTTATAATAATGTTTTCAACTATTTTCTTAAAATTCTTATATTTCTTGTTTTATGCTAAAAAGTTAGCATTGTATTTGTCTGCTCACGTAATTCTATGATTATCTCTTTATATTGAAATGTAATAATTTTTTGTTATCCATTTCTGTAGATTGAATAACTTTATCAAGAACAAATTTAATTTAAATTTTGTATTTTTCCTAGCATATGCAATTTTTTAAATTTCTATTAAATATTTTATTAAATATTAAGCGATAATTGGTAACTTAAAATTTTTGTGATAAATGTATATCGTATCCAACCGGGAGATTATTCATGCATATCAAGAAAAATTTATTTGCAATCAAAGCATCATTTTCATCCAATAAAGGAATTGACAAAGAAAAAGCTGCCAAAGAGTGTACAATTTAAAAACAAAAAAATGCTAAATTATATTGGTTTAATACTAATTAATAGAATTAAAACTATTTTTTTAACTGTGTCTGAATAATTATATTACATTCTATTTTTTTATTATGAGAAATGCTAATAGGACCACGATACAAAACAAGAAGTACATGCTATCTCACATAAAAAATCTTGAAAAGGAGTCATAGCCTCGTACAGAAAAATAATTCTAGACTTACTTAAACTAGAATCACACTATCAATAGATCCGACTAAAAGATGTCCAGTACCTACAAGAAATCCAGGCATGATACAATTATGAGTTACTAAAAAACGTTTCTTCACGCGACTTGACTTTTTTCGCTGATTTTACGGCTTTTCACACAAGAAAATACAGATACACGTCGCTGCGTCACAAATAAGTAATCACCGAACCCTGCTGTAGCCACGAAAGATCATACGATCATCAATCGACAAAATCAATCGAAAGATCATACAGATCATAAGAATAAAAGATTATTCGCGAAAATTATTCGTATTTATTTCTTTATTGTTTATTTATTAAACATCTCGCGATGATATAGAAACGGGACCTACAAGCGAACGAAGCGAGAACGGATATGAGCCCCAAATTATCCATCCAGTTATCGCTTTATCGATTAATTAGTGATACAAATTCTTTTTTGCCAATTCTAATGCAGTATATCTAATTTATATAACAGAAATGCAACTTTTAAAACTCTATATTAATAACTAAAATTGTAAAGGCTTAAACTTATTAAGCCTTTCTTAAGCAAAAAATACTTAGAAAAATTCTTTAGAATATATTAAAAACATTCATTAAAGAGCATTTAGATTACAACCTGTTATAAAATTAATAATTTATCCAAATTATTTATAAATTTCTTCTTTATATATCCTACAGAAGTAATGCCATAATTTTTTCTTTATTTTTTAAGCCCTGCTAGAAGTTTCTTAAATAAGCTCAAAAGAGCAAGGATGAAAAAGAAAAGATTCTTGTTGAAAATTCTCCTACTGAATGTGGAATACAATGCAATAGAGGCTTTCGCAAGCTCCGCCTATCGTCAGGCGCACCTCTAGATTGCCCCTCGATCGAAGGCAGCCCTAATAATCGAGACAGCCTGGTAGGAAAAGCTATGCCCGGTGTGAGAAGCGAGATTCTACCAGGGAAAATGGCCTTGTCACGCGACTCGCCTCGAACCCCGCCTCTGTAGCCTATAGAAAAGCGTCAACATAGACAGCGTGGCGCGTCGCAACGCCATGGAAGGGCGCAACTGTCGACTAAAGTGCACTACCGACAAAAGAACGCGATTACGTGCGAAGGTTTCCTCGCTAAGCCCTTCCAAGACAAGCTCGAAGGCTCGAAGCAGCCGTCGTTTCTCGCGCCACTTTACATCGTCCTGTCGCATCTTTCCTTCATTCCACTTTTTCTTTCGTATACTTATTGCTGCGTTTTTGTTTCAAACTTTTATTAAACTATGACATTAGTGTTGCAAATTACATTGGCTGCGTTCACCAGAACGTAACAGTTTTCAACCGTTTTATGATTCTCTGTTGAACGATTCTAAGCGCATTCAAAGTCTCAACACGTTCACTCAGCGGTCGCCATAATTTTTAGCGAACTAAAAGTACTCTGTATCTCAAGCAAAACGTTATCAGTAAAATAACTGCCTCCAGTGTATTAACATCGCTGAGAATAATAAATATAAATATACATATAAAAATGTTATTTATAACGCAATAGATACAGTGGAAACGCACAGAAAGTTACAAAACGGTATGTATATATAAATATTAATATAAGAAAATAAAGAAATATATTATAATCTATTATAATTTAGATAAACTCGGGTTAGCACGCATATAACATAGAATAATAGGTTAAATCGTTAAATGTATACAAAATATGTAATACTTTGATGCATTATACTTATTAATTAAATGTAATGTACTAACTCAAATTATAATATTACTATAATAAAATGTACATACCTTCTAATGATGTTTGTGGCCCATCTTGTAATATATCATGCATTCCTACTATCTCTTGGTAATTTTCTTCAAAATAATTATTGAAAAAGTTTACATAAGTATGGGAGAGTGGGGCTTGTTGTTACAATCTAACACCTACTTTCGACCAAAATGTTCGACCTAACACCTACTTTGATACTTTAAGCAGTCACATCACCCTATTTTGAACCTCTTCAAAGTCTTCAACCTCTGGCTCCTATTTAGAATCTGACAATTCTGTTTGAATTAAGAAATCATGCTCCTACTTTAATGTTCCTAACGTTTTCTTAATCTGTTTTGATGTCAACCTAGAACTGTTATTTTTATTTAGTTTATTTTTATTATTATAGGTTTATTATATTTTCGATTAAATATTATATATGATTATTAAACGTTTATAATAACGTTTATAATAAATGTTTATAATAACGGTCCTCTCTACTTATTAATTTAATCAAAAATAGTAAAAACAAAATTAAAAGGAATTTTATTATGTTAATAATAGTTATATTATTGATAACTGAAAAAAATAATTTTATATATGACGTATAAATGATTATTTATATAAAATTGTATTTTTCTATACTATTTTTCCCTCTTTCTCTCTTTTTTCTTTATTTATTAAAATTAATAATTCAAAATAAAATGAGAAGAATGTGTGTGTATGTATGTGTACGCATGCGTATATGTGCAACTAAAGGTAGGAAATTTTAAATATATACAAAACTATTACAAAACATCTTTATTTTTGTTATTACTTCTTATAATTACTTATCTTCATATATTTAAATATTAATAAATTTACGATACCCAGGTAGAAATTTTGTCTGGAAACAATCAGGGCCCCATATATTTTTTGAAAAATATTTCTGGGACCCAGGTGGACAATCTAGCTAGGGCCTGTGTAAAGTTTGGGACGCCTAAATCGTATAGGCCCTATTATTGAATCCAGGTCGGCCCAAGATTGCGCCCAGAATTTGTTCAAAAAAATTATCTGGAATCTAGCTGGGACCTATAATTTTCCTAGATATTTGCTTGGTTTGTACCATAATTATTTTTATAATCCAGTCTGGCCCAGGCTTGAATCTAAAATTTTTCCCTAAAATATTTCCTGGAATCCCGGCTGGGCCAATATTTTATTTGAAGGATTTTCGAAGGATGTTTTAATAATAATTTTACTCGTTTATCCCAAAAAAGAAAATATTTTTATTTATCGTCGGCAAAACAAAATAAATTGTCATATTAAAATTAAACACACTTTATATTAACAGACTTAATTATTTATTATATAGCTTAGCCTACAAATTTTAAAAATACAACTTTACTCTAGGTTTTGTACTTTGTTCCTCTTTGCGCGATGTCCGTCCCAGTCTTTCGCGTTTGTTAAGCAGTAACCAATACCATTCAGAATTTCCTTTTCCGTTAGTGGCTGATTATTTTCGTTAAAGACTATTATGAGAGGTTGCTGTTATACTGCACTATAGTACTGTAATTCCATGTACTTTTACGTCACTACGCATGATCATGTGCGTCTACATCATGTTGGTATAACAGACATTCTAACTACGCAACAGTCAATTTTAGTACTTAATAATGTTTTTCCTAAATTTGAGAGCGACAGTTTTAACTTACAGATTTATGTTTTACGCACCAAAATATACAAAATTGTGAAGTTTCAGCCAATCGGTAAGAAAGCCCCTCTCCTTCATAATTACCTTAAAAAATAATTATGTTAATGTTATATATAATATTCCCAAACGATAATTTAATTATAATTATATTACATAATCTTAAATCTTACCTTGTTAAAAACTTCATTACCAAAGAGTTCGCCATACTAAAAAGTAAAGTTTTATTGTAACAGAATTCAAAAAGTTAGTATCTAAATAGAGAGAATCGTGTATGCGCTCAATCACGAGAAAATCCATTATCCACCAGTCTTCAAATATCTGCAGAAAAAATCCTCTGATGACTGACGAATATAAAAATTCGAGGTAAAGTTTGCATTAAAAATATAAACTGGTTTGTCCACCACTTCCAAAAACTTTGCTATTATAATTTTTATTATGATAGATATATTTAGATTAAATATTAATTAATCCTTTTAGAGTCTAATCTTTTTTGTGTGTGAGAAGAGCATATTTAATTTAATTATTTTTTAAAATGTTAGAGATTGCTGAATACAAACGTAAAATTTACCAACATTTATTTTGTTGTTATTGCTTTCGTGAATAATTAATATTTCCAGACACTAAGATATAAAATCAACGTCTATCATAAATAATATAATGGACTCGATTCAATTAATATTATAACTTGCCTACAATACGAATTGCGCTACAGATCACTTTCTCATTCTCTTCAACTTTTACAAGACAGCAATTTACAAAACATTTACAAGACGGCATATGCATACGTGTGTGATTTTGGATGCACCTTCTAATATATAATATTATATAATATATTGATGATCACACACACACACACATACATACACACACACTATCTGTCACGTACTACGTTTACGCAAACGTTACTTCTGTAGTAACTTATACGATAATTCCTCCACGTAAACGAGTGAATTATTGTAAGTTACCACAGAAGTAACGCTCGCGTAAACATAGTAAACGGTCAAGACTATCACTACATATCTCCGACCCATCGACATATAGGCCGGTATTCATAATCGGTTCTTATATTCAAGACCGTCTTAAGTACGATCTTAAGATGTTATGAACCAATCACAGAGCCGTATTAGCATCTTAAGACATTACTTAAGACGGTCTTGAAATAAGATCTGACTATGAATACCGGTCATAGTATGGACTGCGCACAGGTATAGAAAAATATGACCGGCGACTCACACCGGTGGAAGAAAAGAGATAGCGACTGGTAGAGGTCAAGCTGTCCTTTTCTATCCAGTGCGTACAGACAAAGAGTTAACGAGGTAGAGGTCAACTCTACCGGACACTTTTTGAAGGCTTTCATATAGAGATCGCGTAGTCCATACTATATGTCGATGCTCCGACCCGCTGATATTTTGCCTCTTGTGACACCCACATCCTAATTTCGTAGCACTTCGATCCTTGCGTGACGCGACCGAAATTGGGAATTAAACGATCATACTTAGTAGTATTTAACGATGAAAGACCACGGTGTTACGCGCGAACGCGATATGTATTTCTAGGTTATATAACTGACTGACAGCGCGCTGTCCGTGCAAACGCACTAAGCGACGAGCGCGCACGTACGCGTATATGCTGTCTCTTTTCAGTGTAGCAACACTGTCATGGAGGGGACCCGGGGGGACGCTCGAGATGTTCTTAAATGCCATCTATCGAGGCAAAAGCAACCGTACGTACGGCGATGACGACGACGACGTTTAATTCTTAATTGTAAAATTTACCATTTCAGACTTTGCATTGTCTCCGCTCGTAGGGCACGTAGCGGAAAAATAAAAACACTTATTATATAAATCGACCCCAAGCTATCGATCACACCAAGCCTACTTATTCCTAGCCTACTTAGAACTTGATCCGTTTACTCGTTATTGAGATCTCAAAATCTCGGGTACTCGCAACTCGTGCGTTCGCGTAAATGAGTCACGGTGCGTCTCGCTCCGCGCGTACTTGGCGCGAAACACTACCGTGTCTCTTGATATTATAGTACATAAATTTTATCTTGGGAAAAACTAGGTAAATTTCAGGATTATATTCTGGACCTATTAGGGTATTTAAAGCTAGATTATCCAATTCAGGCCCCAAAGTTTCATATCTAATTTGGGAAAAACCTGTCAGTGGCAATCTAGGACCCATGTAGATTTTCCCGACTATTCTTTGTCTCGGTAAAGTCAAGGTAAATTTCTAGGGTGTATTCTGGACCTAGACGGATATTCCAAACTGGATTTTTCTACACAGGCCCTGTATTTAATCTCGGCAAATCGAGGCAGATTTCCACCTGGGGTATTCTTTTGAATTCAGTAAATATTTTATTAGGTTTAGAAAATTTGTTTCAATTGGATGAATATTTTTTTTATTCGAAAAATATTAACTGAATTAAAAAAAATACTTTATAAGAACTATTGGAGAAAACATTAATTAAAATTTACTACATTTTTCTATCAGTGTAGGATCAGTGTAGGATCTAGAGGGTTTTAGAAGGTTTTACTGATAACTCCTCTTTTAAACCTCAAAATGGGAAACAGTTCGTTTACTGCCTATTTGAGGCACAAAGTAGGAGCTAAGTACAATACAATATAGAACCTATCAAAATCCTCCAGAACCTTAGATGTGGAAAATAAGAGGTCGAAAGAAGGAGTAAAATTTCGACTCGGGTTGATACAGTGACTTTTAAAAAAAAGCAATAGATAGCAGAGCAGTGAAGACTATTGGAGATCAACACGCTTGTTGTTATACAAGTTCTGACGGGTTTAGGTTAGTCTAATTTAACGGACAAGTGCGTCACAAAGCTTTTTATAAAATCAGCCTTGGCGATCTACATTTTCTCGGAAGATTTGATTGCTGTGCAACAAAATATATAAAAGGTTAGTGTTTAAAATGTATATAGTTACATTTTGTGATTATTATGAAGTAATTTGGTGATATATTTGATACAATAGAACTTTCTGTTTTTCTCAGATTCAATAACCTATACTGAAGTGTCTAGAAGGGGCTAATTGTTACATTTTTGAAGGGGTAGATTGTTACACTGTAACAACCCACTGTAACAACAGCATGGGCACATGCAAAATGTGCAAAAAACGAAGTGTTTTATGTTTGCGACAACTGCAACTCTGATTTTGATTAAAACGCAATTATTTTTTGAAAGATGTTGAAATTTTGATTTTTTTTTTGGTATTTTCCTATTGCTTAAATAATTATATAACTGAAATACCAGGCAATATTTCTTGTTTTTTGTGTTGTAATTTGCTTACCATTTCGTAATTACTTACAATTTATCAAATTATTTTCACCTTCAATAAAAATGAGTTCTTTACTGACATTAATCCATTATCAGTAGTGATATTTAGACGACAGAAAGTATGAAAGGACAAAAGGAAATGTAACTCATTTCAGTAAGTGATACAATAAAATCATTAATACAACGTTAATTTTCCTCTTTTTAACTCCTTTGACCAATGTAACAACTTATACCCCCCACTGTAACAACTATCCCCACTAGGGGGCATGTTGTTACAAAAAACATGCTTCCATATTTAATTATTTATCCCATATGTTAATATTTAGATAGGAATGAAAAAAAAATGGAACATTCTCCAATGTTGTACCAAACCAACGGTATAACTTTCAGAAAGTTAGGGTGCAAAATATTCGGTTTACAAATTATTATTTGCAAATTGTAACGACTAGCCCCACTCTCCCCTACATAAGTACATGACATTTAATTAATAAGTATAATATATGCATCAAAGTATTACATATTTTATATACATTTAGGGGGTCTATACACGTACGAGTTTGGCTCGCAAGTCCGGCTCGGCAAGCTTGATTCGCGAGCTGGACTCGAACGTTTTTTCACCACACACGAAAAGAAAATGTACGAATTTGGCTCATTTGACGCCGAACCCGGCTCGTAACATCCCATCCACGAACGAGTAGAAGCCGAGCTGAGCCGGACTTGCGAGCCAAACTCGTACGTGTATAGACCCCTTTAACCTATCATTCTATGTTATATGCGTGCTAACCCAATTTTATCTAAATTATAATTATATATTTCTTTATTTTCTTATATTAATATTTGTACATACCGTAGTCCATACATTTATACATCGCGTAGTCCATACTATGTCGATGACGTTTTGCTTGACAGTTTGACGTTTTACGTACTTTTAATTCGCTGAAAATTATGGCGACCGCTGTGAACGTGTTGAGACTTTAGGTGCGTTTAGAATCGTTCAGCAGAGAATCATAAAACAGTTGCAATACTGTTGTGTTCTGCTGAACGTAGCCATTTATGCCCTTTTTCAACAACGTCGTTTAACTTGAACTTTAGTTTAATTCACTCTTTGTCTCTTTCTAAGGGCCAAAGCACATAACATGGCGTAGTGATATACGACGGTTGTAATCCCCGACCTGACAGATCAGGATACGCCAAAGCTTGTGCGTTACTTACGTCCACGACTACGACTGTCATATGTGCTTTGGCCCTAACAGTCTCCCTTAGAAACAGACAAAGAGTGAATAAACGACGTTGGTAAAAACGGGCATTAGTCTTTGCAAATAATTTGATTTTTATAGATATTTTGACAATTAGCTAGATATTTTGAGATATTTAGCAATTTGTATTAATCAACATTTTGCTACATTTCTTAAATAAGTTTTGTATGAGCTAAAATTTTATATTTTTTATATTTTTATCATTCTTTTCTTGATAAAAAATTTATACTTTTTTTAGCCGTACAATGCGTGACGCCAATTTTAGGGTGCTTTACACCATCCCGAAGAAACTAGATTGCGTTATTAAGAAAGGAAAAGATAAGCTACCGAATCTTAGGCAGACTGAGCTGGTATACAAAATTGACTGTGCAGATTGTAATGTTACATACATTGGCCAAACAAAAAGGCACCTCGAAACGCGCATTAAGGAACATTTAGGCGATATTAGGAAAAATGTCGATAATCATTCTGTTGTTAGTAAGCACCGTCTTACACACAATCATGATTTTAATTGGCGTCAACCGAAGATTTTATATAAGGAGAAACAATTTAAAAAAAGAGAAATCTCGGAGATGTTCTTTATCAAAAAGTATGACTGCACAATTAATCTCCAAAAAGACACGGCAAATTTGCCAGCTATATCTACAACCGTGTTATCGGTGTCACTTAGTCTGCACTTTTTGTTTCGGTTCTGTTCGTTTTACATTTGAACACAGCTTGTCATTCGTTGATTTTGTAGATAATTTCAGTACGACTTTGACTGTTACACGGTTCGCACGTGTTCGTGGATATGGCTTGCGACGTTTCTATTTTCACGCGACACTGTTCTCATATTTTGTCTCGAGACGCACAAGATATGTAAGCCTTTTTAATTAGTTTTATTTTGATCTAATTTTAACGTAATGAATTTTATCTGTTTGACTATCGCGAGATTATTATTTTTGTAAACCGTTGACTTTTTTAGCTTTGCGTTGGCATGATGTAGTCAGGGCACGACGTCAGCGACGTAATTGATTTCTACATGCGGTTTTTGGCGGATGGATTGCGTGAAGCTCACTTGAGAAGGGCCGGAATTTTCGGCCGAAACGTTGTGCAATTTATGAATAATATATTAATTTGGCCAGTTGGGTCAAACTAAAACGACTTTTCTTATACTGTTTTCTCTCATCTCTGATGGAATATATTTGATATACGCTTCTCTCTCCCTCTCTCTCTCTCTCTCTCTCTCTCTCTCTCTCTCTCTCTCTCTCTCTCTCTCTCTCTCTCTCTCTCTCTCTCTCTCTCTCTCTCTCTCTCTCTCTCTCTCTCTCTCTCTCTCTCTCTCTCTCTCTCTCTCTCTCTCTCTCTCTCTCTCTCTCTCTCTCTCCTTCTGTTTCTATTCTCTCCCTTTCCCCCAGTTTTTCTCCCCATTTTTCTCCTCTCTCTCTTCTTTTATCTTTATCGAACCATTCTCTTTTTTATTTTGTCCTCACTTTCTCTATCACTTTCTTGATTTATTCCTATCTTTTGTCCTCTAATTCTTTTGCACTACTTTCTTTACGCTTTCATGGTATTCCTTGCCTTTTGTTTCTTCAACGCGCTTTCTTTCCTTGTCGCTCTTACGACTCTTTTATCCTCTACTATCTTTCTTCAATTTTATTATTTTATATTTATTTTATATGTATACTTCTCGCACACATCACCTTTTACTTTTTCTTCTCCAGTTAATCTTTCTCATCTGTACCTTCCATTCCATTTTTTTTCTTCTTATACACTGTCATTTTTTTTCTCATCCATTTTTCTTTCGCGCTGGCCGCCTTCTCCGTTACTCTGGTTACTCTAACACCATTCTTGGTTTCCCTTCTCACACTCTTTACATTCACACGCTTCTCCCTCTACTATCTTCATTCTGTTTCGTGCATCCTTCTTCCCATTCTCACGCTTCTCCCTTCATCCTTTTTGCTCTATCCCCTGCCTCTTCCTTCGCGCTCTTTCTCTCGTCGTAGTCTCTTCTCGCACGCTAGCTGAACCTATCTTTCATCCTTCTCTACAATATCGCGTCAATCCATCTCTCTTTCGCGCCATCCTCCTCTCGTTTCACTTCGGTCGACAGAGACAGAATAAATCGTTGCCGACGGAGGGGATAAACGAAAACAGATTGGTGGAGGCTATCATGGGTCGCACGAGGGTACAAGAAGCAGGGGGGGTGGCAAACTGTATTGTGGTGGGGGTCAGTATTGTTACAGTGCTTAACGAGCGGCCGTGGCAATCAGTATCGTTCCCCGCTACCGAGACCCGCGGCACTCGCGGTAATTCTACCAATTTAAATCAATCCCAACCAAAGCATGGCCGACACACAGCTAGAGACCATTTTGTTTTCTTAATGCCACTCGACCCAATCGACGATATATCCCATGCGATCATCAATATGACTATTTGCTCCTTTCGGAGTTTGGTGTAATTTCGTGAATAATTCTCTCCTCAAGATTAAACTTCAAGAATAAAGAATTGAATCTTGATAATCTATGATAAAAAAAATTTTGACTACAGCTAGAGAGTATAAACAAGAGTGAAATCATAAAATATCAAAATTATCTTGCAGCTAAAAATATAACAATTGAATAAAGGTTTAACAATATTCTATTGTGTTAGCAGTTGTGCTTTTGTGTACATACATGAAGAGTGTTCCATGTATGCACAATCGGGATAGAAAAATTCAATATTTCAAATAAAGTGCAATCTCACACACACACACACACACACACGATGTATACATATACATTGTATATATAAACACTGTACATAGGAAGTGTGCGTAGCGATGTATGTGCACGCACGCATTTGTAGTATCGTGCGATTTTATATATCTGATGCATTACTTTATTATATATTATTCACTATTAACTATGGAATTGTAAAATATATGCTTTTGTTCCATAAAGATATTAATCTAAATGCAACAAAATACAACAGAAATATAACAAAAAATTAAAAGATCATATATCAAAATTTTTTTCCAAAATCTTATATTTTAAAATAATCTACAAAAAATAACTGAACGTAAACTTTGACATCAAGAAAAAAACGAAATATTTGAAATGAGTATTGCAAATAAATTTTGCATAAAAGACGCACGGACTACGTAAAGCTAAGAGCCGCTTGCTCAATAATGCGGTAACCCTTTCACGAGCGATCTGTCTAAAGGTAGAGATTAAATCGCAGGCGCTAAATGTACAAAGTTTACCGATATGGTTACAAACGATCCGAAGAATCCAATCACCTCCAGTAAACTATTAACGATGACGAACGAATAGCTTCGAACTTAAAGAAAGTTGAAAGGGCTCGAAGAAACTTGAAATGGCTTTGCAAATTTACTCATCTCGTTGTCGGTCTGGTAATTACTTTTCTCTATCCCGCGATCCCTTTCGATCATCAAGATTTTGTTCTCTTGAGATTGTTTACTTTCTATCATAATCAAGGAAAACAATTAAGGAGGTTCTACAGGTACTCTCTAGTCAGTCGAGAGATGAAGAGAAAATCTTCAAATTCATCAATTCTAAGTATTTATAAAATATTTTCATGAATTTTGATGATGTTAGAGCTTATATCATACCCGTATTAGTCGAAGCGAGGAATAATTAAAAATATCGTGTAAGTGCTCCTTTGACTCCGGCTTCTTATACATGCGAGAAAATGTGATAACGTCACGAACTTGAGTCTCGCTGTTCTGCTCATATGAGCGTGGTCCTTTTCTAGTCAGTGACTGCGTTTACTTTTATAAATTTACAATGACTCCTCCAAGCCCGACCAATTCATGGAGAAATAAGGACGTGGTGTCAAAAGAGGAAAATTCACTAAAAAGAAAGGTGTTCTTCGAATGGAAAATGCCCAAAAATCATTGACAGATAAAAGGTTATGTGAGGTGCAGTCGCTGCGACGTTGTTAAATCTCCCTTGTTATTCGAAGCACGCTACGTGAACTGTGATATGGCCTGTTTCAATAGCCAATATCACAAAATTTTACACGATAACCCTTGTTTTTCTCGATATTTCTGAAAAGCTTAGATTAAGATCTATAAGAGCTCCGTTTTTTGAATCTCTGGTAGGCCGCCTTCATATAATTAATATCTTGTTTCCTGTCTCCGGGAACCTTTTTGCCATAAGAGCTCATGTTAAAACTGTGATTTCAAAATTCATTTTTGCAAATTTTTACACGATAACCGATGCTAAAATTTTTTGAGCACTTTTCTCGCATCTCACTTTATACGTCCATGAAGTTTTTTTCCAATTTTTAGATACATCCATTATCTGTAGAACCTCCTTAAAAGATTAGTTTCGACTGAACGTCGTTTCACCGTCGTCTCTGTTATCGTAAAATACTTTTTAAGTTCGTGATCCTTGATTTGCAAATGCGACTGTCTGAGAATAGCTAGTCTTTTTCTTTTGTCACTCTCATTATTATGCTATTCTTTCTGTTTGCATGCTCCTTTTTTCTGTACATTATTTTAAAGTTTGAAGATTAAAGTAACAAGTATCATTCAAAATAAAAGCAAAGAATATATTTATAATTGTTATGCAGAAAAGCAAATTGTTATAATTGTTATGTATAGAAAAGAAATAATTAACTAACTGCTTATATTAATAAATAAAATAATTGCAAATAATATTATAAAACAAATTAAAATTTTTACAAGTTAAATTTGAAATATTCGATTTTAAAAGAATGATATATGAGAGAGAGATTTATATCTTTTTCCATGTAACTTATAATATAATTTTACAAGAAATCCCAGCACACACAAAAACTTTATTAATGTACTTTGCAAAGAAAATTCAATACAAATTGATAATCCTTTCACAGATGTGCAATGACACATATCTTGCATTAAAATAGCTGACCCTAAACACAGTAAGCGCTGCGATTCGAATCAATGAATCCCTCGTATGAACATCCTGGAATAAGAGGGTGAAAGTGGGCGGATAGCGATTTCGCGTGTATAAGCTGCATCAATCACCGCGGTCTTCTCTAGTATATCTGCTCATGAACTCAGACTCCTATCACTCTTCACTGTTAAGTGGCGATAAGAAAATAAGGTGCGCCGCAAAATTTCTTGTTCGACTCTTTTTATGATTTGTAACCCCATTTTGAAATACTGTTAATTTATCTTTTAACTGAGTTTAACTCTAAAAAAATGTTACATACTTTATTATTTTATTTTATACCTACACACAGAAAAATATCGTTCTACAGCCAAGAAAAGCAATTACTCATTTTATTTTATTTGGTTTGAGTAATAGTTTTCTTCAACAAAGAATATTTTCTTATTAGTTTTAAGATATACTTATCATAAGTATTAGAAGAGCTTATCATCATGTGCTTAAAAGAAGAATTTATTCTTCTTTCAAGTATATTCTGAAACTTTATCTAAGAAAAGCAACATAAGCTTGATTTGAATATTTACTGATTCTTTAGGTAAGAATATGAAATACTTGGCTGTATAGAACAACATTCTTCTAGGTTAGGAGGTTTTCGTGCGCGGTCCGGAGGGGTACAGTTTAGAATATTAAAATTCCTGTCTTCAGATGGACTCGAACTCGGTTCCTCGTGGTTATGAGTCTGATACTTTATTACTAGGCCACATCTCTGATTATATTCTTAGTGCTGCAGTATCTAGTTTTGACAGAAGTGATTCATTGATTTCAAGTATATTCTGTAAACTTTATCTAAGAAAAACCACATAAGCTTGATTTGAATATTTACTGATTCTTTAGGTAAGAATATGAAATACTTGAAATCAATGAATCACTTCTGTGAAAACTAGATACTGCAGCACTAAGAATATAATCAGAGATGTGGCCTAGTAATAAAGTGTCAGACTCATAACCACGAGGAACCGGGTTCGAGTCCACCTGAGGACAGGAATTTTTATATTCTAAACTGTACCCCTCCGCACCGCGCACGAAAACCTCCTAACCTACATTCCACTTAGGAACTAAAGAATTAAAGAAAATTAAATAAATAAAAATAATATTAATTGTAATCATCAAGAATACAAATTCTTTTTTGAAGTAAACGATTATTCTAGATGAATAAAATTTTTACTTGATTCAAATAACGGATAAACTTCTCTCAAGAAAATGTGATATCTTTATTGAAGTATATGCTTCTCTTCCGTGGACTCTATATTGTAAGTAAACAGAATGTTCGTATTAATTTAATATTCTTGTTTCAAGTACTAAACTTGCTAAGATCTAGAATATGTTTTGAGTAAATGTGATACTTATGACGACTTTATGGTAGATTTGCTCATATATGAACTTATCAAATACTTGAAGCAAGTAATATTAACTTGTAGGTAGTATATATTTTTCTGTGTGTACATACATGTGTACATATGTGTGTACATGTGTATATATGTGTACATACACATATACACATATACACGTGACATATTTCATTACTATCATTATTACTTATTGTCAGAATGCATAGACTTCTTATCATAACATCATATCGCATACTAATCAATTGGAAATTTTAATCAAAAAGACGAACCTTCATATTTACATTAATTTATATAAAATTTGGAGTATAAATTAATGCAGTATAAATAATAATTGATACTTTCGAAGAAGTAACATAGTCTCTTTATGGTCATAGAATCGTTATCTTATATCATAAAGAAATCATCAAAATTATGGTCAGAAGAAATGTCTCTCTTAAGGAGAAATTAGAAATGACCCCGCATCATTCTTATGGGAAAATGGATTTGGCTAATTTTTGGATATGTTGTAGTTCTCGTCATTCTGAACAAATGTCTCAATGGGCACAACTTGATCCTATGAGCCGTTTCCGCGCTATAAGCCCTGGAAGGTCCAGATTTGACATGTAAAGGTATAAGCTTTTCGACTCGATATATGTGACCCTCGGTCTAGTGTGTGTGTGTGTGTGTGTGTGTGTGTGTGTGTGTGTGTGTGTGTGTGTGTGTGTGTGTGTGTGTGCGTGCGTGCGTGCGTGCGTGCGTGCGTGTGTGTGTGTGTGTGTGTGTGTGTGTGTGTGTGTGTGCAGAATTGCGTAGGTTTATATATGCGAACATGAGTTAAGTGCCATATTAATGCGTCACGCTCTCCCCACTTTGCCGCCTATGCGCAGACAGCAGCTAAGCAGCTAGACAGTGTGTATTTGGATTTGATATGCACAGATACTAAAAGGTATACCATTCAACATGTATAGAGACAGGATTATATAATGTATAGCAGTTATGCAAGTAGGAATATGTAAAAGTGCATATAGTAGTTTTTTTTATAAATACATGATATGATATTATCCAACATGATACGCATGAACATTTGGTAGACATGTTCATATCTTCAAGAGTATTTGTTAGTATTTGGCACAGATTATGTGCAACATCTAATGTATACTCCGTCCAGCGAGAGAATATCCTCGGTCTGCGCATAGGCGGCAAAGTGAGAAGAGCGTGACGCATTACTATACGTTAATATGGCAGGAAACTCACGTTCGCATATATAAACCTACGCAATTCTGCACGCGCACGCACACACACACACACACACACACACACACACACACACACACACACACACACACACACACACACACACACACACACACACGCACGCACGCACGCACGCACGCGCGCACACACACACACACACACACACACACACACACACTAGACCGAGGGTCACATATATCGAGTCGAAAAGCTTACACCTTTACATGTCAAATCTGGACCTTCCAGGGCTTATAGCGCGGAAACGGCTCATAGGATCAAGTTGTGCCCATTGAGACATTTGTTCAGAATGATGAGAACTACAACATATCCAAAAATTAGCCAAATCCACAGAAAGACATTTTCCCATAAGAATGGTGCGGGGTCCTTTTTTAAACTGCTTTTGTTTCAAATCAGACTCATTAGCAAGTCCTTTCTCATTGTTTCGTCTCTGACAGTCAAACCTTTCGCGATATGGCACGTGACATATAACGGTTGACATATAATTAGCATTTGGGGCAACGAAGGCTTTGGCTGAAGATGACAGGAGGTACAATGCACGCCCCCTTGAATTGTTCCCTGCCCCATAACTCGGCCACAAACCGCCCTTCGTATTCCGTTCAGTTGATGAGCGTGTCACGTAAGCCGCTTCGAAATTAGTCAACTTAATCGTTTATAAGACCGCACTTTTACGCACGGTTTAAGGAACTGTAAATAACGCAATGTTGTGTGTCATTATGTATTTTATAGGATTTACACTGTACACGCAGCAAATATTTTGATAATTGTATAAAAAATATATAAGACAGATTTGTATAAAAATATGATATAAATTTGTACTAATTTATAAAATGTACTAAAATATGTATAGTTTAATTATTGATGTCATCTCCGTGTGGTTAGAAAAATTGTTCTTATTGTTAGTAGTAGTACAAGCACAGGATAGATTATAAACTGAACACTAAATTATTTTAACGTTAGAACTACCAAAGGGGTCAAAATGACTTTTTTTACATTTTTTAAAATTATTATTATTTATTTTTAAAACATCCAAATTTCTGAAATTTTCTCCGACTTTATTGAAATATATAGATAATTAATTTTATAAATTTGTTGTCTATTTTTCTTTTTTTTTTCCCCCATTTTATGCGCGGTCCCCCTTTTCGGTAGAAATAGGTATAGGTTAATCTTCGGTAGTTCTAGTGTTAAAGATTCTTAAAACATTATAGTTTATGTAAAATTCATGGCATAAGTGCATTAATATAAAAGCAATAGACTTTTGACAAAACTTTCGAGGACATTATAGTACACAGCCTGCGTAAATCGAGACGAACTGGGACTGAATTTCGAAGTTTCACGTTATGAGGAGGGTCCGCGGAGGAGGGTGATTTAAAGTTAATTGGAGAGCGGCAGCGCGAGATGGCGAGGAGTACGGAGGAATAAATTGCGAGTCGACGAATCAGATTGGTATATTCCAACGGTATTTCGGATTAAGTCGTTCGGTTATATGCCGTTTACATTGCGTCTCGGCAGTCTCTCCCGAATCATTCGGGGGAATTGCTTAATTTTAAGAAAGTTCCCGGTAGATTTACCAAGTTGGACTTTGACATCCGACCAGTGGAATCGAGAACGCGTGACTTACAAAGTATAATTTACTATCTTAAAAATATAACAGAATTATTAAAAAATTAAGCCGATTTTTCTTCCCGACTTTTCTTAAAATGTCATGTTTATTTATTGATATTAAATAAATAATTAATTATTTAAAATAAAATAATTGTAATTATATATTCTTCATAAAGTTAATATAAAAAATACGTATATGTGTATTACATATTAGTTAACATTAACATATTAATAATGCCGCATAAAATTGTTTTTAATTAAAAAATAGATTTAATTATATATATATAGATTAAGAAGAAGGTGATTTTACACATATAATAATAATTGTATTATATATGTAAATAATATTATATATAATATATAATATACGTTATTTATTGTATATATAATTTTATTATATAAATTACACATACACGATTATATAGCAAACTTCAATCCTTCTTCTAAAATAATTGTTTAATCAAAACTTATTTTATAGTTTTATACGTTTTAATATTCTATTGATCTAAAAAATATAGAAATTCTTAATTGAGCTATCAGATAAATACAAAAACTATATTAAAAATATTATATTATATTATACCTATATATGTATATCTAATAACATAATATTTTGAACAAGATTTTAAAATATTATATTTTATTACAGATATATGTAAATATATATAATCTTGTACAAAAATATTGTCTTATTTTGTTCGATAAATTATTCAAAAAACTTTGCAATTTGAAAAAATTTCTCTATTTTTTAATCAAATTAAATATGTGTGAAACTTGAAAAAAGGTTTAATTACTAGATAAACAACGAGGAGATTTTTAATATGAATTATACAGGGTGTTAAAAAAAGGTGGTACCAAATAGAAATATGTAGTACTTGTGAAAACAAACAGAAAAATCTTAACAAACATTACTGCAAAAACTATTTATTTCCAAGTTATAAAGCATTTAATTTATTCTCTGTTCGTTTCACGATATGCATTGTAGGGTAGACCGGGGACAAAAGTAACAGGGTACAGTTGTAACATCGTGAATATTTCTTAAACTATAAAAGGTATGTACGTGTGTGGGACAGCGAGGCGAGATCCGCTAGATAGAGCGGCATTTGTTCCTTAGTTCATTGCCGCCCCTCGCGGAACGTGCACGTGTGCAGGAGAAGAAGTTACTTTTTTCCTTCCTGAAGTAAGTTTTCTTACGTGCATAAAATCTGAAATATTTTTCTTTCTTTATGCCGAAGGTATAAGGTTTTATCTTTATATGTTTTAGTGATTATCTATGTTGATGATTTGCATAATACGATTGACTTTCATCCAGATATTTATGTAAAAAATTTACTTCAAATCATAAAATATCATTAGGGGACAATTGTAACATCAATGCCTGGGGACAGTTGTAGCATTACAATTGTTATTTTTTGTTTCTTTTTCATTTTATTATAGTTAATTTTTTAAATATATATGATTATAAATAGTCTTTCAGTTGAGAAAACAGTATTATTTGTTTTTGTTTGCTAATGTAAAAAGAGACTGATATTGTCATGTAACAAATTATTTTATCATTAAAGTTGCATTTCTTATAGAAAATTCGTAAGATTGATTAATTAAACCTACTAAATAACCATTATTTTGTTTATAGATGATGTGGTACAATCGTCCCCCTCTGCTGTTACAATTGTCCCGGGGGTTGGGACGGTTGTAACAGTATTCCTCATATTCTTTAAACAATAATAAATTTTTTCCTAGTTACATTACTGAATTCAGCACAAGAAAATTTTGTAGTCAAATAAATTCTACATCTAAAGGTACAAGTCTTTTTTACGTAGATATTATATTTTAACTGTTATAAAATCTTAAACTCAAAATGTTACTTTTGTCCCCGGTCTACCCTATAACGTATTTGTAACACGCAACCACTCGTATACTTGTCTTTCACAAGCTTCTAAGGTAAGTAGACAAATAATGAAAATCATCGAACTTTTGGAAAATATTCCTCTTCTACGTAGACAACAAATGTGGTTCATTCACGATGGTGCTCCTGTGCATTTCCTCAAGATTGTTAGACAGCAATTAAACAATTGTTTTCAAGAAAAGTGGATAGGACGTGGCAATCTAGTTGTATAGTCACTTCGCTCACCAGATTTAAATTCGTTAGACTTTTATTTATGGGGGCATTTGTAGAGCATGGTATACGCCACATCAGTTGACACATTAGATGAACTGATACAGAAAATTGAAAACTCTTGTCAACAAATATGAAATAAACTGAAATAAACCTGGAATTTTTGAACGTGTTTGATCTTCAATGAGAAAGTGTGCCGAATTGTGTGTTGAAATAAACGGAGAGCACATATCAAACGTCTGCTGTAGAAAATGCTTTATAACTCGGTAATAAATGGTTTTTGGAATAATGCTTACTAACAATAAGACTTTTCGGTTTGTTTTCATAAGTACTACGTACCCTTAAAATTTGGTACCACCTTTTTTCAACACTCTGTATACAAGGGTATGAATTATTGTAATATTTATATAATTATAAATAAGGAATACACACAAGAATGTGAAAATTAAAATTCCATATATCGACGCAGATGACCATCCAACAGCGAAATTCCAGCCGCACGAACGAATCGTTCAAACCGCACATATGAGCAAAGACTCGAAAAGAAATTGGTGCCCACGTGTGCATGCTCGGATGAATGTGAGCGGCTTTGCAAAATGGCAACGGGTCCCGCTGGGTTCGATATGTGCGTTCGGAATTCACTGGTGTTCGACATGTCGTTGAGACGAGGCCGGAGTTGGCGGGGGGTTCACAGCTGCGCAGTCTACGGGGGGTTAGTATTCTCTCCCACCCGACGACTGTTGCAGCCCTGGAGGCACCTCGTTGTCACTGACTCTTTCTTCTCGTTCTTCCTTTTTCAATTTGAATCTTCTGTGAGCGGCTGCCTTCATAAACGTGCCATAAGCTTGTCCGTTTCCATAAAAAGTTGAATTCGCAACGGGTAATTCGTGTCAACGATAAAACAGCTATATTATAGCACGCACATTGCCAGACGCATCATAACGACGGCTCAAATGCAGTTAAATTAAAATTACCATTTTCACATAAGGCATTGTATATAACGCCGTTTATCTTCGCGCCTGATAGCATTAACGCCTTAAATAATCTCCGATATCCATATGTAAATTTTAATGTATGATCACGAGTGCCGTCATTAAATGTTATGTTAAATTTTTTCCATATACTCGGCCAATGCCGTAAACTCACGTCATAATCGTAAATGTAACATAACTTCAGACATCGGAGTTATACTGATTAAACTATATTACTATAATCTTCCTCGGACGAAGCTGCGTAAATTCCAATGATAATTGTTTTTAACAATAAGCGGGAAGATATACACACGTGCCGATCGTCGTCCCACCGCCGCACAGTGGCCGGGGCGAACGCCTCATTTTTCGGTCATTTGCTTATAACTTCTACATTTTTTAATGAAATGACTTGAAATTTGACATAAATAATGTACGATTATTATACATTTAGTGTATGAAATCAAAATTATTTAATTAACAATTTTTCATAAAGCGCATAGATGATTTTTTAATTTTTTAAATACTTTTTAGAGTTTTTTTTAAGTCGGTTCTATTTTTTAAAAAATTTTTTATTTTAAACTTTTTTAGTGCTTTATTAAATTAATATGAATAATTATTATCGCATATTTCCTTACTGCTCCGTACCCTGATGTTCTAGCGCGATATTTTATGTACTAACACCTTCCTGGAGAATTGCTCTATAGGACAGTGAAAACCGCATTTAAATCCGTCCAGTAGTTTTAAAGAAAATCGTAGACATACATACATACACGCCGAATATAGAACCTCCATTTTTTGAAGTCGGTTAAAAAATAAAGTTAATTTGATTTTCAATGATAGTCTTAAACCTCGGAATGTTTAATTTTTGTGAGTTTTATAATAGAAAAGGAACTGTTTTTCTTGCTTCTCACATCTATTTCTTGAACTTAATCATCATAATCTACATCATTATCGCTGAAATATAATAGACATTTTGCATCTTCAGTTAATTCTTTCTTTTTATGTCCCATAATTTTTCGCGAGTTGGATATTATTGGATCTGAAGCAATTATCAAATTATTAAAAATATCTTCATTATTTTGTATTCGCGACATTTTTCGCGAATGATTTTCTCTACATTTTCTAAAATATTTATGGTTTGCTTCCTGAGCATCTTCAGATAATTGTCCTATCGGTACGATAGCATTTTTTATAATATCATTGCCATGAATCAATAATTTGTGGACTGAGACTGGCATGTAGTACCATGGGTATAATGATACAAATAATTCGGCAGTTCTAAAAGCATATAGGATTCGAATTCCAACACGTTAATCCTATTACCGCTAGCGATTACTTGCAAAGTGTTTTTTATAAAAATAACAAAATAATTTTGCAAATTCATGTACATTTATATCTCGTGATCTTTATTAGATGCTGAAGATGGTCCGAATAAGAACCGAAACGTTCGAACAATATTTTTAATAAACAATATTTTTAATAATATTTTTAACACAACTTTCGCATTGTCAACAGCGAACGGCTCTTAATTAGCCCGCTTTCCCTACGATTGGATTTCCAATAGAGCCTCGACTCATCGCTATTATATCAATTGACATAATTAATTGTTATAAAATATGGATGTAATTAATCATTACAAAATAGCAATATTTAAACAAATTATATATCCCCCTTCGTCTTTCTTTTATGAGAAAATAGACATCCATATTCACTCGACATGATCGAACGTCGTCCATTGAGCTACTTATTCATGGACGACGTTCGACCATGTCGAGTGAACTTTGAGGTCAATTATCTCAAAAAGGGGGACGAAGGGGGAGAATAATCATATATGTCCAGAAACTAGATACTTTGCCCTATCAAATGGCGCAGAGCAAACCTTAATCCATTCTAATCCACAAACTTTCTTCCTGTTTGAATATTGAAGTAAGAACTTTTTAATAGTCGAATATGTCGTGTATATTTATTAATATATAATAGTACTCGAATGACATAAAACTAAAATAAATGTGTTTTTTGAACCCTAATAAATAAGTTCTGATAGGCATTTAACTCATATTCGCAGTTATGCTTTCGGCGGAGACTTTAGAAAGTAACCTATCGAATTACTAGAATTTCAGTATTCACGAAAATGTCATACTTTATCAGATCATTTTGAGGAAAGAACAAGGGATAAAATCAATTATAAGCACATTTATTTATAGTTTAGGATATATATTAACATAAAATCTCGTCAAAATTTGAATTATACGTTTTTCATTTTTTCGTCCAATATCCGGTTTTTGATAGATTCGCCCCACTGCAGTGCACTGTGGCGCCGCGCGCCAGCCGCGCGGCACGCCGCGCCACGTCACGCTGCGTCGTTGCGATCGCTTCGTATTTTCGGCGTCATGCACGTATTCTTTGTCGACAATGGCTTGGTAACTCGAGATCATCGACGTCCATAATGACGATCGGTCGCTCGGACGATCATAATAGTCGCCCCGAATAATGAGTAGGATAAAAGTCAAGGAAACAATTGCCTCGCCATTGTCATTTCGTGACCCATTCAGACTACCCTATACGTGCCGCGCTTTCGTCACGTACGTTTTCGCTAAGGGATCCGCAAACGAGATCGGAATTGGAAATTTCCGTATGTATCACGAATAAAACGACACTGCTGAGTTAGAGCAAATTATTACGCAGAATATGTAAGATCCTTTAAAGTATTATTTTAAAAAGCTACTTGAATATACTTGGAAATTTAATATTAATCCAAAGTGTATTTACTGGGTAACATCTGGGAATAACATGATTTGTCATTACCTAAAGGTTATACTCCTAGGTATAAAATTTTGAGTCTTTTCATTATAGAATCGTGTACATTTGCGCATTGTTCGCAGTGTTCCTTGGGGCATTCTTCTTCTCGCGTTTCCAGCCATCTTCACCAAGTCGTGTGAGACAATGAACGACAAAAAAAGGGGTTTTGCTTGGCGCGACACGCTCGTATACAAATGCATGGGGGCGTACGCTACTTCCGCTCTCGCCATTCAATCGCGATCTCGATTCTCGAAGGAAGAATGAACCATAAACCCGATACTCCGAGTATGGGAGACGTCGTTGCAAAGCTGAGCCGGGGACCGGTGCCGGAAGTCTCGCGTGTGCCATTTGCCTCGTACAATATACTTATACACGTCTTCGGGAATCACGATAAGATGAATAGGGGATTCCTTGAGTGGCGCGTGCCTGTTGCCACCAGGGCAGATCAGAAGAGAACGTCTGATTTGACAATGAGGAGAACAAGCATGAAACAGCGCCTCCAATTTTAAAATATATAACTATGTATATAGCAAGTTCGATTGGCAATTATTTCTCACGAATTAATATTTAAAAAATGAGCTATTATTATACAGGGTGATTCGTATAAAGTGACCGATTTAATCGTTAGCGAAATTTGAAGACGTACGAAAAAATAGTTTATACCGACATGTTCAGTACATCATACAGGGGATATCATACAGTAGAGACGATTATTTTATGGGTAGAGGCGTTAAGGACATTTTAAAGTCAACTTTATTTTCTTAAATGGAATGCTATATTTTTTATTTCATAGTATGATAGCCCTTTATTAGAACAAGTTTAATGATTATTACATAAGGACATTCAAGGTCAGCCAAGATAGTAAAATAAATTTCAAATGTAACACAAATAATTAGATTCTTGGTTTCCCTCTCTCTCCTCATTAAATTCTTATAATCTTAATCTGTTCTATTTCTGTTATTTTTTATTTTCCATAAACTTTGCTACTCTAATACAGTAAATTTATTTTACTGCTACAAATCCAACATGTTTTTATAATGTCTTTGATTCAGTCTAATAAAGCACAAGAGAGCTCAAGGCAAAGCTCGTAATCCTTTATTTCGTGACGAGCGAACGGAATAAAGGGCAAGTGGTCGGAACTCGTCAGAAGACAAGTTGAATCGAGGATACTTCAATCTTGGAAGGTGTTCGATGATCGATTTGGGTAGTCGTGGGACCCTCAATAGCACGGCTTAGTTGCCGAGGAGTGTGTTACTGGCGGATTTGACGTGCTTATCAATGGATCACCGACGTAATAGGCTGCACGCACCCCAAATCAAGCACATAACTGATAACTGATATCTGATAAGGAAGCAATAGCCGATATTTGCGTGACGATATTCGCGTGCAACTGTTCACGTCCACGCCAAAGAAAAGATTTTATAGAAATATTTCTATTTCAGTTTGCATTTGTTTTAATTTTTTATATATCTATGTAAAGGTTATGAATATTAAGTAGCACTTAACTAATTAAGAAATTTTCAGAACATTATTTAAAATTACGAATTTATTTGGAGGGGTAAAAATCATAGTGGTGTACATAAGTCAAATTTTTTAAAATATTGACTCGTGTGCATAGATGTAATTTATATATTGTATAGATTGCATCTATGCATCGAGTCAATATCTTAAAAAATTTGACTTACACCACTATGGCTTTTACTCCTCCATTTAGACATATAACATTACAACATTCGCATTTTAACAAAAAATGACTTATTTATTGTGTACACAAATTATTGTAGGATAGATAATTACGTGATATGAAATATTTACTTTTTACGTAATATAAATATTTTATTTCTTTAATAAAAGAAATCACTTTTCAATACAATGTAAAAAGCACATAAGTGAGTCTTATTGTTAGACAAGCTTGCATCTCAAACTTGAATCTTCCTTAGAATATTCTTTGTTTTTAAAGAGTTCGATCATTTCGGAAACGTTCTTTAACGAGAGACATTAATCATCGCCGCAATGACACTCCGACGTTCTCAGGTACTTAATCTCTTACTCTTTTCTGATGTAAGTATCGGGCGAAACTGGCGGGGCAAAGTGCCAGAAAGAACTGGTCCGATGGCTGCCATCTGCCACCCCCAACCCCCAGGGGTTTCTGTCGTCGGTCTCAGAAGCTCGGAACTCTCGCGAGTGGCTTGGACGGCTCAATGCCTCTTTAACCGTCCTTCTATATATATATAACCCCTGAGAAACCACCCTTACTACCACAGCGGCTTTATTCTATCGCAAACCACTGCACGGCGCTTTTCATACAAGATTATATAGGATATTACACGTTAAATGTCACAATTTAACCCCTCGGGCTACGTCGTCGGTTGGAACACCGAAGAAATCCTGTGGAAATGATTGGAACGGAAATATACTGTAGAGAAAACTGTCGAATAAATCGTGGCATCTAACGCAAAATAGAAAATTCTTTGAATTCTCATACCAAGAAGTGTCTTTATTTCATTGACTTTTTTATTTCAAGTTGTAGATTTTAGTAAAAAATTGTTAACTTATAATTTTATAATTCTATGCATTTATACGTATACTGATATCAGCAAAACTCTATTCATTAGATTGTCCATAAAAGATATATTTCAATAACACTCGCCAACAAAGTTAAACTTTTTTCTGGTAACATGAATAAAATAGGATGTTTTTAACTAATTCGCATATAGTAAATGCAAAAATGACAGTAAAAAGCAACACATTACATTTTTATGTTGTCGACTATGCCAGTTTTAAAGATCGTGATTCTTTGTGTATCGTAAACACGTAAAACACGTTGGCCTCATTTTTTATATTTGAAAAATTTCCTAAAGCAGCTCTGACAATAGAATAAAAGGAACAGTTAATTTATTCTAATAACAAAGATTCTAATAACAATGTGTTAAAACATAAACAAGTAAATTTATTAGTAGAAATAGTGTAGGAAAAGTCCGCAAACGTTAATGGTAATAAAGCGTTGAACCATTTTGAAGCTCTTTTATTCCATGAAAAAAGCACATTAAAGAAAGGAACCGGATTTAATATTGGTCACTTTTACAAATTAAAATATCAATTCTAAAAAAAAGTGTGACATTGTGGAACTTTTTTACTGTCATATTCATAATTAGCACATACAAATTAACAAAAAAATAAATGTTTTTATTTGTATTGGGAAAGCCTTGTTGATTAGTGTAATTAATAAGTATAATTGATTTTTTTGTGTGAATCGTCGAATTTCAGCGTCTACAACCGTATTATTTCCGGCTTGTCCGCGATTTGACTCGGACGAAGCCGTAAATCGGTGTCAAATTGTCGGGCAAATAGAGGGCGGGGACGAACTGACGAGCGGCATAAAAAAGCCTTATGCACAGCGTATGGCTCCTTGGTCGTTCCCCCTAGTACTCGGATCTCAGTCGATGCGAAGGCAGCTGGCTCGTTTTGTGAATTCCATTTGAATAATTCCCGGTTGTCGTGGCGCGTGCCGCCAAAACTGTACGTACCTCTTCTCGAATCCTCGCGCCAGGTTGGTCCTTCTTTCGGTACCGCAGCTTCCATTGGCCCGTCTCACGGGAGACACGTGGCCGGATGTCGGTGTACGTTCCGTATCGAACGTTTCCGTTCATCTCGACGGGATAATACCGTCTCGCCTCGCGTTGCAACTCCACCTTCCTCGATCGGTATTCTTTTGTCCATCCTTAGGAGTCCTTGTAACCTCGAGATTCACGCAAAGGCGTGTCTCGTAAACTTGAAAGCATTGTTATTTCTTTAACGACATAGGTACTTTATTTTCTTTACCGGCAACTGTTTAGTCCGAGTCAAGGACTTTTTATCACGTTATCTTAAGATATATATATGTTTGTTTGTTTAAGGGGATCCTGCAGTGACAGGCGAACTTCCTCGATGTCGATAATGTCAACCTTTCTAATTTTGTTTTCCCTATATCTGTCTTTGTCTAACGAAATGACATCTGTCCTTGTTTCGATTACTCGCCATCTCTCGCAAGATCCGGCAACTACTGTTGCTGCTCTTCTTGTCATTCTGCATCCGTATTTGCATTACTAAAATAATTCTTAGATGGATCTTTTTTTGTACGCATTGAATCTTACTTTTACTTACACGATATTATTCCTACATGTTTTCACAAGGGAGGATGATAAACATTATGTATGTATAAACTGCAGAATTTTTGTTTTAAGCAAATATTGTCGTCAGGTGACAGCTGTATGTGCCCAAATAAGTAATATTTTTAATTTTTTGATGTTTTTGATATAAAATCGCGTTTGTCTCCCTAGATTTTTGTGCGGACTTTAATTCTATAAAAGATTTTTGCAATTCTATAAAGCCAATTAAAAGATCCATCTAAGAACGATAATGTCAGTAAATCATACGGCTACAGGATCCTCTTAAGATTTAAAAAAGATTCTTTTCTCTCTTCTTCATCATAATTTTCATGCTCTTAATATCTCATAACAAACAAAAACTTGAAAATCGTATAGCCCTTTTTCTGTAAACATCGAATATAGCTGACTTCAAGAGAGGGATCCAAGAAGAGACAGATTATACGCAGGGTAAGCCTATAATCAAAGTGACCACTCGACAATTTATGTGATAAATAGCGGAGGGTCGAAGAAGGGGATGCGGTCTACGTCGGCAGAGGTGAAAAGTTTATTTAAGACCAAATCATCCTTCATCGATTAAGGTAAGAGAGGGTGCGTGGACGGGGCGACAGTGCGATTGCGTGGTGAGGGGGTAGGAAAGTAGGGAAGGAAGAGTCGGTACGTGTTATTGCTTGTATTGTGGCGCGGCCCCTCGAGCAAACCGGTAGGGGTTGGTTTTAGTCGGCAAACTCTCCCCGGAGATTTCAAACTTCTCGGTTGCCCTTAAACGGAATGGCAGAATGCGAATTTGGTTGGCGGCAGCTACTTGTCGGCCAACGCAACGCTATCGTACATAGATCGTACGTATATAGATCTGTGTTATTTACACAGATAAGAATTTTAAGTTGTCGCGTAATAGATATTAGAAAGTATTAGAGAGTAATAATTGTTAAATTTTATTATCGAAAATGTCTCCAAAATATACCTATTTTATTTACATGGATATAATTATTTAATTATCGTAAAATAGCGCATAACGATTATACAAGTACTTTTACACCTTTACATTTTATAATGATATGCATTTAAAGTATTAAAAAATATTTCTGGTTATTAATAAATATGCGTAGCTAATATATGTATAATTGTTAAAACATCTGCTAATCACAGATTTAAAAAATAACAGAATATAAATTTTATTTTACATTTGGTACAGTTATTATCAATCAAGAATTCTAAAACAAATTTTGATATATAATTTGTATTGCTGTGCATTTTAGAACTAAAGAATGAATGCTTATTAATACAATTTAATAAAATAATGAATTTTTTGCTACTAAAAATTTGCATTCTTATTGTTTATATTTAATAATTTACTATCTTTTTCAAGTAATCCTATTATTTGAATAATATTATTTACTCAAAAAGTTATAAATACTCTTTAAAACACATAAATAATTCTCAAATAAAAGATTCAAAACGAAGGAGAAACGATACATAACATACTACTGCTTTAACAATTAGTCAATAATTTACAAGTTCTATTTTATATTTAAATTTGCATCAAAAGAGCAGATTATAAATCATGGGCTTATTTCACGACTTCACTTCGAACGTAAAGTGAATGTACCTATTTCATAAATTCCCAAACTGAAAGTATTATAATCTTTGAATTATCTCGAGATGCTATCAGGACGCACAAATAATCCTCCTACGGAAACGCATCGATTTCATAAATATTTTTCCAAGCTGTCGCATTCCACTTCGCACCTTTCCGGTCGAAGTAGATCCCGCCGGGAATCGAAATTTCCCGGGGCGACCCCTCGTTTGCATTAATTATCTGTTACGTATCCTCTCTGTCGCGCGTAATTGCGGATGCACACGCACGGTCGGACGCTCGCGCGCATTCGCACAAACGCGCAATTCTCGCATATATCTCGTTATATCAATCTTGTTAAGTGAGCAATGCATATGCTTACGCCGTCGGAAAGTTTTTCGACGAATCGCGAGCTGCGGCGGGGGCGTACAATACCCGCTGGGTATTACACGTTCTTTTTATGCATATGTATGCATATCGTATGCGTACGCGGGCGGACGGACGGACGGACGCGGAACGGAACGTTGGCCACCGGTCGCGAGAGGCCGGATATAAACACCTGCTCGTCACGATCGGCCTTTACGGCCTGGGTCCCGCCATCCGTGTTGGTGCGTCGGTCGGGCCTTTAACTTCTTTAACAGAGGAGTATAGGGAAATTTATCGCCGAAGGTGCCACTACGAACGTTTATGACCCGGTGCGCGTTAACGACACCCAATTAGGCACTAACAAAGCCGAACATTGTTATAGCTTACGCATATACGGCAGTATCGAGTGCCAGCGTGACAGGAAGGATTATCGACCGATACGCGGGAACGTCTCTATTTCAGTTATCTGGTTGTTTATGAGTGACGTGAAGAGTTTAATGTTGGACAGGGAAATTCTTGGCACGTCACGAAATGATACCGAAATGATACACGAGTGATAAATGTCATGCACTGATAGTCAAAAATATAAGTATTGCTATAAATTTATTAACCGAGCTTCCCTAAAAATAACACTCATAATCATTATGTTACACTTTTCATCATTTTATATAACATGTATACTTATATACTTAACACATTCATCGCCGAGCATATTTTACGTGACTTTTCGTTCACGCCAATTAAATTATTTTATACTAAAAACAACAATTAAACATTTATAGTAGCTAGTTTTATAGTATTGAATTGCACAAAAATATAATACGTAACGTATTTGACCGTCATAATAAAGGTGAATGTGCGTATAACAGTGTTGTATATAAACAAGACAATATTATTGTCAATAATAAAAGTGAAATTATACACCTTTTTACGGCAAAGAAGGATGTATATATTTATAATTATTTATTATAGAGATTATTTTTTATATTACGTTAATTACTTTGCAAATTTTTAAAATTGTTGATTTCTATTTCTGAAAAAAAAAAATGGAGAAATCTTTTTTATACAATACATTATCATGTTTATATGAATACGATTTATTTGTAAAAATCTCTGCGGACAGATAGTTCGCTAAAAAACACGAGGAACCTCATCCGGGTTTTGAAAAGCACTCACTTCCTGAGCAACCAATCTTATCTGATGCCAAGAGCTGATTGATATCTCGATATAGAAGAGGGGTGGTTCGAGTCTCATCCGCCATAAACCACCCCCATTGGCTTTATGAACTGCGCGTAGGGTGGTGCTGAACATCTAGTGCCTCGGAGGTAGGTACACATTTAATCATAATCTAATATTTAAAAGGTAATTTCACGGCCTGTTTACTTCGTGCAATCCGCCTACCCTCGCATCGTTTCATTCTCTTTCCCTTCGTGGTACGCGCTACTCTGACCAACGCTAGAGTATGGGAATCGCGTTTTCATAAACGTTACCACTTCTCACGGTCTCCATCGATATATCGTTCTCACATAACACATGAATTATGTTATATTTACAACTTTAAATTTGTTTATAAAACTTTACGGGTTATTAACCCGCTTGAAGATTCCGCGATACTACGAGGAAAATTTTATAACAATAAATTTTACTGTTTCTTAAATAATTCGTTTATAATGATAAAATTTTACTAGATAATTTTCTGTATAATTTATAAATAATTTTAGTCCTCAAATTGTAACGACAAATAAATATTATTTTTGTGTATTTAATTTTGCCGCATTTGAAAGGATTTGGCGGATATTCCTGCTCTCACTTCTTCATTTTCACTCTCTTTACTTGTGTGCATAATCGTGCTATGAAAATTAATCATTTAATGAAGATACATTACAATTATCATTATCATCATGTTCAGCATTATCTATATAGTCCATTTTTGGATGTATGCCTCCCCTAGTTCTTTCTATGTTTCGCGGTCGGCAGCTACTCTTGTCCACTGTTTTTCCACTATCTTGACGATGTCGTCTTTCCACCTAGTTCTTCCTAGATTTCTCTTACCCATTCCGGAACGCCATGCCATTCAGCTATGTTTCTAGTCTACCTACCATCGTGTCTTCTCATCACATAACCTGCCCACATCCATTTTAGCCTTGCAATGTACATCAGTAACTTTTGTCTGGTTGCAGATGGAGACATATTAGACACTTTATCCACTAGCTGAATTCCCATTGAACACTCCATAGCTCTTTGTGTTGCTCTCATTTTTTCCATGGCATGTTCCGTGATGGTCCATGATTCAAAAGCATAAGTAACATTGGGAGTATACATTGATTGAAAACTTTCGTTTTTAAATGCTGTGGGTATTGGGATTTGAATACATCTCGTGGTCTTCCATAAGCCTAATTTTACTCTATGATTGATTTCTTTCAACTGATGTTGTTTCCCGAAAGAGAGTGATGTGAGTTGCCGCAGATATATATATTCCTCTACTACCTACCTGTAATTCCTCATTACCTATCTTAATACTTCCAGTTATAGTTTGGTTGCTCACAACCTTTGTCTTTTTAATATTATTTGAAAGATCTTTTATCCGTGACCATATTAAGCTCAGTTACCATTTATTGTAAATGTTCTATATTGTCTAAGAGCAACACCATCTATGTAGTCTGCGAAACATAGATTTGGCAAATATTCACCATTTATGTTTATATCCTGTTTTCTCCAGTTCAAGATTTTGAAAGCATCTTCTAAGGTGTTGCCGGTGTTGGTAAACAACTTTGGCGATATGGTGTTTTCTTGCCCGATTCTACGCTTAAAGGGATTGAATCTGTGTTGCTGAATGTTCGAAATGTCATTGTAGCGTCATAGTATAAATTTCGGATTAAAGAGATGTAGCGATAGTCTACTCGATCGACATTTGTGTGTCAATTATTGGTCAGGTTTCAATGGAATCGAAGGCCTTTTCAAAACCGATAAGCACAAAGTGGCTGATTGTACTCATGTGTTTTTTTTCCACTAACGTAAGATATGGATATGATTTTTGAGTAGCAGGCTTTCAGAAACCTGCCTGCTCCCTAAATTGACACTCATCTAATCTGGATATTCTGGTAGTTATTACTTTTTATCAGTAATTTATACATGTAGGAGAGGAGCGAAATAGGTCGATAATTTTTTACATCATCCTTGTTGCCTTGTTTTTTATATAGTAAGATTATCTCAGCATTTTTCTACGATAATAGTACCTATTTCTCCGTATTTCAAGCAAAAGTCAAATAGGCTTTTTAACACTCTCAACAGTGCTATTCCCCGCTTCCCTAATTACCTTAATTACAATTATTATTTACTTATATATTATAATACACTCGCTGTTCTTCTCTATTGCTTCACACAATCGTTTTCCGCTAGTAAATCGCTCCATAATTATCACAATTGCATATGTAACGTGCATATCAAAGATATTTATACCAGGAGAGACTAGGCATCAGAGGTGGAAATAGCAGATATTGTGTCCACGTGGCCAGATAATGAAAAACGTAATGTATTCGTTAAACGCTCGTAAACAGGCGAGCGGGGCACTGCTATTATCGTGGGTGAGCCATTGCGATTAATCGCCTGCCGTTGATTCATTCTGCTTAATTTATACGTAAATTATACCCGGTCGCCCTTTCGGTGCTCAGTGAATAAGTATAAACTTCCGGTGTCCATGCACCTCGGCTGCGTTCTACGGTATGTTCGTACATTTATTCCCGTGAACCCAGAACGCTTTATCCGCCATGTAACACATAAATATCCACGTAATGGCAACAATGAGGTGCGCGAATTCCACTGAGATGGTTGTAAAAATTTATTCTACAATCTTTAAAAAAAAAAACTAAATTTTACTTTTTACAAATTTCTTAATCCTGGCGCCAGAGCACATGCTTCATTTACAACTTCAATATTGTCTACTATTTATTTTATGGAATTGATTAGTTTAACTTTTGAGAACTTCGCGTATATTAATCCGTCCACATCTTGCTTGTGGGTTATCAAGCGAGTTGTCAGTAGCTAAACCATTATTGTCAGCTAGATGGATACAATTTGCACTTCTTCTATCACGTTTAATTGCAAATAAAAAGCAACTATTTATTCTACGAAGGTTTGTAGAATTATTGTTGAAAAATATAAATATATCTGCTAAATATCATATTTTTAAAATAGGCATCAGTTTTTTAAATAATATTTTAGCGATATAACTCGTATTAATGTAAACAAACATATCAATAAATAATAATGAGAGAAAAATTTAGTTCCTAAGATATATAGCCAAGATATGCTTCACAAAAATCTCACGCGAGAATAAGATAAGTGCTGCGTGATCTTTTATGCGACCTTGCTTCAGGTTCCTTGTTTGTTATCTTTTTCCTCGTACTCGAAATATCATGTAAAGACTCTCGCCAGAGAGACTCGTTGGAAAGGTGATCGCAAGCCGATCCGAGATCGCATTATCGTGTTGGCCGCCAACTTACTAATTATAGAGTGCCCCGTACTATCTCGATTACTTTAATTAACTGACCGCTTCAAATTAACGTACACTAACCACTAACCAACGCTCGTTCATCGTACACAAATGTTCGGCTTCCGCGATGCATGTTGCTAGCGTAGATACGCGCGCACGCTCGTCGTCTCACCAATTTACTACTTTAATTTTTCACGTGCAAATCCATAAGAGGATGACCTGGCTCGTTGCTCGCATATCTCGCATGTGTAACCGTCCCCCGCAATGTAAAGCGTCAGCGGATAATTATATTTTCATCTCTCCGCCGCATTAAGATCCTATCTAAATGCGTAATGAGTATGCCTAACGAGGACAGAGTTGTTACATACATACGTGTGTAATACCTATATATATATATATATATATATATATATATATATATATGGTGTTATATATATATATATATATAATGTATATATATATATATATATATATATGGTGTTATATATATATATATATATTCCTCGTATATGTGTGTATATCTATAATTATTTATTACAAGAACCGCGCACACTAATGTCGCAACCTATCGCTTAATTATAAGCAAGCATTTAATTTACGCGAGTGCAATTTATATACGTTGAAGCGAGAAGATGTGACTATGATATTCTTGAAATATTACTCTCGTAAAATGGAATAATGAGCGATAAAGTATTTGTCAAATATATTACTTTCTACAACACGATTAGAATAATATAAAATTGTGCAAGGAATAAATTCATTTTTAGCAAGAATGCATTCGAATTTGTGAGAAATGGATAATTAAATATTTTCCAAATAGCTTACAATACAAAAAATATTTTTAGACCGATATTCTAAAAGTTGCTTTTCATAAACTATAATATTTAGCAAGTACATATTTTTTGATAATTTTCTGAATCTTCCTTATTATTTTTTATTTTCGATTAAACGTGATATCAGAAGCGCAATGCGCAAAACTCATTGTTACTATTTAACAAATAAATAGTTAATTATTGATCTACTCGGTAACGGATATATATATATATATATATATGTATGTGTTTTGTATGTGTGCGTGTCTTTTAAAATGAGTAAAATGTGCCTACTAAAATTTTTTCTAAAATAATAAATTTAGAAGGATATAAATTTTATCAGCTCAAAATTGACATGCACGAGAGAAGTGCCAAATACGTAGTCATTTAAATCGTACCTCATTCGATGTTTTTCTTATTATTGAATATAAACGACTTTTAATGGTAAAAATATCAAGTAACTACCCAAGCAGCATTTTGACGTCCGCCCGACGTTAAGATAAACACACTTAACGTTGGTATCCAACGTTTTCGCTACGTCGTTTCAACCCTCTTTTGCACTAATTTGGGGAATCAAATTTAGGTTGTACCAACGTTGGGATCCGACTTATATAAGTTAAATTGAGGTTACATTTTTTCCACCAGTTTTAACGTTGGTGTAAGTAATTTTTGTAAACTTTGATTTTGTACACTCTGCTAGACCTGAGGTTATTTTTTCACAACGTAATATTTTAGGTGTAGTTTTCGTGCTTCCATTCAAACCATATGACGGCATTGGTGTAATAAATGTATCATAATACGTACTTATCAATTTGGCACAAATAAAATGGCTTTAGAGGAAAAACATAGTTTGCGCAGTCTTTGATACTATTGTAATTTTGCCATAAATACACGAACCCAGCACTGAAAATTTATAACGAAACCCACTTTATTGATAAATGTGGAAATAATAGGTCAAAATTAGACGAATCCCTTCTAAAATATTCCAATTTATTAAATATTCTATTAAATAACTAAAATTTTCAAAATGTAGATTTTTATTTTTTTTATCAAAATTACTTTTAAAATAAACATGTTGTCAAAACTTTAACAACAGATATTATATAAATGCTTTAAATTGTTAATAAAGTGCGTTAAAAAATATAAATCTAAAATATACTGGAAAATGGCGGATTATTTGCCTTCCTCTTTGAGGAATGAAAATGGCGAAGTCAGCGTTCCACACTATATCAAACTTTACGTAGTAAAAGGTGCGATAAATTCTACTAAGATTTGTCTTCTCGTATAAAATAATGAACTTTTTCAGACTTTTGCAAACTAAGTAGTATACCCCTGTAGGCAAAATTGTACCTATATTGACTAAAAGTCTTAACAAGGTCGCCAAACTGACTTAACATGTCGATAAAGTATCGATTAGTTGAAAATTCTATACTAGATTTGCGAATGCGTCGTATATCTTAACCAAATCCGACCTATGCAATACCATCTATGGTGATCTAGGTTATGGTTATGGTATAGCGTTATGCGTAAGTCGGATTTACACTCATATCTCTACTCTCTTTTAGGCAGAATTTATTAACGTCAGTCAGAAATGACCACAGGCGACGTTTCACAACGTTAGCGTTTTACAACGTTTGATAACAAAACGTTGGTTTACGTTGGGAATTACGTATTGAAGTCGCTCGAAAAGTGTGGTGCAGAGTATAACGTCAGGCGAAAGTTAAATATCTTAACGTCGGGTAATAGGACTTAAACTGTTTCCAATTTGACGTTGGGAAAGTGATAAAAAAAGCACGTCGTAATTTTAACGTTAAGACAACGTCCAAAAAACGTTAGTATTATCTTTTAATTATAAGTTACATTTTATAACTTTCTTGGACCGCTTACAACGTTGTGATTAGTACAAAAGTAGTCCTTAGTCGGAAAGTTAACCGAAAAATGCTGCTTGGGTAAGTAATAAGAAATATAGACAAAAAATTCCGAGATTACATTTTATTTTATGCGTGTTACAAACATTTAAAAAATTAGGTACAATTGATATAATTTTTTATCAATTTATATAGCTGCAGACAACAATCTAATAATTTTAGTGGTTTTATTCTGCAGTTTTATATTTTTATAAAATTTGATTTATTGTAGAACATTTTACGTATATTTTATGTATATATTACAGTATATATAAAATTAGAATCAAGATATTTTTATGAAATTTATCGTAATATCATTTTATCATCAATTTATCATCTTACATCGTATCATCATGAAGTTTTTTTAAATTATTAACTAATTTTAAATTATTACCAGTATGCGAATTAGTATCAAATAAATAACATAAAATATCTTAAGTAGTACCTACGATTTTGGCATATACATAGATTCTCCCATATGTACTCATTGGCTTAGTTTTAAACTAGTACGCGTATGTGTATGTTTCAGTCTTTTAAAATCTATTAGTTTTATTAATATATTTGACATTTATAATTTATAGCACAAGAATATTGTATTGAAAAGTACTGTTTGAATTTCATGGCACACTGAATTTTGTAATCAAAAAATTTGATTTAAATTCATTTTCATTCAGTTTACGAGGAATTCCCTAGGTAAGATAATTCACGTCATGTTGCGAGTGAATAGCTGCTTCCGAATCACATCGTTCAAATTCTTTTCACTACCATGCATGTACTAGGCCGCCTTAATGCGCGTTAAATTGCGTTATGTCTACTTATTAGTCACGGCATGAGCAGGCTGCGTGCAACGTTGAAAAGGCAATCGTGTAATACGTCATAATTTCCATAGCGTGACTGGACACTCCTCCGGCGGTACACCTTCACCATTTTCACTCCATTAATACGCGGCTGCGTTTTAATTTTCTGCCCCGCTGCATATAATTTATCATTTATTTGATTTCAATCTTTATATATTTATAAAAATTGTTATTTAATAACTTTATGGAAGTCATATTACACAAATTAATTGCAAATGCAAGCGCATTTGTATTTTATACTATGTTAATTATTATGATAAATGCTATAGCTATATACATATATATATAATTAAAGGCATGTGAGAAACATCTACTTTGCATGATACTTATATTTTTAGAGTAAAACTGGATTTTTCAAAGCAGTGTTGAATTTATTTAATAATATTTCGACAACTTGCAATTTTCGTAAATCGCGCCGATAACAAATTTATGTTTAAAATTAGAGACCATGAAATTGTTGCGAATATTTCAGACTATTGTCAGAATATTTCATGCAATTAAGAATTTAATAAGCCATACCGGCATTTATAGCATAAATTGTTTATTTACTGCGATTATTTTTTTATTATATTAATACTTCACAAGTTGTACCGCAAAACCGCGAGAGTGTAAATTATCGTAAATTTCTCAAAAGTAATTTCCGCAGTTTGGTGTAACATAATAACGATGATATAGATTTGCGATGAATTCACTATCATAAATTTCGATAGAATCAAAATTTGTCGCATATCAAATAACCGACGTGCAGCACATTCGCGCTGTTTAGCGATCAATAAAATCGCAGTTTAATTAATTTTATATAGATATACGTAAATATAGGTTATATGAAATGACCTTTTGCCAGACATGCAAGCGGTTTCCCTGTAATATGCATGCGAGCCTTTCGTACGAGCCGAATTAAATCCACTCCAATGAATTTTTTAACATTCTATTCAAAATATTGTATATCGAATTATCAACTATCAGGGTACCGTTTAAAATTTGACCGATTTCACAATTCGCGGTATGAATTAATATTCAGTTATTCATTCGGTGCATATCTTTCTTCGAAGCTCATACCTCAAATAAAAACATTTATGCGAATCACCCGCGAAAGGGCAACACCCTACAATTCTGGCATATAGTAAGTTTTGGGAAAGCAAAAGGAGAAGAAAAGAAGGGGTAAAATTTATTCACCGGAACTTGACATCAAGAGAGAAAGAGAGAGAGAGAGAGAGAGAGAGAGAGAGAGAGAGAGAGAGAGAGAGAGAGAGAGAGAGAGAGAGAGAGAGAGAGAGAGAAGGGAAGCAAAAGTCGCGATTGGTGTTACGAAACGACACAGGTGAGGGTGCAGCGATAAATCAAGATAAACTTATGATAAACAAATTAGTCGGCGCGCGCTGCTGCCCGTTACTGGTGTTATTGTCTATCGTATATCTCGGTACAAATTACTGGCCGTCCTGAACACCGCGGGCTAACTGCTGTTCTTAGGTAGTCTTAGTGTTGCGCACACGTACGGGGGTAGAAGGATATTTGAGGGGTAACTCGGAATTAATGTACCACTTCCTCTCCTTTATGCAACCTCGTATTACACCGTATTAGAGCAGCTTTTCTACACGGGGTATGTCAGACCTAATAAATACAAATATTATAACAAGATATTTTTCAATAAAATTGGATTATTTCCTTACAGACATTATTCCTTACAAACATTTCTTAGAATCATTTCGTTTTAATATATTATTACAATGTAAATTCAATAATTATAATGTCTCAACGCTACAACAATTGCCATTCAAATTATCATATAAATTATTTTAAGTGCAGAATGTACGTTGATCTATGTATCTCGAACAAATTGTTCTCTCGCTCGCTTCCCGAAGCCCGCTCTGATTGCGAGTTGTACGATAAAACGGTGCGGCGGGGCATCGCTCTAGCAAGAGTGAATAAGCGGAGGAGAAGCTAATTTTTTAAAGAGCACCGCGAAAAGGGAGTGCGAACAGGCAAAGCAACCCCGTCCGCGGCCACTCCGTCCTTTTCGTCTCCCCCCCCCCCGTCCACCAGCTCGCCGCCTCTCTGTCTCACGCTCGCTTTCTCTCGATTCGATCGCGCACGCAAGCTGTTGGAAGAGCCTCAAGCCTGCCAGCTCGTATTTCTCGCCCTCCAACAAGATACCAACCACCTCGGCGCGGCGGCCCCATCCACGACTTTGCATCACACCATGTCCCACAGGCATACGTTCGTATACGTATTCACCCACACCCGCGCGCGTACCTTAACCGACAGCCACCCGCCGGCCGCGGCCGTGCGCGTGAGCATGAGCGAGCGTTGTAGCGCTGCAAAGTGCTATCTGACTAACCATCTTGCTGATCCTTGGCCCGAGACGCCGAGCTCACGCGGATTGTGAGAGAGGGTGAGAGCGAGCGTAATGGGGTGGTGGTCCCTAAGTCACGGATAGCTTAAAACAGCGCCAGCTTAAAGACCTTCTTGTGCGCATCTATCTGAATTTACAGCGTTGCGATTACCAATAAATCCATCTACAGCCAAAAAATCCGTTAGGTGCACTGGTCATAGACTAATACCATCACATGATACAACACCAAATAGATGTGTTATAATACTGTTGTATGAACAAGGAATTTACTTAAGGAAAGAGCAATAAAAGAGGTGGAATTAATACGACATGTATGATAAATAATTCATAATACTGATATAGATTGTTCCTGGAAAATTTAAGTACTATAAGTTAGACGCAAAATCTTTTTTTTTTTTAATATTGTCACTTTGAATTAGATAAGGTTAAAGGAAAGTGTTGAAGCAATTGTGGTAGGAGAAAGAGGGTAGAATAAGAAAAGGTAGATAGAAATAAGTGTTAAAGTTATATGGAAGAAATATGAGAGAGTGTATAAGGTTACTTGTAAACCAAGTCCACTTCTTAACTTAAGCTGAAGTAATAAAGATTGATTGATAATATTGTCACTATCAAACCACGCATATATCTCGAATGCGCAAAATTAGAAAACAAAATGTAAAAATTTCAAAATGTTGCGTCGCCTGTACCACTTCAAAGCAAAAATTAACGCTTCATGCCGATTTGAAGCAAATTAATAACACGTGGTAATTACAAGAGTAATCACGGTGCCGAGAACGTTATCGAGCTTAACCATCGCTGTGGCTCTTGGCGCGAAACAAAGTGTCGGTGAGGAAAAGCCGGGATACGAAACCATACGATTGTAGAGAGCTTAAACTGCGCGAACTCCGTCTCGAACTCCGCGGGCAACAAACGATTTCCGTCCCTTATACTTAGTCTCAATACTTAGAATACTTTGGTTTACTCTTACGGTTCGCGTGATCTCCCTCGAACTTCATCGCTTCGCATCGTTTCTCATGGGATCATTCGATGAAAAGGTATTTCGCGAGGGGTAGTGCCGCGCACCGCCGTGTCATTGGAGAACGAGTTCTTTGAACCAGCGATGTCATTAATCAACGGAGCGCATTAACTCGTCAATTTTACAAGATCGAAGACCACGATTAACATAACACGATATCCATTGTCGAACATAATAAAAGAAGCCTTGAAACTCTTTGCTCTGAAAAGAGCAAGAAGTAGATTCAAAGGGATCTGTTAATCGCAGTTCTTAATTTTCTTAATTATGAATAGGATTGCAAATGACTTTAGAAGAATTATATATCTGAATTATCGATACACAAAGAGCATAACAATAATATGATATATTTTGCCAAAAATACTTTAATTTTTATTTCTAAATATTTCAAAACTTTAGATAGAGTATGTGTTGGATGGCATATTTAGACATTATTTCAACCACATGTGTGATTTACAATAGCTTTTGATATTCTTTACCACATTGCACGTTAAATATTATAGAGCACGCAAATAAGTTATACTTTTTAATATCTTTTTATATGTCACGTATCTCGCTCTTTTACGCGGAAGCATACTGATTATACTCACTGTACCTACATATCTGCGAAGTTGTGTCTATTCGTTGAGAAAAAGGTCCGAAGTGGATTGTACAACGAAAAAGCCCGCGCGCGTCCGGTAAGACCCAAGACTGCACGAGGCCTCTCCTCAAATATTAGCGGAGGTTGCCGGGGTCTCCCTTTGAATCAGAATCCCTGAAATTTCTATAGCAAATAATCGGAGACAGCTGGCTCGATGCAAAATCAAGTAGCGTAATAATGCTCCGAGACTCTACGACGGGGAAAATAAAGCGAGAAAGGAAGTCGCGGCGGTTCCATTGAATTCGAGGACGTTCTCGCGCTCTCTTCCGTCGTCCGTATGTCAGTTACGTGGGAGTAAAATTAAATAAATTTTTACTTGTAGCTTATGCAATATCTATATCCGCCTAAATATTTATCATTTAATTTATGAATCAATTTATCTCTCGATTATTATCATATGATGGAAGTTTCTACGCAATTATTCCCAAAATTTAAAAAAAATGCGAGCGTTTATTATGAATCCACAATTTTCTTAGTTGTAGTCCTCAATGCAAAAGTAATATAAATTACAGAATAGTAAATATTACCTTAACCGCATTCGATGAATCTATCCAAGTTAAATTTTTCTCAATCCACGAACACACAACAAGGCAGGTATGCATGTTTATTTTTAGTCCGCAATTGTTTATCTATTTTATTATTGCTGTACACCACGATGACACAAAATAAAAATTTCCCTCTTAACTATTTGAATGCAAGATATTTCAATATATAATAACGAAATAACTTTTAGATAAAATGCACGTAATAAATTTACAAGTGTACATTTAGTTGATCCATGAAAAAACATATACATAGTTACCCCACGTTAATAATAAAACGTGAAATAATAAATATTACTCAACTTTTCCATTTCCAACTTTTAATTTTTAATATTTTATAAATTTTTGTTGCACTCTAATTAGTTATTTAATATACTTTGTTTCCTGCTATGATATCTAAACTTAATTGTAAAATCTCAAGTTAATAATATCTAATCTATTTACACAATTGAAAAAAATGTTTTAAATCTTGCAATACAATCAGAATGTTATGATTATAACAAATACATTAGATTTATTATTTGAAATATCTTCTTTACCTAAATTGCTCAATTTCTGAGAAGCTGCGTTACGTCACACAACTGTGTTTAACACCCGACGGCGAATATTCGATTGCTAATTAAATAATTTTTCGCGCGCGAAATTTTATTTCACTTAGTTTGCAATAAAATTCGCGTAAAATAAAAGCGGCGGATACTTAACACGCTTACCGAGTGTAACTGGGTGGATTGGTCAATAAAGCGATATCAAGTTTTTCGGCCGGTCGTATCTCAACGCTTGGCAATTAACATCGTGACATGTTACCCCGTTTTAACAACGGTGAAATGATACAAGATACTCGATAAATATGCTAATCGCGGCTTCGCGCACTCTTAAAATTCTCCATTCTGCGGTTGTAGATTCAGTTGTTATAGTGTCAGCTGCTCTCGCAATATACGATGAGACATACACGTACGAATACTCCCGCGATGCTCGGACAAAAAGTTGCCGAAGTTACATGATCTCGACACGAAAACTTGAATGACTTCAATATAAATCATATAATAATAAGACTTGCCATATGACCGACATGACACGATAATATTGTATTAAAAATAATAAGAAATATGGCGGACTTTGTATCCAAAATAAGAAACTCTTCCTTTTAAACTATTTAAACTGTGAATGCATACAGAAATGATAAGTTTCCTGAACTAATAATTCAAAATTAACTGTCTATTAATTATCACATCAAATACATTTAAAAATATATTATTGTAGTAATAAGAATAATAGTCAATTAAGAATTTAAGCTTTTCAGGAAATGTGAGTGAGAGGGAGTTTTATGTATTAAAAACCTTTTGTACATTTCAAATATCACAATATTCAGTATCACTTTTAGTGTACTCAATATTACTTAACGTTTCTAGATTAGCAAATTTTAAATATTTAAGATTTAATAGAGCTGAAAAATTATTGTATGTATTCTTTATTACAGATTATCCTTCTTATATATATAGTTGCAAACAAAAGTATTGACTTAGTGCAAACGCTATTGTAAAATAATCTACCAAAGATATATCTTTGAGGAAAATGACAATAAAATGTTAATTTTTGTAAAAAGAATTAAAGTAACTTAAATCGACTGTGACTGGCAATATATAACGTCTTTCCGATATGAACATAGAAAATTCTGTTTATTATACACCGTAGACTAAAGAATCGGTGCTCCATCTTATAGTTGTTATTGCGATAAGAATATTACCACAGCCCCAGTGGTCGAATTGGCACGACACCCGCACGGTATACGGGAGGTTCCGGGTTCAAACCCTGGCTGGGGTAATATTTTTTCGCAATAAAATTTTTAAAAACTATTCAACTTAGAAATTACATCAACTGACCAAAAGCCATGGTCGAAATTAATAATGTCTCGATGTTTGATCCGAAAAAGTGCTGTGTGAATCCGACAAAGCGAGTTGGCTCACAGTTTTTTCTATGTTCATACCGGAAAGACGTTACACAGTAAAAAATTTTGTGTCAATGGAAGTCCACTCTCAATTTTGTGTTAAAATAACTCATTCATCGTGTTATTTTTGACATTTAGAAATGTTATAAATGTCGATATAACATTTCTAAATGTCAAAAATAACACGATGAATGAGTTATTTTAACACAAAATTGAGAGTGGACTTCCATTGACACAAAATTTTTTACTGTGTATATATTGCCAGTCACAGTCGATTTAAGTTACTTTAATTGTTATTCTATCACTGGCGAAAAGAGAAGTTATTATTTTGTAAAAAGCTTTGTTTTTTGTTTACATTTAATTACAAGTTATAGGAATTAATATAAATGAATGCAGTCACAAGAAAGAAATAAAAACGCTTTCCAAGAATGTTTCATCTTTCAACAAATCTATTAGCACAATGAATTATATGTATTCTTGATTAATCCACGTCACTACTGTTGCACGTGGCGCGAAATGTGATTACGTTTTTTGGTTAATAATAAAACCTATCGTCTTTTGTAAAACAAATCCTAATATTTTTTTTACTATTTAGGTTTATTTTTAACTCGGTTACAAAATAACTACATGATAGAGTAACTACATAAGATAAAGAAACGACATTGGGGGAAAGGAAAATTGTATTGAATTTAAAGTTGAAAACAGAGAATACCTAACACATTCACAAATTTCTATAGATAATTAAAAGAAATCGTTATACAAAATCCATAGGATTATCAAAAAATTTCAAAATAAAAAATTTGAGAAGTAATGGGTAAAGTAAACGCCCATCTAAACTAAGTACCCAAAAAAAAACGAAAAATTGTAAATATAGTAAGACAAAATACATCACAGATTGTTACACAAATGAATGAAGAGTACGGTCAAAGCAATAATACGAAAATAATATGCAGAATTCTTTATAAAATTTGAATATAATTTGAAAGCCCAAAGAAAATTTTTTTTAAGGAAGCGTTTTTATTTCTTTCATGTAACTTTACTTTTATTTATAATAATTTATGTAATATATGTATAGTTGAATATATAAGGCAAGGAATAAAAATATTTATACAAGTGAGCAGTTACCATTTTTTTCGAAGACCATTTTACAGTATCAATCACCCAATGCCAATATTTTTGTCCGTCACTGTATACAGTATTCTTTATTTTTCCATATTTGTTCATGTTACGTGAAATGATATCGTCTTTCCCGCGCTGTTATGTAATCTAGCTGTTCTAATCCCCGATCCGAAGAATCTACGGTAGAGCGTAGCGGCCATCGAGGCGGCTTATGCCGCGGGAGAGCATTCGGCGATACAATGAATAAACAACGAAGCCGCGCGCGGTCGAGTGAACTCCGTGAACGAGACCTTATTGGGATATTAATCGCCGTACCAGGCGAACGCTCCGCGTCCCAGAGTGTTTGCACGAGGTTTGAAGAGGCTGCAACACCAAAGCTGCCTTGGCCTCGCTCTGCCCTCCGCGCCTCGCCGTGCTTTTAAGCACAACGAAACGCCCTTCGCGAGACCCCGGCTCCCGTGCCGTGCCGCGCGCGGTGCTTGAAGGCCTTAAGTACTCGCTCGAATACACGGATGCTTCGGACGCACGCTCGAATGCGAGGTACTTTAGGTAGTAGCGCATAGGCCGGGTAGGCGAGCAGGCGAAAGAATCCTCGAAAATAATGGTCGTCGATGGCACAAGCACCGTGTTTATAAAACATGGACGGGGCGAACTAATTGTTCGTTAATTTCCAGTGGCACTTACCGCACCGTTACTGCTTCGACATGCATTTGTTTGTATCGTGCGCGCACATTGTTTTGGCTACGCAAATTGTTACGCCCTACCATGATAATCGTCGAGGCGCTTTCGAATGCTAAATGTTTTTGTCGCTAGCACGACACGTCCGTGTATGTATGTATGTATGCACATACATCTGAATCATTATAAGAGGAAGAAATGAAGTGACAGATTGCTGTGTTTATATAGCGCAAATAGCCGATGTAGTTGTCGGTTAATCATGTTGCTCGCATCAGCATTCTTCTGAAAAACACTCTCGTTGAAAAGTAAACTTGAATCTATAATAAAGTTAATTGTTGTGTGTGGATAAAAAAAATTCAGTAACGAAACAATGAGATATGCTAAAATTTCATTGTATAATATTGTAGATGTAATAATAGTTCAATAATTCAAGAGAGAGAGAGAGAGAAAGAGAGAGAGAGAGAGAGAGAGAGAGAGAGAGAGAGAGAGAGAGAGAGAGAGAGAGAGAGAGAGAGAGAGAGAGAGAGAGAGAGAGGACGGAGAATAAGTATTATGGAATCACTAATTTCTGTATTATAAACGTTTGAATTTAATTCTTTTATAAGTTTTCGTACAATTTTTTTTCCTCTCTCGACATCTTAATACTTTTTTTTTATTATTACTAAAAATATTTATTTCATTATTCATAAAAGTCATAAGAAATTGAGATATATAAAATTTGTACAACGTATGTATACAGTCTTCTTAATACTTACTTTTACTTAAACTTTATTTTTGCATTCTGTTATATTTACAAACATAATTAAAGATTCACGTTCAAAAACTGTTTTATTAAAAGATAATTCAGCTCACAATTATCGTTGATTTTTGAACGTTCATATCCTTTTTGAATATATTTGCGGTTATTGCACGCGACACATCCCGCTTTTTTTTTCAATGCGAGAGAAAGGAGCTGCGACGCGACGGGCGTTTTAATCCATTTAGTACTCTCTGGATGCAGAAAAGCAGTATATATATCTTCGCTTTATCCGTTCATGCAATCTGGTTAATTATCCCAAGCTTTTGATCTCATATTCTACCCTTCGATTAATGAACTTCTGTGTTATAGACTTTGAGGACACGACTGCGTACACGACTGCGTTATGCACTCTCTACCGCAATCGAATTACTCTATTGCTAGACATTTTATCACATAAAAATCGATCAGAATTACGTATGCTTATCAGCGCGATTTTATAATAACAACAATAATAATAATAATAATTTTTTATTATATGGCGCAAGGTGTTTAATATATGCGACTTACATGTATTGTTGTTTCTTTCTATTCTTGTTGTCACAAAGTTATGTAGATATATTTATTAATTTCATTATTTATTTGTATGTTATTTAAATATAATAATAGTAAATGCTTATTGTATAAGTATGTAAGTGCTTATTAGTAAATAAATAAATTCATTTATTTATAAATATGTGTACATATTATACATAAGTACGATTACTCGTTCGAACAACAGTAATAATAAAAATTAATTTAATAAACGAAGACGATGAAAAATTTAGAAATAAAGAACATTGATTTTAAATCAAATGAATTATTTGTTTAATTATTAATTTTCAATCATTTATAATTTATATAAATCTGTATAATTTACTACTTAGGAAAGGTCTACAAATTTAGTAATAACTTGAAAAACGCAACATAAAAAATATAGAACAGACTAATAGCGAATTCGGTTGGACGCACCAGTGCGCACTCACAATCAGTGCACATTAAAGCCGTTGTACACAAATCAATATAAAGTATATGTTTAATATAAACAGGTTAAGTCACGAAATCCTTATTATTCTTTATTGTACTATTTCATAAAACATATATTGGGCATTTTATCAGTCGAAATATTTGCATTTTACTTTAATAAGTATTAGAGATTAAATCAGTGTATAATGACTTTAATGTGCACTGAGTGCGCCCAACCGAATTCACTATTACAGTTATAATTCAATTTATTACCAATTTCTTAAGATAATAAAAAAAACTTATTCTAAACTGCATGTTAATACTTACAGAAATTGTGAAAATATCGCCGTTTAAACTGACCCCAGAAACACAGCTCACAACACAACTTTTTCTTTTTCTATAAGCCCGAAACACTTTCACCGACTTCCGATTAATTATCGAAAATCTAACATCGAATATACTTCAAGATTTGAATAAAATTCATTCCTATTAATCACGGTGTGGTTCTTCATACAGTTTTTCATACAGTTCTTAACAACTATACAAATTTATCGCGAATAATTTCAGATCACACGCATCGTGACGCGAATTAACGTCATCGAGTTCAAAAGATTTCATTTTCATTGCAAAAATGAATCTTTCGTGACGATTCGGTGTTCGACACTTCAGTAATTAACTTTACATAATCCTGACTGTCCGACGGCATCGTCAAGATCCGTTAATGTTTCAATCCACTAATCGTTTCACACATTCCATATTTATAATCACCAACAACCTCCCGTTTATTAAACTAGTCCTTCCGTCTCATTTTTAATTTACTCCTAATCATCGAAACATAAATAGAATTTCTCTGGTGAGATAATCAATTATGATTTGAAAGTTCAATCTCGAAGAATCATTCTATAGCAAGAGTGATGTTGTTTAAACATTATTATCGGTGAAATCTCAATTATCTTCGTGCACCGAAATATCTTTTGCACTAATCGATCTCAAGATTGATTTTCTCCTTGCTCTTTCTCTCGATTTCTCTGTAAAATTCGATAAATTTTATCCGAAAGTTTTTAATCTCAAAACCGTGTCCAGTTGATTCACTGATCTTTGGTCAACGTCACATCCGATACACGACTCAGATCACTTCCGGAAGTATTCCCAATAGCAGTCCGGAATCGACGAATCCGACGATTCCCGATGGGATGGATCGTGGATGGATCGCGGCGACGACCCCGAGGCGACGATTAAAAACGCCGTTCGCCGCTGGTGAGGATGACGTGTGTGCGTCGCTTGCTAGCGAGCCGCGAGAAGGTTCCAGCTGCGCCGCGATGGGTGAAGGGAGCGAGGGAACGGGAGAAAGCCCAGCAGCAACCACCACTGGCGTGGGCGGTACGATGGGCGGAGCGATACGATGGCCCATCCTCGTTGCTCGACCGGCGTTATCCCATAAAAATTTTCATCCCCGCGTTTCTCATCCCTCCGTATTCGCTCTTTCCCACTTTTATACCTATCGCGGATGTCGCGGTGTAACTATTTCGTTTCTGTCTGCCGCGCGAGTTGCTCGAATTCGCGGTGGATAGGGTAAGGTGCAATCGACATCAAAAGTGCAGACGAAGGATCGCTCTCCTCGCTTTCGAGTTCGACACTTTGCATCGATCCCCTTTCGGAGTTCTGCTCCTTCTCGGTCTAATTCGTTCACTGCCACATCGACCACCACCGACCCATGTCGGTTTTAAAAGCCGGATATCGGTGATATTCTCATGCATTATCTCTTTTTAGAACTTGTGGTGTAATACCATGCTTTTTATCTTGGATCTTTGAACGATAGTGACAAGATAGATTACTTGTATTTCCTGAAGAAATTGTTATTTATCCCACAATACATTTTAAAATTATTAATAGTTTTAATACATTTTTGTTAAGTCAATCAAAACGATTTGATTTATCCAATTTGGCAAATTCCTGATAAATAAATAATTTTTAGAAAAATTTTTCTAAAACCAGTGTTATAAATTACGTAAATATTTCTTACAAAAGTTCTTCTACTTGTTTATAATTACTTGAAATTTTTTTAATTGTTCTTATTTATTTATTTATTTGTTTAAAGAAAGGAAGAAGAAGCAAACTCATAATCTTTATAATCTACAACTTATAATCATTCTTAGTTATATTTTTCAGATATCAAATACATAATCTTTTTGAAGTGTCTTTATTTCGGAATACATCATTATATATTTTTGAAATCTGTTATATTTTTATATCTAGATTATTATTATTATAACTACATTTTTACTTTATATTTCTTTGCAAATATTATTTAGGATCTTTTTATACAGGTATCTTTTTTAAGTTTGCAATTCTTAAAACAATTGAAGCATGCCATATATCGATTCGTTATGAATAAATAATAATCTTACATATAATTATATATTGCAATATATATTATAAATATATATTGCTTTTATTATGTTTAAAAACATAATAAACATAATAAACATAATAACATAGTAAACATAATAAACGAAATATATATTTATATATTATATCGTTACAAAAGGCACATCGACATTATTATAAAGTTTGAAATAATTGATTTTGTTTCAATAAGATTTAAAAAGAAAACAGTGTTACACAAAGGTTTAAGTTTTATAATTAACTCAACTGCGTTAGATCACGCACTATACGATTTTTCCTGTTGTTTATAAAATTTATATTTTACTTTAGAATGATTTCTATACCATCTCTAACCATTTGCCAACGTTAACAGAAAATTAAGGCACCAGGCAGATGCGGTAAATATCGGAATGAGAAAAATGGCTGGCACCTGGACGAAGGTGGAAATCCAATTTTCTCCCGCAAAAACATGTGCAAAATGGAGCTGCAGTTACGGCGTTTACTATCACACCCACACGACCTCGACGCTTATTAAAAAAGTATTTATTTAGAAATAGCCGACGCGAAAGGTAAAAGCGTCGGCGGTGAAATGCATTGTAAAGGCAGCTCGTGAGAGGGGTGAGTTGCATCGGCCGCTCATAAGAAGTGTCGAACGAGAAGGATGTAGGAGAGAGAGACAGAGAGAGAGAGAGAGAGAGAGAGAGAGAGAGAGAGAGAGAGAGAGAGAGAGAGAGAGAGAGAGAGAGAGAGAGAGAGAGAGAGAGAGAGAGAGAGAGAGTTCACGTGGAAAGGGAGGTAGATGGGATTTCGACCCCGTGAAGGATCGACGAATGGGGTGGCGAATGAATACCTAGTATGGATTCGCCGGGAACCAATAGCGGTGCGTGATGTCCTCCCTCGTTCGAGAGAGAAACGCCAATCGGGTGTTCTCGCCGTTGGCGTAACTCTTGGCAAGAAGAATGGTGAGGGATGAGAGGAGGTGAGGGGTGAAGGAGATAGGGGTGGCGGGACGGCTCGACGGCTCTACCTGCCTGCCCGGCTGATAAAGACAGACAGACTCCCCTGTCTTCCGTGCCAGATCATACCAGCTTTTGCTAAGACGGCGACTCCCGGTGTGTGGCACAACCACACCTCTACTACCGTCTCGGTAGCCACCTACCTCCACCGCTCACTTACACCCACTTTACCAGCAACGCCGCGATGCGCTTCGACGCCTTTCTTCGAATTACACCGTTGCCCTTTAAACATCGTCTCACCTCGCCTCGCTCCTTCCACCAGTATCAATGCCGCCCTCGCGTAATTAACTGAAGAGGAACACAAATTACGTTCCACCGATAGGTACGTCTTCATCGCTATGTAGATTCAAACGTATCCAAATCTCAAATGGTCTTGAAGACGACGTCGAATGACTGCTTCAGAATGTGTTGCTTCTCAACGTTTCAATATGTTGTCTATGTAATGTATGAAACCTATAATTTTCACTTAAATGAAGTACGTATATATCGCTTATTTTATTTTTTGCTCTTGGGTGATTCTCTTACCATATCGTAACACATATATGTTTATGTATACGTAATCCTATGGAAATTTGCATTCTTCTTCTATTAAACTTTATGTGGAAAGTACATATATCTTTCATTTTTGTATTGAATATTTGACTAAAATTCTTATTCATTAATAATTTTGCAAATTTATCTCAACATAATCTCGCAAATCCTATTGACAAATCTCAAACTGGCGAGAATTTGATTCGGCTCTGAAATGTGACGGCCGGTAAGACTTAATTCGTTGTTTGTCATGCGACACGAGTTTAGCGTTGGCGCACGTGTCACGCCATATGACGAACGTGTATATCACAGTGTCGCACGCAAGCACTTTATACGACACTCGAGAGAGTTCAGGCTCAAACATTGACGCGAAGTACATGTCAATACAATATCTCAATGACGACAGACCAACGATTCGCCAAGACAAAACTTTTATTAATTGATTGAGACAAGATAAAAAGAGGAAGAGAAAAAGAGTACTTTTATTTTTACTTATACGCTTTATTTATAATTTATTTTAATTTAATTTAAAATATTTTCTTAATAAAAAGAGAAAAGATAGTAAATTTTAAAAAAATTATTTTCTCGCGTATAAAATGGCACAGAATGTTTCGCTAATATATTTTTTCAGAGTAATATAAGACAATGATATATTATAAGATATAAATTATTCGCATTTCATATAATACTCAAATTAAATTCGTTTTTATCGTGAACGAAGTGTTTTAGATAAAGATTTATTTATTATAAATTTAGTATTTTTAATTTCAATTTATATGTGTAAGCTACTCTCTTTCTCCCCCTCCCCCCCCCTCTCTCTCTCTCTCTCTCTCTCTCTTTCTCTCTCTCTCTCTGCTTTTAATTAAATTACTTCGTATTTTATATAGCTGTTAACAAATTTTTTATTTTTAGTAAGAATCGCACGGAAGAATCTTTTTTCCAATGTCAATATAAACCAACACTCGACAACCCAAAATATCCGACTGGATGAAAAACAGACCACTATGACAATCACGTGCCACTCTATCAAATATATTTACGAGCATGTACATTCGCGGAACGTAGCCTAGCGCGGAGAGAAGCGATGTTTCATTGCTAAACACGTTTACGTCTAAAAATAAAGAAAGCACAGCTCTTCGTTATAGTCGAGTAATCTCGTTTCCATCACTTCATAAAGTGGAAACTTTGCACCGTTAGTCCGAGCTATTATGAGTGAGCCCTCTTCGTCGCTCATATCCGCATATCCCATATAACCGCCCCTCTCTTCCCGCGCCCATAAGTTTCTCCATAGCAAGGGGAGCTACGACGGACAATATATCAGTTTACAATGATAAAAAGCAAACACAGGATAACGCGAGGAATTACTGAACCAAACAATATGTCCCCTGTCTCTGGAGAGACAGGGCGTATTTCGAGCGGGCTGTCGGCGCCCCGGCTAGCAGCATCCGACGGAGGGTGCGCCGCGCGTATTTTCCTCACAATACGGCCACGACCGTTTTATTTTATGTGAGGGCGCGGGCGATATCACGTCGGCGACATTGAAAATTGTCTCATTATCGCGTGTTAAAACGATTCGATGGTATAATACCGACGCCTCATTAAAGAGCTGTTCGTTCTGCGCGATAATTAAGAGCACGTTTGCAAGCTTGAAATTTTCAAATAAACAACAAAAATTTCTACTTTATCGCCCAAACAACTGTCTAATTATATTTGTTTTAATCTAAATTATTCACGCACATGCTGTCGTTGTCGTTGTATCTTGTTAATTTTTATTTTTTTGCCGTATGTTGCATTATCACTTAACGACTTTCAATACTAAAGTGAAATAAAATTCATTGCTTATATTAAAAAATTCCTTTTTATTAAAACTTTTTGCAACTAAAAGTCTCGAAAATTAATGTTTTTTTTTACTGATATTTTGTATTTTAAATTGCAAAATATTGTAAATAAAGAAAGTACGTCGTAGAATATATTAAGTTATAAATAAGTTTTATTATACAATAGATAATTAATAAATAAAATTAGGAATTTGCTTGAAGGACATTGCTTCATCAACATTTTATTTTGCTCACAAAGTTCCTCTTATAAGGAGGCTTGTATTTTATTTGATGCATAGTTATTAGTATTTATTAGTTTGACTTCCTCATAGGAAGCTTTATGAGTGAAATAAATACATATCATGTAATTCGAGGGAGAAAAGGATTCCCGTAGCATATCTATGGAATCGCCGGGGATCATAAAATTCAAAATTTTATTTAAAAAGAACCCCTTTACCGATTATCGCCAAATTCAATACCAACCTTCCTTATCGATTAAAAAAAATTCAGCCCGATATCTCAAAATTTGCGAAAGTTACAGCGGAAGATATCAAATCCGTACACACACACACACACAAACATTTTATAAAAATGTGATTTTTTTGACGTTTTAGAATATTCGGAACACGTTGGCATAGAAAACTACTAAAAAAAAAATGTTTTACGAAAACAAAGCTTCCTCTATGAGGAAGCAAAAATTAAAAAATAGTAATCGTTTTAAAGTATACAGAGTATGTACATTAAAAAAAAGACATCTCGTAAAATAAGAGCAATAAAAGTAAACGAGGAAGATTGTAGTATATAATATTACTCTTCTTAAATGAAATTAATATTTTTTTTTAATTAACGTATTATAATTCATAATCTACAATGCTCCATATGCTTTTTACATTTCTAATGATTAAACGTCCTCGAGCTTTAATTCGCGAACGATCAGGTATGTAATTAAACATTGGTACCTTTGCATGTGCCTGTTATGTGATATCAGGCTTGTGTAAACACCACCGACTAGTGAAATAAACTTGAGTGTCTACAGTATAAAAGCGCGACGATGAGTATAAATATGGCTATACCGAAATGAAGAAGCTAACCCGGCCGTCCGAGATGGTGGCTTTTCCTCGGCCTGAGCATTTCGTAGGCGATGTGCTTCCAGCGCAAAAGCTCCCTTTGCCTCGCACAGGCAGCTTGTGCTCCGAATCCATTTCTCTCGCTATGTCTCTATCTCCCTTCTCCCTTCTTTCCCATCTATATCTATCCATCTATCTATATCTATCTAACTAACTAGTCTTTCTCTTATTCTGTCTTTGCTATTCACAGATCCAAGGTAACGTCTATCTTCCTCGGTGTGCACTGGATGCACACAAGCCACCAGCAAGAAGTAGACAATTCACAATTAGCAAACACAAACAGAACTACGAGTGGCTTCAAGTTGCTTGGGACGCGATGGCAGCGGGTTTAGCCGGAAGCGAGCGGTGGGGTAGAGGTTTCTGGGATGCGAAGCGACTAGTTCGGCGGTCCCTGAGCGTCAACCTCCTCTACGGAATCCTCATCTCTTCTTGTCCCGCCTCGACAGTGAAGATATATGCGTATACGGGGTAATCCTTAAGTAGTTGCTCATCTCATAGTTGATTGATTATACCTAAAGAGACTTGATATAGTCTTATATGTTATAAAATCAAATAATATACTTAAAAGATTAAGAAATAATTGTTTTAAAACTGTATCGGAAAAATTTTCAAGATAAAATATATTTTTAGTATTATCTTGAAACTTTCTCAATTGAGAAATCTTTTCAGAAATTATGTCTTTTTATATCTACTTTAAATCATTTATTTTTTATTTCTACGATATTAATTAAATAAAACCATAACAATTATTACGTTTATTTGTACATACGATTTCAGATTCTTAGCCTAATAGAATATTTAAAAATTGTAGGAAATTCGGATTTTGTGAAACATATCAACGTACACAACTATCGAACAACGTTATGGCCTAACTTTTAGTTGCAATTTTGTAACTAGAAGTCAAACTAATTCCTTGCAAATTACAAATTATGTATGTTATTTAACGACTTTTGTCTACATTATTATGCACAAAATTCGATAAATATCAAAGATATTATTTAATATTAATAATGAGTAAATAAATTACTGGTACATTGAGGTACATGTTTATCGATCTTTCTTGTTCACCCGTTATACACGCATCAGACTCTCACCGTTGCGTTGGAACACTTGAAGCTCCGACCAGTTACGGCAACAATAGGCTTTGTCTTCGCGCCGTCGGCGCTCGCAAATTGGTAGAAATCTTGATTAAAGGTGCAATTCTCTCCATTGCTGACTGCGGCAGCAAATATGAATTGCATCCCTGATGCTCCCGTCTCTTTATATTAGATGAAAATGAAAAAAACATGTCCTTAATCGCACTTGTACAGAGAATCAATCAATGATTCCAATTGCATTACTGAACAAGTTAAACTAATTCGTCTGTATCTTACGTTATAACCGAAATGTCTTAATAATCAAACTGAAATTTATTTTGTTAAATATAATTTTACTGCTAATTTCGAATTTATAATCTTGTATTGATGAAAAAAATTCTCTTAAAATGCAATTTTTTAACAGATAGTATTGTATTAACATTTGTGTACTGCATTTCAAGAAACTACAATACTATTCGGTATGTTTCAACAAATTTCGGTAAGTTTCAATAAAATTACTGATAAAATTGTTTTATTTTTGCTTCCTCATAGAGGAAGCTTTGTTTCCGTAAAAATGTGTGCGTGTGCGTGAGCGCTGCGTGAGCGTGTGCGTGTGCGTGTGCGTGTGCGTGTGCGTGTGCGTGTGCGTGTGCGTGTGCGTGTGCGTGTGCGTGTGCGTGTGCGTGTGCGTGTGCGTGTGCGTGTGCGTGTGCGTGTGCGTGTGTGTGTGTGTGTGTGTGTGTGTGTGTGTGTGTGTGTGTGTGTGTGTGTGTGTGTGTGTGTGTAACGCTTTTGTTGTCCGTTTATGCTCTAATTTCCGCAATTTTGAGATATCGAGCTCAATTTTTTTTTTAAATGTAGAGTATTATTGAAGGAAAGTTGGTGTTTGGCGGTGATCAGTAAAGGGGTTCTTTCTTTATAAAATTTCGAATTTTTTGAGAAATGTTCGTGGCTGCTCTAACTTCCGCAAATTTTGAGATATCAGGTTATTTCTAATTCTATTATATTCTTCAGTCTTTTCTACCCTTATTTCTTTAGATTAGACCCAACTTTATACGCGATTAAAGGTCCATATGCAAAGTCCATATATGGACCATGTAGCCTGAACTCCCAAAGTCAACATCGATTTAACATTGCGTCGATTGTAAAACCCCACTTGTGCTACTAAGCTAACCCTCTATCAATTCATAAAAAATTAAATTTAAAATTAAAAAAAAAGTGTGCAAATTAGAAACTTGCACATTACTTCCTCATCATTACAGATCGCTAGCATTGCTCCTATTTTATTTCGCTCATAAAGCTTTCTCTATGAAGAAGCCAAACTAATAAATACTAATAATTATGCATCGAATAAAATACAAGCTACCTCATAAGAGGAACTTTGTGAGCAAAATAAAATAAGAGCAATGGTAGCGATCTGTAATGATGAGGAAGCAATGTGCAAGTTTTTTACTTTAGATATTATATTATCTCTCACATCCAAGATTTTGTAGTACAAGAAAATGTCTAATTTGTGCGCACGTGCGCACGTGTGCGTGTGAGAGGAGGTGGTATATACCTATCTATTGAAATTAAATTATCCATATTTTTTTTTAATAAAATTTGAAATACATTTAATCTTTAAGGGGACTGGAGGGTCAGATTGCCGAAAAATCGTGCTTGTTTTTGCCAATATTTTGTGACAAACTGAATAAATGTGCAAAAATGAAATTTTGAGGTATATTTAGACAACATATAAAGAGTAGAAAAATATGTTTTATTAACAAATATTCATACAGGATATCTCTAAAGTTTGACCCAGTCCCCTGGATCTCGGAAACGGCTTTAAATATGAAAAAATGTTTTAGATAAAAGTTGTAGGATATTAAGAGGAACAGATAATAAAAATATAGAATTGACCTTGAGTGATTTTTTTCAAGGCCAGGTTAATGTAATCGATATTTTCTTAAATGGAATCCCCCATTTTTTATTGCATATTCTTGTAGCCCTTGTCGAGACGTTTTCACTATAATAAAGCTCTTTTTCGTTAAGAATTTCCTGAGATATTTTAAATTTTGTCATAATACTTTTAATATAAAATATATCTCGTAAAGTATTTCACTAAACTCCGTTGGTCACATGGGCACCATAAGTAGTGTTTACAATATTAATGGCAAGTTCACACAACATACAGATTTCGAGATAATTATAGTGACAACTCCGCCCCAGTGACGACTCCGCCTCGGTGACGACTCCGCTCCGGTCTCCCCTACTTGGTACGCGTACCAAATGGTCGGTGTTGTGGGCAATAAGCAATACACACCGGTATACGGCGAGACGAAACGATGGCTAGGTTACTACACAAAGGAACGTGCAAAAAAAATGTATATTAACGTAGGATTTATTTTACATGTATTACAAAGTGGCGCGCTTCTCTTATCGCTCTGACGGACGGAGAAAGACAAAAGTAGTAGACAGTAATCGCGAATGCGTAATATAAAAAGTACAGTCGACAGGCGCGCTCTCATGCGGATTCTATCAGTTTTACATATCGTAGGGTGTCAGTACTGTTTCTGATTAGTGAGCGCTCGCGTAGGTGTAAGTATCCAGATGGCGGTCATTATAATCTCCAACACTCCTTCTTAATTACCGCTGGCTGTCATTATTGTGATAAACCAATCCGATTTATAAATGATAGTAATTTTGACACTCCCAATGGCTTAGTTAGTCCATCAGCCAACTTCCATCTCTTCAGTTGAGCAGTAGAGTAACTTCATCTCACCAGATCGGCCAATGCAGTGCAGCTCCACACTGCGTTGTCTGCGCCGAGGCTGGGAAACAGTCTGGCCATCGTTTGGGCTCGTCACCTTCCTGTTTCGGAAAAGAAGGAAGATTAAACTCGCAACGAAATAACAATGGATAACTCGAAACTCCAGATTATCCAGACTAATTTAAACAGAAGTCGGGAGGCACAAGATCTCCTCTTACACCATGCTGAGGAACTGGGAGCTTTGATATGCGTGGTGTCGGAGCCCGCCCGCACGCCGAGCTCCCAGCAATGGTTTCGCAGCGATAATGGACTTGCCGCTCTCTTTATTAACGGTCGAGCTGCTCTTCATCCCGCAGTTTTGATCGCGAAAGGCCATTCTATTGTTGTCATAAGATACGGCAACATTTATATAGCATCTTGCTATGTCTCGCCTAACGTAGACTATAATGGATATGCTGGCTTTCTGGACGAGCTAACCACTTTGTGTTCCGGCATCCTGAACAAACATCTTCTTATTTGTGGAGATTTCAACGCCCACGCAAGACTTTGGGGTTCGCGCCGCCGGGACTTTAAGGGCGACCTACTCGCGGACTGGTGGCTCAGGCCGACGTTCGCCTGGCAAATGTTGGGAATTCGCCTACCTTCATGTCCGCCCAGGGTAGCTCTGTTATAGATCTCACCTGGGCTTCTCCAAGCCTGTTGGGGAAACTTCACAACTGGACGGTTCGCGATGACATGGAGTCACTCTCCGACCACATCTATATTACTTTTGACATTTCTGATCGTCCTCCGAGAAATCCTATAACAAGTCAGGCTCCACGTTGGAGCTTCCGTAATATGGATGTGGATCTGTACAAGGAGGTCCTCGAGTGGACATGTGCTGTTACTCCACTTGACGACGAATACTTGCTTCGGTTTGGACCGGATAAGTGGATCCACCGGAGTATCGTAAACGCTTGCGAGGTGGCGGTCCCGCGAGCCCGTAACCGCGAGCATGGAACATATTGGTGGAGCCGGGAAATTGCATGTCTCAGGAGATCGGCGATTGCGGCGAGGAGAGCGTGGACGAGGGCCCGTAACAGGGACACGCCTGATGAGGTTGCGCGGAAACGTATGGCCTTCCAGTTGGCAAATCAAGAGCTTAAGTCAGAAATCCGCAAAGCCAAGACTAAGTCCTGGCAGGAGCTAGTCAAAGCTCTGGATGACGACCCGTGGGGCCTACCTTATAGGATCGTGATGAATCGACTACGTAGGTCAACACCCGGACTTACTTATACTCTTGAGCCGGATGTATTGGAACAACTTCTAAATAATTTGTTCCCTCCTGGCAACCCACTGAGAGATTTGCATTTGGATGGTTCTGGTGAGGTTGTGCCGCGGGTTACTGTGGGTGAGGTTTTAGAGGCCATAGATGCAAAGAAGAGTTCGAGTACGGCCCCGGGACCTGACGGTCTTAAATTTGCGGCGCTTAAAAAGCTACCTCCGGGCATGAGGCTAAGACTCGGCCAGTGTTACCACGTATGTTTGAAGTATGGTATTTTTCCACCCGCGTGGAAAACAGCCGATTTAGTGCTGATTCCTAAGGGTGAGGCTCCTCCTCTGGATCAGGTCCCGAAGGCAAGGCCAATATGCCTGCTTAATGAAGTGGGGAAAACTTTTGAGCGCGTTATCGCCGGCAGGATGCACAACTTCTTGGAGGAGAATCCACCATCCGACCTATCGAGTAATCAATTTGGCTTTCGCAGGGCGCGGTCAACTACCGACGCTCTGCGCCTGTTCAAGGAGATTGTCACTGTTGCACGTGATAATGGCCGGGTCGCTCTTGCCTTCTCGTTGGACATCGAGAACGCGTTCAACTCCCTCAAACTTCCGGGAATCAGAAGGGCCTTGCGGGTCAAAAATTTTCCAATATATATCCGCAAAATAATTGACTCTTTCCTTACTAATAGAAGGATCAGGTTTAACACCAGCGGTGGACGACGTTTCCTTCGAGTAAATAGAGGCGTTCCACAGGAATCTGTTTTGGGTCCTCTATTGTGGAACTTGGCGTATAATTACGTCTTGAGAGCCCTGCTGTTCGACGATTGCCATCTTATCTCTTTTGCGGACGACACTTTGCTGGTGGTGGTTGCCGATGACTTCGACAACGCCTGCCAGTTGGTCATCGAGTGTCTGGAGAGGCTCCTCATAAACATCCGTTTTCTGGGCCTCCGCGTGTCCTGGTCTAAATCTGAGGCCATGTTCTTCGGCCGTGCACCGCGGAATTCATCCTTTGATTTTGAGGGAGCTAGGATTTGGATTAAGAATTCTATGAAGTACCTGGGTGTCCATATCGACAACAAGTGGGCTTTTAACACCCACTTTAAGTATCTGGCGGAGAAGGTCGGTAGGGTCGGGCGAGCGCTGTGCGGGATCCTCCCAAATCTTAGGGGACCCATCGAATGCAAGCGTCGACTCTATTATAGTGTTATAACATCTATTATCCTGTACGCCGCCCCTATTTGGGCTGACGAGCTGCGAAATTCTGGAAACAAACAACGTATCCTGCAGCGCGCTATTCGACTCATGGCCCAGAGGACCATAATGGCCTATAGGACGGTCTCGTACGAGGCGGCTACTCTGCTTGCGAGAATTCCGCCCATTCATCTGTATGCCTCTTTTATCAGCCGGGTATTATCGTCTCAGGGAGCTTAGACGGACTGGTGCCTACACAGTGGATTCTCCGTCGGACGTGCGTACGGAGGAGGAGTCCGTTCTCAGGAGAGAATGGGCAGCACACTTGGAGCGCGACGTATTGCCTGGAAGAAGAACCAGAGATGCGATATTGCCTAACCTGGTTGCTTGGCTTGATAGGCGGACTGGGTTTCTGACTTTTTGTGTTACTTAGCTGTTGACGGGGCACGGCTGCTTCGGGGCCTTCCTTCACAGGATTGGGAAGGAGGAATCCCCGATCTGCCGCTATTGTGACAGCAATGTGCCTGACACTTCGGAGCATACCCTGTCGGATTGTGACAGATGGAGTCTAGAGCGTGGTGAATTGACGGTTGCCCTCGGTCAGGATTTGTCCCTGGCAGCAGTCATTAGAGAGATATGCGGCTCGTGCGAGTCCTGGAAGGCCCTTTCGACCTTTGCGGAGAGGGTCATGTGCCGCAAGGAAGAGGACGAGAGACTTAGGGAGCAACAGCGACTTTATCAGGATCTTGCGGCGGAGGACGACGACCCAGACCCTCCGACTTAAATTTGTATTTCCCCTGCGAGATTTATCATTGTAATTCGTTCTTTTGCGCTCTGTAAATGTCTGTTATATCATGCGGCGTGGGTCCTTCGTGGGCTCTCCCGGGTTTTTCTTTTGGGGGGGCGTGCGCCGGTCGTTCTTTGGGCTGCTTCCCTCTCGGGGTCCGGTGTGTCTCCTCTGGCGACGTTCCCGGATCTCTGGGGGGGGGGGGAGTTCGGCCCTGGGGCGGCCGGCGCTCGCTCCCTCTGGGATGCCTGGGACTCTGCGTTTTCCCGCGAACATTCTCTCTTGTACCGGGAAGCCCGCCCCTCCTCTGGTCGTGGGTCCTCCCTTGGGGTCGGCCGGCCGTGGGTCCGTCACCTGCCGCTGTTTGGGCTCTGGACTCATTGCTCGCCAATGGGCTCCACGAGCCTTTTATGGTGTCGGGGCGCGGTTGGTCGTCCCCTGGGGGGGATCGCTCGATCTGGGACGGTGACTCTTCGTTGCGTTTTCCTTCGCTCCCTTCTCCCGGTTTTTTGGGGTCGGGGAGGATGAGCGATTTTGCTGTGGCCGAGCACTGCGATGGTTTGGTTCGGACAGGGTTGGTGTACCTGGTGCCTTCTGCTATTGGTGATGGATTCTTGTGACTTTGAATCCTTTTGCGCGGACGGATCGATCTTCGATTCGTACTATTGGTGGTGGGTCGTTGACTCTTTTGCGCGGACGGATCGGCTTCGATTCGTGTATTGGTTTGTGAAATTCCTCATCCGGATGAGGAGTTTCTGTTAGTTTTGTCCTTCGTCCACCTGGTGCACGATCCCGATCCTGGATTTCGTTTTTCACTGGAGGAATGGTCTCGTAACCGATGAAGAGATCCCGCAATGGTGTGGCTACCCGCAGCCACTACCATGCGGTTTCTCCGAGGTGGTCGAATGACGACACTTGTGCCAATGTCATTCGACTAGAGAGCCCTTCCCCCGGGGTTCGCGAGTCTGGTACCGGTAACCTTTTGTTGGTTTTCGTCTGGTTTACGTTTTTATTGTCGCCTCTGCGTGAGGACCGTTGCGTGATGTGAAGTGTACCTCCGGTGTTCCATGTCACGTGACTTGTGTCCCGAGTGCTTTGTTTAAGGGAGAGGATGTTTAGTGGGTGCAAGTCCCACATATCCTGACGGCCGGGGTCAGGAATGCGCGAGGCATTTTACCTCTTCCCACGGAAACAAAAAAAAAGAGTAACTTCATCTGGTTCTGATGACAGAGCTCTCTGATGAAATGTTCCTTGGTGTCGATGTGTTTTACTCGTCCGCTGGCTCTTTCAACCTTTACAAAGCTCAGACAGCTTTGGTTGTCCTCGTTGATGGTCGTTGGCCGATCGGGTGACTCGTCCAAATCTGCTACCAAACGCTGCAGCCAAATAGCCTCTTGACAGGTTATAGCTAAGGCGTTATACTCCGCCTCCATAGAAGACAAAGCCACGGTCTGCCCTTTGCTTGTTCACGCAATGGCTCCTCCTCCATAAAAGAAAATGTATCCGGTGGTTAAGTGTCCACTGGTTCGGTCTCCGCCTCAGTCCGAGTCGGAGTATCCTATCAGCTTCCAACCTTCTCCAGGTCCAAACCGTAGTTTGAAGTCCTTTGTTCCTTTTAAATAACGAATGACTCGTTTTGCTGCCATCCAGTCTATTTCGGTAGGTGCGCTAACTTTTCTTCCCAAAAGACCAACGCTTACGGCTATATCCGGTCGAGCATTAACAGCAATGCTCATACCAAACTTCTATAGGAGAGGCCGGGGCCTAACCGTCGCCGGGGTTGAACCGTCAAATCAAATATCTCGGAACCTGTATATTGTGCGAACTCGCTATTAACATTGTAAACGCTGCTTATGGTACCCATGTGACCAACGGAGTTTCGGCAGGTTATCTGCCGTGTTATGATTTTTACGAGGGCAAACGTGTTTTCGGAAGGTGAAAGTGAAATTTTCTGCGCGTGGAAATTTTGTAATATCTACAATAATATTTGCTCTCCAAATCTCAAAGTACGTGATTATAAAGAGTAATGCATGCTGAACACAAATCCAGTGTAGTTTTTTCATTATCGTTGATGTCTAATATTTCGTGGGCGATCAAACCTGAAACTTGTGCTTGGGGCTTATCCGTCAGTAAGCACCCGGGGTTTATCCGTCAGTCTCGTCACTGTGGCGCGCCGGGCGCACGATTTCGGCTCACGGCGATTTCAGGTTAGGTTTCCCTCGAGCGTGATTCTGTCTTCCCTTGCACGTGCGTCAGTTTGTATAGGAGGGAAATGGTACGCACGTATCGTCGCAAAACGGGTGTTTTGGCCGACCGAAAAGATGGCGGACCGTTGTTTTCGAGATCGCTCGCGCTCACGGCACGTCGGCGAGGTACGGCGAGGCACGGCACGGCTCTGAGATCCCGCGATTTCCGCGCGAGAGTTGACATGCCGCGCGCGCGGTAGATCGTCCCGACTCCCGGCCGCGGTAAATCGTCGTTGTTGGTCGTTGTGTTAGTGACAGTCGCGCGTGCGACCGCATCGTCTAGCGTTTGCCGCATCGTCTCGGCGTCATTGTCGCCGCCGTTGTAGTGGTGGTGGTGTCGGTGGTGGTGGTCGTCGTCGTCGTCGTCGTCGTCGTCGTCGTCGTCGTCGTGGTGGTGGTGGTGGTGGTGGTGGTGGTGGTGGTGGTCGTGGCCGTCGTCGTCGTCGTCGTCCTTGCTCCGTACAAAGCGACGTAAATCACAGAATCCCTGGGTCCTGACGGAGCGATTCCGACGACGTGTCGTCGTCGGCGCGTCGAGGAATCGGCGCGAGGACGCCGTCGATTCCCGTCGACAAGGAGCAACTCAAGAAGGCAGTTCTTGCGGTGAGAAAAAATAAAATAAAAAATGCCACACAAACAGAACCGCAGCCTTCGACGAGCAGTGGACGTAAATCGAAATCAAGGAAGCAGCAGCGGTTGGATTCTGACGAAGATTTGGATAATACGTGCTGCGTGTGCTCAAAGAAGTTGACAATAAACAGAGCATATGGGAAACAGTGCATTGCGTGCGAGCGTAGGGCACACAACACATGCATGCGCTTGTCAGGATCTGTATTCACGTGCCTAAAATGTTTTATGGAATAGGTAAAACAATTATTTTTTAAAAAGTAAAGATAGTATATATTTTGAAATCTATGTATTTTATGTAAACATAACATTTAAATTTATTTGCAGTTTATTTTAGAACATGCCAAAAAACACCGTTTCATAAGCTTTCCAAGAAAGTTAAAAGGCAGAAAGTGAATGTTGAAGTTGTAGAAGAACTCAATTCAACAGATTCTTTAATTGAATTCGATCAATCGTATATTCAGCAACCACATGTTTCCGTTAAAAGCCAAAGTTCCGTAATACCAGATTTTCTTCATAATCAAAAAGAATCTGAACTTTCTCATTATTCTTAACTTTTTCATCATTCTGAACTTCCTCACCATTCTGAATTTTCTAATAATTCTGATCATTTTGAGTACTCTGAACACTTTGATTTCGAGAATAACGATAATTATAGAGATATATTTAACATTAACAGACACACCGGCAACAATAACGAGGCTCATTCAGATGACAACGATGATAACTCTGAAAACTGCGAGAATAATGATGAGAACAATGAGAACCAAAAGAACGATGAGGAAAAAAATCTCCCATAAAGATATTTTACATGGGATATACTGTTCAGCTCTTGTTCATTTACGTAAGGTTAACATTTTCGGGTTTATCTACATGGGATTTCGGAGAGTAAAAGGTGACGCGTGACAAATATATAAAGATAAATATATTACATATAAAAGAAAACAAAATATAGATATAAATATCTATATATAAATAATATATAGATATTTGTATAGAAATATATTCAAATAAAATAATAAGAAAAATAAAATTTTAACATTTATTTTTTCAATTTTAATAAAATACTTTGTTGTTTTAAAGCCTATCAATGAGCACACAATTAAGTTTATAAATAAAAAATGTTTCTTAACGTTTATAAAACGTTTATTTTAGATTTGAAAAATAATTGTTTCACATTTGAAAGGTTGTTTAAATGTTTGAAAAACATCTTACGTTTGAAAAATGTTCTTTTAATACGAATACTTAGATTTTTATACAACTAATAATATAAATATATAAAAAAACAATTTTTAAGATATTGTTTTTCAAATATTAAAAAAAAACTTTTTAAATGTGAAAGAAATATTTATTCAAATCTTAAATTAACGTTTTTTAAACGTTAAAAAAAAACATTTTAGAACACGTTAAAATAAACATTTTAAAATGTTTATTTTAACACGTTAAAATGTTTTTGTAACATAAAAAAAAACATTTTCTCAAACGTTAAAATAAACATTTTCAAACATTAAAAAAATGTCTTTTTAAACGTTAAAATAAACGTTTTTTTAACATTAAAAAAACACTTTCTTAAACGTTAAAATAAACGTTTTTAAACACTAAAAAAATGTCTTTTTAAACGTTAAAATAAACATTTTTTAAACATTAAAAAAACATTTTTCTTAAACGTTAAAATAAACGTTTTCAAACATTAAAAAAATGTTTTTTTAAATGTTAAAATAAATGTTTTTTCAATGAAAAAAAGGTCTGTTAACCAATTATTTTTAACATTTTTAAAAATGTTTTCAAAAATGTTTTCCAAATGTTTTTAAAAATATTTTTAAAAACATTTCTTTGCTGATTGGGTACTGTCAATACTACGAGTACTGATCACTCAGTACTGAGTACTGATTGCTAGTACTACTTTTTCTTAACGTATCTTGGAAATACTAAATTAATAAAATACTAAATTAACACACTAAACTATCAATATGACGTTATTTTGATATCATCTTGACTTTTTGTTCTACTTGGATAGTACTGCGCAAGTACTGCGCCTGTACCACACGTTAGTATCCCACGTATTCGATAAGTACTAAAAGAGTACTGGAGGGAGTACTGGTGGGAGTACTGGAGGGAGTACTGGTGGGAGTACACTGGAGGGAGTAATGGGGGGAGTACTGAAGGAAGTACTGGGGGAGTACTGGGGGGAGTACTGGAGAAAGTACTGGAGGGAGTACTGGAGAAAGTACTGGAGGGAGTACTGGAGAAAGTACTGGAGGGAGTACTGGAGGGAGTACTGAAGGGAGTACTGAATGAGTATTGGATGAGTACTGGGAAGGAGTACTGACGAAGTCAGTATGGTTGAATTTAGTAGTACTTTGAGTACTTATCTCTCTAGTACTTTCACCAATACTTTTTCCAGTATTAAAACCAGTACTACTTTTTCATAAGGGAGTAGCTTACTAACCTCTGTATATACATATAATATTAAGACACATACTTACACACATAACAATATTGTATACAACAATCATATGTACATGCAACACAGACAAATACACATATTTTGCATGGAAAAGGATTAAATTTATTTATCATATATATATATATATATATATATATATATATATATACATTTATTTGTCAATGCGTCCTCAGGTGAAAAGCCGCACCAATGCGAGATATGCAAGAAGAGGTTCAGTTCGACCTCGAATCTGAAGACCCACCTTAGATTGCACTTCGGTCAAAAGCCGTACGCCTGCGACCATTGCCCCGCCAAGTTCACCCAATTTGTTCATTTGAAACTGCACAAGAGATTGCACACAAACGAACGACCCTACACCTGCCAGGGTTGTGACATAAAATACATTAGCGTGAGCGGCCTCAGGACCCATTGGAAGACAACGAGCTGCAGACCAAATATTGGGTGTACAACTTAGTTCGGTCCGTTTTCAAAAGATGGCTCTAGGTGCTATAAATGGTTGACGGCGACAGCTGATTTTTGCTGTATCGTGAAGTGTCAACATCTGTCAACCAAATATTGTTTACAAGCCTTTGAGTTTTGCACAACAAGTTTAATTTTTACTGCGTTGAAAATGTCGAGTTTCGTTCCAAATAAGCACCATTTGCGGGAAGTTTTGATTTTCTGTTTCAATTGGAAGAAAAGTGCAGCTGAAGCGCATCGAATGCTTGTGGAAGTGTATGGTGAATCTGCACCATCGGATAAATCTTGCAGAGAATGGTTTCGACGATTTAAAAGTGGTGATTTTAGTGTTGAAGACAAAGAGCGTTCGAGTCAACCGAAAAAGTTTGAAGATGAAGAATTAAAAACATTACTCGATCAAGATTCGTGTCAAACGCAAGAAGAGCTCGCAAAAACATTGGAAGTTACTCAACAAGCTATTTCGAAACGACTCAAAGCCGCGGGATACATCCAAAAGCAAGGAAATTGGGTCCCATATAAATTGAAACCGAGACATATCGAACGACGATTTTGCATGTCCGAAATGTTGCTTGAACGGTACAAAAAGAAGTCTTTTCTGCATCGAATCATTACCGGGGACGAAAAATGGATTCACTACGACAACCCGAAACGCAAAAAACCGTATGTAAAGCCCGGCCAACCGGGAACATCAACGCCGAAGCCGAATATCCATGGTGCCAAGGTAATGCTCTGTATTTGGTGGGATCAGAAGGGTGTGATCCACTATGAGCTGCTAAAACCTGGTCAAACCATCACGGGAGACTTCTACAGGCAACAATTGATCCGTTTAAAACGAGCTATAGCCGAAAAACGTCCAGAATATGTGACCAGACACGAATCCATAATCTTTCACCATGACAACGCTCGGCCTCATGTTGCTGTTCCGGTTAAAAACTATTTGGAAAATATCGGATGGGAAGTTCTGGCTCACCCGCCTTATAGCCCAGACCTTGCCCCTTCCGACTACCATTTGTTTCGATCGATGCAGAACGCTTTGACTGGTGTTCGAGAGCACGCGGTAGCGCGAGATAGCGCAAGGTAGAAGACGACCACAAATAACGACACAGCAAGTAACCGAAAAATAAAGTGTGTATTTACAAGTATATATGTACAGAGTTCGTTTTCTTGTAGAGAAAGGAAGCCGTGAGCGCGCACAGAGTTTAGCACGGCAACGGCGGCGGAAGCTATCAAGTAAGCTAATGCGTGTTGCAACGCGACAGGCGGCGTTAAGCGGTTTTCAAAAGCGGTCGTAGGCGAAAAAGCAGTTAAGCAAGTGCGATAGCAAAGCGGTATAGAACAGCGGGGTGCTAGCGGTGATCTGCGAGCGAAATCGTTTCCGCGGCGCTGCGGCGGTCTTTTATCACCTCCGCGGTGATGCTCCCTCCAAGCAGATCACCGATGATTTCGGGCGGGTGATTGGCCCTCGGCGGCCTACGTCATCGCGTTGACGTCACCGTTTTCACGTGCCGAGTAGAAGTGCTCGTTGCTTGTTTTCGGCAGCGGTGTTTATGGCATGAACTTTCTCCCTTGTTGGCGCGGTAGCGTGACTTTGTTATTGCCGAGCAAATGTCAGCGAATATTCCAGAATGCGACTGAGAGAAAATCCATGCCATAATCTGCTAATAATTATAGCGATTTCTTTAAAGACGAGCAAACCCCGACATGCAAAAGTCTCAATATATGCTGCTATCAAACGCGATTTCCGGCAGAGTAGCGCAATCTCAAACAACTGGAATACGCTTCACTTCAGAACAGGGTATCAAAAATTGGCTCGATTTATTCTTGGCTTCAAAAGATGAACGCTTCTTCCGCGACGGAATCCATAAATTGCCAAAAAGATGGGAAAAAGTAGTGGCTAGCGATGGACAGTACTTTGAATAAGGTATTAATTCATTTTATCGTTCAAATAAATGCGTTTTTCAAGCAAAAAAACGGACTGAATTAAGTTGTACACCCAATAACATTGAGGACGAGCTTGCACTTGCCGCGGCCGTGGGTTTGCCGACGTATTACGAGTACGGTCCTGACATGAATGTTGGTAAGTACGAACTCTAGATCTACATCATATAGGTCTACAATCAAAGTAGAATGAAGAAACAGCTTATCTTTCGTTGTTGCACGTCGCTAAGACAATCATAAGAATTCATGTTAATAGGCAAGCTTCTCGACAAGTTTAGGACTTCGGAAAAAATTGATCGATTATTCAAAAGTAGAATAATAAATACGTTAGGTATTAGATAAGGGGATAACACTGGACGGGCGTATTATCTTTGCAGGAAATATGCCCAAGGAATGCGAGTTGGAGCACATTGATAATTACGACAGGCATGGATCGACGCATGGCCCGCACTCGACGTCACTCCACAACCTGGAAAACTCCGTGGGCCGACCGAGCGTCATAGAAACATCCCAGCCACACATTATCGAGTGCAATGTACATAAGTACATCACATAATGCTACATAACTACATAAGTCGCATGATGGGGTATGAGCCCCCCTTCCGCTCGGGCGCAAAATGCAATCGTGGAAACGTAAGAGAGTCGCTCGCAACTGACCAGAAAAGAGGCCGGAGATAGGAGCTTTCCCTCTCTGGAATGGCAGTAAAGAACAGAGCATATAATGTCGCGCGCGAAATCTTCGCAAGTTTTCCTTCTTAATTTCGATGAAATTATGGTAGATTTTTGAAATCGATAAAAAAAATTTTGAGAATTTAAACTCTATTTGTTGTCCATTCTAAAAAACATTTTATAGTTTTAACCCTTATGTCAATACCCGGGTACCCGGGTCCACCTGTGGATATATGGGTAAAATTTTTAATGTTTGCATGAAAATTTCTTTATAACCGCCCGGATCGTCGCTATTTGAACTTTTTACTATCGAAATATGCAATGAACTTTTTGTTTCAATACCCGGAAGTAAAAAAATTATCGTCTTGAAGTTTACCTACTGGATTCTAATACCCAGGGTACCCGGGTACCCACTTTTAAAAATATGAATTTTATTATAGTTATTGACTAAATTAATTTATAAATAATTAATATGGTTATAGGAATGGTAAATTAATAAAAAACAATTGTTTATATAATCAAAAATAAGAAAATTATTTATTTATAACATTCTGTACACTTTGTAAAAGTGACAGCGTGTTCGTCGCAAACAGGCTTTTTGCATTCCACACAGGATTTTCTAGTTTTCCTCTGTTTTTTAATAATTTGTTTATAGCACAAGTGACACGAACCTGTGACGAGTTTTCTGCCTGTGTTATCTATAGCAGGTGTGGAACCAGAGGAAATTACGGGAGTCACCTGTCTTCCGAGAACGCTTTCAATCGCAAGCTTCGTTGAAAAGTTTCTCATAATTTGTAAATTTTGGGAACGATCTCTGATAACTGGTATAGTAAGTTCTTCGCTCAGTTGACGCAAAAATAAGCGACGTTGATTTGTCTTCTTTTTCAACATTTTATTATTTTCGTGATAAATAATATGCGTAGCAAGGGCGGCAATATCCAAAATATTGAAAAAGAGGGCGAGTGGCCACCTGTTCGTACGACGTTGCGTTGTATATCTCCCTACCATTTGATCCATTGTATCGACACCAGCCTTGTACTCATTATAATATAATATTATCTCTGGTTTCCTCTTTGCATCATCTGCCACTGCGATATCCGAATGCATTGTCGATAATACAATAACAGTTTTATTTTTCTTTGGGACATACGAGCATAGAGTTACTTTATCACAAAAACCAAACAGCGTCGAATATTCTTCCCTTTTTTTCGATGGGGCCATTGCCTTTGGAATATATGCATTTTCAGCGTCACAAATCCACCAGATTTTTATCCCATATTTTGCTGGCTTAGATGGAATGTACTGTGTGAATCTGGTACGTCCTCGGAAAGGATATAGTTGCTCATCGATGGTTAAATTTTCCGTTGGCCGGTAAGTTTTAGCTAAATTTGCATTGAGCATGGTCCAGATATCACGTATTGCAGCAGCTTTATCTTCACACGCACGTTCTTGGCGCGTGTTTGAATCATCGAATCGAATGAAACGCAAAATATTTCAGAAACGGTTTACGCCCATCGTTGCTCGATACAGGGGAAACGAAGACAATTTCCACATTTCAGTTGTATGATCCGTATTAGAATTATTTGCACCCATACAAATCAAGATTCCTAAGAATGCATACATTTCTTGGGATGTCAAATTTTTCCATACAAGCGGTTGTCGTTCTGGTTATGTGTTGTTATATTCTTCATAAACTTGTGATGCCTTTTTGTTGGTATACCGAACTATAATGTATATCATTTCATTTGTTATGATTTTCTTGAAAGTTTCGCAGATTGATAGAGTTTTTGTACTTTTATGTGGACCAGCTCTTTGACGTACAATATTGTGAATTGCCGTTTGATATTGAGGTAACGGTGTTTTAGCCCACACCGTTCTATCTTTTGCTACAAAAGTATTCTCGGTTTCCTTTAAAATTATGTACTATTATGAAAAACTTATATTTCTAGATATATAATAAAAATTAAATGCAGAAAATAAAAATTAATAAATAAAAACAAACTTATAAAAAAAATAAATTTAATAAAATAACTAAAATTTAAAATAAAATGTAAAAACAAAAACATACAAAAAAATTTAAAAACAAAAATTTATACAAAAATAAATTTAACTAAAAACAAGTTTAAAAAGTTTAAAATAATAATTTTAAAAAATTTTAAAACAAAAACTTTACCAACAAAAACAGGTTTAAAAAGTTTAAAATAATAAAAAAAAATTTAAAAACAAACTTATACAAAAATAAATTTAACCAAAAACAGGTTTAAAAAGTTTAAATAATAAAAACAACGAGTCTTAAAAATTAATTGGTATATAAGACAGGTTTATTTGGTAATAAAAGTGTAATACACATATAATAATAAGTATAAAGTACAAAATTAAAAACTTCTAAAAATTTAAAATAATATTAATTATAAAATATTAAGACAATTGACACACTATTAGGAAATATTATCTAATAACAAATATGATTGAAAATATATACAAATACTTGATTACTTACTACAATTTATTCTTCTTATTATTATATTAGGCATTACAGATATAATTATTAATTGCATATTTTAAAAAAGCAGTCGGGAGACGCCACGCCAAATTTTATACTTAATATTTTAACATATATTTTTGCTTCTCTTTTTCTGTACGCAGTTAAACAACTTAAATACAGAATTTTCTTTGACATCTAAAACGTGATTGAGAAACACTTGGCATGGCGTCTCCCGACTGCTTTTTTTAAATATGCAATTAATAATTATATCTGTAATGCCTAATATAATAATAAGAAGAATAAATTGTAGTAAGTAATCAAGTATTTGTATATATTTTCAATCATATTTGTTATTAGATAATATTTCCTAATAGTGTGTCAATTGTCTTAATATTTTATAATTAATATTATTTTAAATTTTTAGAAGTTTTTAATTTTGTACTTTATACTTATTATTATATGTGTATTACATTTTTATTACCAAATAAACCTGTCTTATATACCAATTAATTTTTAAGACTCGTTGTTTTTATTATTTAAACTTTTTAAACCTGTTTTTGGTTAAATTTATTTTTGTATAAGTTTTTGTTTTTAAATTTTTTTTTATTATTTTAAACTTTTTAAACCTGTTTTTGTTGGTAAAGTTTTTGTTTTAAAATTTTTTTAAATTATTATTTTAAACTTTTTAAACTTGAATTTAGTTAAATTTATTTTTGTATAAATTTTTGTTTTTAAATTTTTTTTGTATGTTTTTGTTTTTACATTTTATTTTAAATTTTAGTTATTTTATTAAATTTATTTTTTTTAGAAGTTTGTTTTTATTTATTAATTTTTATTTTCTGCATTTAATTTAACCTAGTTTAGGCAGCAGTCGGGAGTCTTTTTTTTTAAAAAACAATTTTTTTATTTAATTTTTTAATATAAGTTTTTGTTTTTAACTTTTTTAAATTTTTGGTTTTTTATTATTATTTAACTTACTTTAGGCAGCAGTCGGGAGTCTATTTTTTTTAAACTAACTCTTTACCAATTAATTTCTAAGTTCTTGTTTTTTGTATTTTGTTTTCTATTATTATAATTTTTGTTTTTATTAAATTTTCAAATTTTTTAATTTTTAGTTTTTTTTATCTGTTTTTTTACTGATAAATTTTTAAGTTTTCATTTTTTTAATTTTATTATAATTTTTGTTTACAATCTTTTTGCTGCAGTTGCAAGATTTTAATTTATTTATTTAGTTCATACTTTTAAAAGCAATATATATATTTCTATGCTATGCAGAAGTATATTTTATAATATATAAATAGTTGAAAATGTAGGCACTATAGGCATAATCTAAATCTTATACACAATAGTATATGAGATTAATTATGACAAGTAATTTTCTCTCTCTTTTTGGCATTTTTAATGATTTTTATTTATATATAATAAATTTAAATTTACAATTATATAAACATGTATATACAGGGTGTTAGGTAATAAGCGGGCCACTTCTCGTGGACAGAAAGAGCGAATTAAACTGAATCAAATTAAACGTCCTTTATCGTACTGTAAGTTTCTCAATAATTAATGAGAAATTAATTAATAAAGATAAGAGAATTAATCAGTGTGCATCCACACGATTTGACGAGAAGGAGCAGCCCAACGTTTACGTTACTATGTGCATAGCGAAATATTATGAGAGGAGTGCTTTATAAACAATAACGACAATGAGTGTCACTCATGTATAGTTAATAATTTTTGTTATAAACATAGCGTTCCTCCCAATATCTCGCCGCGGCCTAGCAACGTAAACATTGGGTTGCTCCTTCTCGTCGAATCGCACGAACGCATCTTGATTCGCGTATCTTTATTAATTATTTTCTTATTAATTATTGAAATACTTACAAAACAGTAAAAGACTTTTCGATTCAGTTTTACCCGCTTTAACTGCCCATCACGGGCATCACGAGCAGTAATCCGCTTATTACTTGACACCCTGTATGTATACACACATATAAGATACTTGATACCACATGGTATTTCCAAGGAAATGATTCGATAAACAAACTTGTATTAGGCAGTGTATTACTGTTTATCACACTATTTATTATATTTTTATTTAATTTTGTAAAGATTAAACCTGTATAAACAAACTTAACCTCTAACTACCGGCCAAATATGACATGTGAGCAATAGAGCAGACCAGCGCGATAACATCGTGCACGACGAGCGATATCCAATGAGCGTGCAGCAATGAACAGAACACAGAACAGCTGTACGTTCTGCCGGAGCTCAATAGAGATAACTGGAAATCACTAAAATTCCCCATGCGGATGCATGTCATTGGTTAATCAATTTCCTCTGTAACTCAGTCGATAGCCAATAAGAGAACGTATAAATGTAATATATCGTTTTTTCGCTTTTTATTTAACACAACGATTAATGATAATTATAAGCTATAAACCTTGCTTGATCAATAAGAAACTTATATACGGAAGCACATATCATAGTATGTTGTAATTATCGAGAACTAAGGTAACAAAGGTTCGGCCCCAGTGAAACGCATACTCCCTCGTCTTCGCCAACCGAAGGTTGGCAGCAGTCGGGAGAAAAAATAAAATATACAAATAAAAATGCCTCTAGTAGCCGCATTTACTCCTTTATCTTGGTCTTGGCTCTCGTCCTCACTTTCATCACTCTCGGATTGAATCTGTGTGTATCCCTCTGTTTTTTCATCCTTATGCTGTTCTATACATAAATACGTAATTATTGTGTTATTGTGATCACTTCATAAATATAAAAATTAAATTAAAACTTACCAGTTTCGACATATTCTTCAAAATCGGAATCATCTATAGATTGGGATTGATTTTGCGAAGGAAACCAATCCTCGTCGTCGCTATCTGAAGGCTGGGAACTCTCTACATCCGACTTATCTAATAAATTTCTCAAATACCGATCTCTTTGTTTGTCACGCAGTCGAAAGCGTTTTCTTTTCATTACTCTCACACAGTTAATTTTTCACAGATTTTAATAACTAACGATACGTGTTTTGAAATGTCTTGACTTCTCTCAACGTACTTGCTACGCGCCGCGTGGTCGGCTCGCGCGGAAAGTAGACGTAAATAAAAATATATACACACAAATACATACACGAGCATATACATAGAAAAATATATACAACCTACGAGTCAATATACTTGCTCTAAGTATTTAGTAAGTTTATATATCTGCAAATCTATTATAAAGTCATCATAAGCATTACATTTCCTTGTAGCAAGTATATCTTAAATTATTATTAAGAAAATATTTTTAGCTGAAGAAAATTATTAAACAAAATAAAATAACATAAATAATTGCTTTTCTCGTCTGTAGAACAAATATCTTTCTGTGTGTAATACGAAAGAAACGATTTCCCCACGATACAAAGAATTTATTAACGAAATTCGATAAGTGGGTACCCGGGTACCCCGGGTATTGAACAACGTCGCACATGCCGGGTATTGACATAAGGGTTAAACACATACACATAATACTATGATAAAATAATATATTTAAAAAATGTTTTTTGTTACTCTCATCATCTTCAATTTTTATAATTCTGGAATTTTGATGTTAAATTACGTTAGAATAATTTTAAAAACTAAACTTAAATGTTAGTAGAAATAAAGAAAAGACTCTAGATTTTAATTATTTCATTTAATCTGTTTTTTTTTTTATATAAATAAAACCGACCATATTTCATCAAAATTTGAGATGATTTGTGAATGATTTCTCAAAATAACGAGAAAACGTAGGAGAAGATCGTAATAAATCCGTAGAGTGATCGATCATCGTTAATTGCATAATAGAAGTTGTTTAATTGACTGATCAACAACCGCCTAATTTTTTAGCGGACACTTTGTTGTTTTAATACCTAAGATGATATGAAAAAAAGGGAAGATGGATTTTTCCCAGGAAAACCGACCAAGTTCTGTCTAAAAACGCGCATAAAGTTCCTTCCTTGTAAATTATCCTTGTAAATAAGTAGGGAGATAGTGAGACTTCTAGGCCGGGGTGTTCGAGGGGGGAGCGGGGCGGGGGGGGGACTCTAGCGCCGCGGTCCGGCCGAGGAGTCTGCGGGGAGGGGGGGACCTGCGTTCCCAGCATAGGGTTCGCGGGGGGGGGGAGGGCCTCGAGATCGCGGAGATCCTTGGAAAGGGGGAGGGGGGGAGGGGGATCAGGCGAGCGCGTCGGGGCATGTTCGATAAACAAATGCCGCCTCGCGTCGATGTTCGGCCGATAGTATTTATAAACAGATGTCATTTCACACCTCAGATGCGAGCGAGCGCCTATGGCAGGCGATTAAACCTAATTATTTCGAACACCACTCTCCCTTTCGCTGATAACGCTACGATAGAAAAAATATAGAAACAAGTATTTAAGTAGGGAGATAGTGAGACTTCTAGGCCGGGGTGCTCGAGGGGGGAGCGGGGCGGGGGGGACTCTAGCGCCACGGTCCGGCCGAGGGGTCTGCGGGGGGGGACCTGCGTTCCCAGCATAGGGTTCGCGGGGGGGGGAGGGCCTCGAGATCGCGGAGGTCCTTGGGAAGGGGGAGGGGGAGGGGGATCAGGCGAACGCGTCGGGGCATGTTCGATAAACAAATGCCGCCTCGCGTCGATGTTCGGCCGATAGTATTTATAAACAGATGTCATTTCACACCTCAGATGCGAGCGAGCGCCTATGGCAGGCGGCTATAATTTATGACCTGCGACTAGTATGACGCCGCGGTCCTTTTCACCTTTCTTCGTAGGAAGAGCCGCTTATCGGGGTTTCGCGGCGCCATTCGGTTATGGCGTCGCGCGTTACAAAGGCGAGCGCCGATGACAGGCAGCTAGATTTTATAAACACTAGACGGCATAAGCGCAGCAACGAGACTCAATTTCTATGGCTATCGACGAACGTTGATGACAGAATTTATAAACGAATATCATCTCGCACTGCAGATGGTCGAGCATCGATGGTCGACGTAGGTACTCGATCAAAAATTTTAGGCGACTTAACCGTCGCGGTACGTCAAAAAAACTCCGAGATATATGGGGTAATAAAAAGAAAGTTGGCCTGGGAGTGTCTCTCGGAGACCCCCCGCTGTGCATGTCTAGGGTCCCGATGTCCTCTTTACGCACGGTGTTTAGGACAATTTATAGGTTTTTTGGCGAACATGCGGGTCACAGGTTCACTAGGTCATGTTTTTTTTGCAGCACCGATCGGTTATGACGTCGCGCGTTATTTCCTTCTTTCCTTTTTTTCTTCTTTCTTCCTCTCGAAAAGGACCGTCTTCTCGTTCGCGTTCTCTCTCTTTCTTATTCAATAATTGGACTACATGCCCTTCTCTAAAAAACTAATTTTTTAAATATATTAAATATGTATTGAACCATGCCATAAGAATTTTAATACTTCAAAAATCAAAATATTTTTTTAAAATAAAGAAGCCTAATAATGCAGCTTATATTTAAGTATCTGAAAATATTCTTTAATCTACATAATTATGTATCGCAAATATTTTGATGATTTGTAAATATATTTTATTATATATAATTAAACTATGTAAGGAAGGGGAGAAAGAAAAGGAATAGATATTATAATTATTTAATATTTTTTTCTTTTTTATTTTAAGAAAAAATGTATATCATAAAATTAAAAAAATTTATAAGTGCAATATATTGAGCATGTGGAGGATCTTCACCTGAAACACACAAATGCAATAATGATTAATATAAAGCAATGTTTATTCAATATTTTGTATTGGAAAAACAAGTAATTTACCAGTGTTCTTCTTCTTCCTCTTCAAAGGCCTCCATATCGAATAAACGACGTAATCCGAAAATATCGCCGTCCCCGGAAGTTTCCCAGATTACAGCGTTGTTTTCCTGGTCGTCCGTCCTAAACCAACGCACCCAACGCTGGCGCGCCAAATTTATGAATCCTCGTATATTAATCTCATGCATGTATATAACGCGCTGAAAACAGAATAAACAAAAATTTAAAAAAATGTAAAATTTATGAATAATTTCATACGTACCGGATTGCGAGGGATCCGAATCCTCACCATATTATTTATCTTTATTTCAACTACGGGCAAGTTGCCTACCCATATCCACTGTAACAAAAAAGAATAACAATTAAAGTAATTTAAATCGACCTGACTGGCAATATATATAACGTCTTTTCGATATGAAAAAAAAGAATGATTATTTTAAATATTTAAAAATTATTAAAAATATTTTAAATATACAATTATGTAAACTTACTCCTGCAGCTGGATAAGTAATTTCGATATGGTCTTCTATTCTTTCCACACGTTCGGCCATAATTGTAATTTTTAATATGCAAATAATTTAAAAATAACAACAAAACTTGTTCAAAAAGAAAATCACTAACTTTTGCGAAATTTTCATGAAACACGTCCGAACTGCTCGGGAACTCGACGAGACTGAATTTAACGAAGGTTGCAAAACGAAGCGGGGGTAAAATGTCACCAGAGAAAACAATATGGTAACAGTTTAAAATCGGACAGCCCCTTACGACGAAAAGAAATAAAGATGAAATATGTCTCGCACTACAATGGCGGGCAAGAATACATAGGTGCGTTCTCTGTCGCTCGCGTCCCTTCGCTCGCGTTCTCTCTCGTTCGCATCTCTTCGTTCGCGTTCTCTCTCGCGTCTCCTCGTTCACGTTTCTTTTCTTTATAATAAATAATTGGGAGAATTGAAAGATAATAAACTTTTTATCATATAAACGTTAATTTATTTCTCATGTGTCGCATCGTATACAATATTGTCTAAAGCATAAGCTAATAATTCGCAATCGATAATCGAATTTTTATCAAAAACATCGCGCAAGGTTCTCGCTGCATCACATTTATCGGTTATACAATTTCTTCGTAAAATGATTACAAATTGTTTAAATTTTTCAATTACGCCATGAACATTTTGGCATAGTTGAAAATACACATTCTCGACGCAATGTTCTAGTTCGAACAAGAAGAATACACATGTTTACAACATTTGCATCGCGTATTTTTACGAGTTCTATACGCAGATCTCGAATCAACATTGATGAAGGTGCGGTTGACTGTAAGAGTCGTTCGATATCCGCACGTCTTTCAATTAGCGCTGTCCACGTCGTATGAGCCAACACCATCTGATTTCCTCGGTTATCACCGAGAAGTAGTTCCACAGAGGACACAGGTCCCACGCTAATTCCAATATCCAAATATTTATAAGCCGTTGATGTCAATGCATATCGTCTGCCTAGTATACGAACCGCGCGACGCTCCAACGAGATGCTGTAGAAAAAAATAATGAGATTACTTTCAAAATAATACAATTCGCAAAAAGATATAAAAATATATAGCTCTATAAATTAAACAAAACTTACTTGTTTTCACACGTTGGAGTTTCAACATCGGGAATCGGTACGTAATAATTCATACGTCTACTGCCGCCGTTGCTTCCTTCAACGGAATACATTCTTTCTCTCGGTTATGAGAAGCGGACCGTTCACACAAGCAGCCGATACGAGACTAATCGTATAAAATTAATCGAGTATACGCGGCAATTTCCAAAAAACTATGATGAAGGAGGGGGAAATTAATGTTTCAGTAACGCGCAATCAGAGCTCTGAAATTTAGGAGAGGGGACTAAGGTAGGATTTTTTCTGTATTAAGACGTATACCCCCTCTCCGCATGACATCAACTGTGAAACATGTTCAGACATGTTCGTATAAACCTGATACCCCCCCCCCCCTCGAAGCTCTCGAGTTAGAATTCGTCACGTATACCTACTTATTATTTAATTTTTTTACACTATCGACTAATGGGAAAGGGAAAAGGAAATTAAACATTGTAAAATTTATATTTTTTTATTTAAAAAAATTACATCTCTCTCTGGCGTCGCGACCACCAGTTAAATATTTTTAATACATTTTGCATTGCGCAATTCTTAACATGTTTTCCACATCGCACAGTATTGGTAACATCTAGATTATTTAAAGATTCGATATCTTCGTAATCCGCATCCAAAGTCTCGATGGTTAAGTTTTTTCTCGCTTTATTCTCAAGCAGATCCACCAGCCATTCTCGTTTCTGGCATCCCTTGACGTACACGAGAGTCGGCATCTCGTCGTCATCGTCGTCGTCCTCGTGCTCACCGAGCACGGCCGATGTAATTAAACGTTTCACCATGCTGTACGGCACGTTTCCGTCTTCCCATCGTAATCCATGGTGATTGTGAATCAACCAGGAAGCACATGACTTGTCGAATTTTGTAAGGAGACTCCATGGCATGGGGCATGTAAAGATGTGATGCGCCAGAACAGCCCCGTTTCTCAGCACCGCTACCTCCTTTACGACAAATTTCATCCCGACGATGAATCCTTGCAGATCGACGAACGTTGGCGCGATCATGATGCAACGAAGGAACGATCCGTACTGTATCACATCGCGATACATCTGTCTCTCTTATATCGAAATTTTTATCGACATTACAATTTACGTGAGTTTGCGCACTACGTTTGACAACGGACAGTATTAGATTACGCGGTCATGCAAGATGAGACAATAGGCGGTAGTATTTGCAGGCACGTTCTCTTTACAGTCAAATTCTATTCGCACACCCACGGTGGCGCTCTTGACGGACTCGTTTTGTCGGGAGCAATCGATGATGACGAAAGGTCCAAGCGTCAGGAATGTAGTCAAATTGAGAAACGTATCGTAGCGATCGTATCCGTAATAAGCTTTACGAAAACGCGCGTACATATCATAAAGAAGGGCGTATCGATTTTTTTCAAAATCTAGATTTAAGTCATCGTATGGATAAGATTCAGAGTTTAGATAAAGCTTGATATTGGTCAAGTTACAGTGATTGAAATAGCCAACATTTTGAGCCATGTTATTTTTGCGACCGGTCTGCAGCGCAAAGATAACGTATCGCGGTTTCTCTAACTGAGTCGCAGTCTTGACGGCCCACGAATGCTTGGTCGTGCTCTGCAGCAGGGGGTACTCGTACAGATCCCACGAACGAAAACTGACACTAAGATATCGTCCGCTTCCCAAGGCCCGTAACATGGACAGTTTATTGACCTCGTTTAACGTAACGTGAGGCATTCGCCATTGTACTTTGAACAATTCGATTTCCGGCTCAGTCGTCGGATTTCCTATAATGCAATTGTTATCGTTACGCGCTCGTATCAAAATTAATTCGTGACGAGCGTTAACAATCACGCGTTTGTAATCCTCGCAAAAGCCTAACAATGTGTAGAGCGGAACTCAAAAATTGAAATATCCTTCCGAGCGGGTAGGTGAAATGTCCCATCCAGCATTCCGCAACATCTCCGCCTTGTCATACGTTATCGATACATAGTTCTTGAGAGTACTGGTTATTCCAGCGTTTCTGCTGCGATCAATCTCCACGCCGTTGAGCTCGTATCGAATTTCATCGAACATGAACGCCACGCAATTAGTTACAAACGCTGTCATAGACTCGTTACTCCTTTTCTTTACCACCAATCTTCCTTCGACGTAGAGAAAGCTTTCGCACGGCAACGTGTATAAATCTTGTTGTTGTATGGGTATTCTTATCTCGTCGCTGTGTCCAAACGTCGTATTGGCGTACGGACTGTACGTGTGTGTTTCAATCTTGACGACACTGTCGTCAAAGATCGGTTCACCTCCAATGTTAAGGATATCGACCATGCTTCCTCAGATATTTCGCACCGCGAATCCCAAAGATCGTAGAAATTCAACGTTCGATGCGGTGAGCTTCTTTCTCGTCTCTTTTTTAGCTCCACCGAATGTTGATCGGGTGATATCGTCGACCGCTGCCGTAAAGATATTCTTATCTCTCGCGTGCTCCGAGTCGTTCAGTATGAGCATCTCATATGTCGTCCGTACACTCGCGCGCGTTATCGCTGTCGCAGTCGTACGTGCAATCTGACGGTGATCTCTTCTCCTCGAAAATCAATCAATCGATCGTCCTGATCCACAACGCGAATCGTTAGGTCCGTAATGCTCCGTACGGTGATTGGCAGGTAAATGATCTGTGCCGGCGTTTCCGATATCTTATATCCTGGTGGCACGCTCGGTGAAAACTCGTGTATCGTGTGCACGTACTTGTCGTTGCTGTACGCGCCCGCGGTCACGTTACACTCTACGCGAATGATGTTTACGCTAATGATATTTATCGGTACGTCCGATTCGTACCATTGTCGCGGCTCCAGCACGCGATTCGTTGAAAATCCCAGCAACGATCCAATGTTGTTCGGTTTGTTAAAGTTTACTCTGAAAGCGCACTTGATCTCACTCTTCATCGTATTGTTGTTGGCACGAATAATACACGGATAGTCTTCATCTTCGCCGACGTGTTTCTTTCTCGCGACATTATTGGATTGATCCCGTAAAATGACGCGTCTTAGATACGTGTTTATATCACGCAATTCGTACGATCCTTCGGGAATGGTAATTTCCTTGTCGTCAAAGTAGAATTTATTGTTCGAAGAATTCACGTTCGGTATCGTGTAATAGGTTTCAAAATTTGTCAGGCCGAGCTCGTAATCACCATCGCTCAAGTCCACGGCGGGAAAGTAGCTTACCGCGAGGACGCTACTCTTGCCGGTGAGCGTGAATGTCAGCGACATGTTTGAATGAATACTGAGTTCAAACAGCGCGACGGTCGTCTTTAAATTGATCGTCAACTGTCTGTAGAAAGCGTAGACACAGTTGTCCGCAATTGCTCTGATCGTATCGTTGAAAAGGCATGTGATTGTACTCTATCTTCGTCATGTTGTTCTTTAGATACAGCACCAAGTTCCCTCGGCGGTCGAAGATTGCCAAAACTGTCGAAATATATGGCTTCGATCTCCCCTCTTCGCGTACGCCACCCAGTGAGTACCCGGTCCCTCGGCGTTATCCAAATTCACGATACCACTCTCGTTTCGACGCACTCCCTCTGTTGGTAAGGCAGTACGCATGAAAATACCTCTAAAATATGGAATGCGCATACGTTTTGCCAGTTTTTGTAGTTGTACGTTGGTTGTTACGCCCTTGGGAATTTTCAGTATCTCCGCGACTTTTTTTTTTCTTCTTCGATGCCACTCCTTGCCCGCGTTTGTACGGAGCGAGATAAAGTCCATGACCTTTCATGGCGCGATTGTGACGTTTCAATTCTTCCAGCTGACGCTGCGCGGCTTTGTTATCGTTCACGGCCTTTACGACTCCCGCCGCTCCGCCGACCAACGAGCCAAGAACTCCCAACAACGGTAGAATCGGCAATACGCCGCCTCGTTTCGCCGCCGGAAGTATTCGCCTGTTCGATAATCTCTTCTTCTTCTTCGTCTTCTTTGTTTTCAAGCCCATTCCGAGCTTCGTCTTAGCCTTCATGGCCACCCAGACGGCTGTAGCGGCAGCTCTCTCTCAGAGAGTCGAATCTTTCGCGGTAATGCGTTTTCGCGCTTCCGCAGCGAGTATCTCGTCCGCCGCGTGTCTCTCGGCGAGATCGTTGCTACGCGAATAAGCTATGTCGTGCTCGCGACACGCCGCGTCTAATGGATTGATACCTTGATCGCCTCTCGCCAATCGTTCTTCTAAATGAGTGCCCGGGCCACAAAATTGATAGCCGGGAATATGCAATTCGATCGGAAGTGCGTTTATCGCGCGATTTAACAGGCCTCTACCAATTTTTTTCTTTGACATTCGCCGCAATCCTTTATCATTGGCGCGGGACCGTCGATGTGCGTTCGCTGCCACGGTTGATTGTAATGTTCATAACAGCGACGATAGGTCTGAACCTCTAAATCCGCCTTTATATGTTCCGGAAGCTTGTCCCACACGCAGTGGACGTGATCACCGCACGTTTGCAACAGAACGGCTTTCGGCACAAATTGCAGCTGTTCGGCGCTCAAGCCGCGAATATCGGACGGTCTCGACAGTAGGACGAACATCTTTACTACTGAGCGATTCGCGGTTCCGTTCGCCTATAAATAGGCGTTCGAGTCAGCCAGAGAGTCGGCAGTGTGGAAAAAATGAGATTCGTGCGACAACCGTTGGCGATTCGCGTGACCAATTGCGACGACAGATTACGGTCGATGGGGGGCAACGCGGAGAAACGCAAGCACGGTACGATGTTACCGACTACTATACGCGCGATCATTTGCGGCCCCTCGAATTGCGGTAAAACCAACGTTTTGATAAGCATGTTGGAAAGTCCGCACGGCGTACGTTTCGAAAACGTGTACGTATACTCGAAATCGTTGCAACAGCCGAAATATCGATATTTGGAGAATTTGTTGACATCGATCGACGAAATCGGCTACTTTACGTTCTCCAATAACAGTGACGTCATTCCACCGAGCGACTGCGCGTCCGAACTTCGATTCTTCGTCTTCGATGACGTGGCAGTGCGATAAGCAGAGACGCGGTGAGAGAGTACTTTCTCAATGGGCAGGCACGCGAACGTTGACTCCTTCTATCTTTGTCAGACGTATGCAAAGATACCGAAGCATCTTATACGCGACAACGCGAATTTATTGATTCTGTTTAAACAGGATGATACCAATCTGAAACACATATTCAACGATCACGTAAACACAGATATGTCATACGACGAATTTTGCTCGTTGTGCCACGATTGTTGGCAACAAAAGTACGGATTCGTAGTGATAGACAAGGACAGCGCGCTTTTGAACGGCCGATACAGAAAAGGATTTAACGTGTTCGCGATACCACAAAAGCGATCAGTCGTTGCCGATACCTCGTCGGAGGTGAAACGTTAGCGTTATAGAGACATCGACACTCTGCTTTGTTTTCCCCGCGATGGCCGCGATCAACGGGAGCGAGAATATTCGCGAACGCGAGAAGATCGTGAAAGAGATTGCGAAAACGAGTGATTCGATTCGCAAGAAACTTCGCGCTTTGAAGACCGGTAAGATCGAGAAGGACATTGAGTTGGACACGCACTTTAAGCCCCTCATCGGACCGCTGCAAAAGATCGTCGACAACTCGATCGCGGTGAAGGAGGAGCCGGAAAGCGTCGCTGACGCGGGGATGGAAACGTTACCCGATCAACAGCGCGAAGAGGAGGATGCGATGTCGAGAAAGAGGAGACGAGATAGCTCCTGGTCGAATCGCTTCGGATCGACGCCGCTTAATTTTCTTAAATCGAAACGATCGAAAGTTGCTCCACTAAATGTACCTGCACTGATAACCTCTACACCGTCCGCGGCGACGCGAACCGTACAACGTACAAGTTCCGAATCACTCGCGAGCGATGATGATGATGATGATGATGATGATAATGATGATTTCGAAAGCCTGAACACAAGTAATCTTGAGACGTCCATTCGAAAGCAGTTGCAGACAGCGGAGGGTCGAGAAATTTCTGAAGAATCAAAGCGAGATCACTTGGGTCCGTTGGGCCAAAAGTACATCGGAATTGCTTTGAGCGACAATCAAAATGTTATAGACTACGTGTACGGCGTTCGTTTCGACAACGATGGAATGATGCTCGGCAATAAACGTTTTGACGTGGACAAGGCGGATAACATAATTATCGGCGACGTACGATATATCGGCACACCTGGTCTTTACGAGTTGATCTTCAAGAGTCAACCCAATGACGACATCTACACGGAGGACGATAAGCAAACGTACAAGAGCATCCTGTTGGAGACGAGTGCTCATAAACGCAAACACAATGCGCATGCTCCATTACTGGGCAACAGGGGATACAAGTATAGATATGTAATCGCACCGTTGATATCTATCGAATCCAGAAAGAAAAAATCTGGAAAGGGATTATCCATGCCTCGCGCGATGACGCTAACCGACAATAAGATCGACTACGTGCACTGGGACGACCCCAACGAGCTGGTGGATCGTCTCCGATTGCTCGACGCTTCGCGCCACGCTGGCAACAATGCTCACGACAACGAGATCATGTCGATCATCGAGGAACTTCGCGAAGCCGGGCTTATTATAAATTAAACCATGCGTCGGCGAACCATTCAATCAGCATTGAAATGCCGATCAACAAGTTTGGCATATCGCTCGGAAGAGACGGGGCGGAACCGTACCATCGATGGAGCGGATTAATGAGAAATTTCGTGCGCGATAACGCTCTGTGTCGCACCGTTACGGACTTTGACGCAAGGTCGCGGAAGATTCGCCGCGTGGCGCAACCAGAGGCTGACGATGACGCGGTTAATAAACTATACGTTGATCAATTCTTTAAAATGTTGAGCAATCAACGAAAAGAATCAGACGAGAAGCTGACTGCATTCGAGAAGGATCTGCAAGCGTTACGGACTACGATAAACGAGCTTCGCCATTCGACTATCGTTGAATCAGACGCAACAACGAACAACAATGGACAAACGGTTCAGCAGAAACGACTATCGAAAGGCGGCGAGTGAAGAGAGGCAACGGTTAATTGACGACGGCGACGAACGAAAACGAACGATTCGAGAACGGTTGTCGGACGGCTGTCTAGCGGTTCAAGAACGGTTATCGGACGGTTGTCGAACGGTTCAAAAACAGCTTAAAAAGCGATTACGAGCGGTTTAGAAACAGCTGCGAACTACGCGGAGACAGGAAAGGCTACAAACGGCTAAAGAACGACGACGACGACGACGACGAATGGAAATAAACGGTTAACAAACGGAAATAAACGACTCAGGAACGGCTAACGAGCAGTTATAAACGGCAACAAAAACATGACATCGCTAAAATCCGACGGACGTAAAAATATCGAGAAGCAACGACTCGTTGAGGAACTGCACGCTCCGGCGAGAAGAAATTTTCCCCGAAGACACGTCATAGTGCGAGGGTACGATGACCTGTGGCAGGCTGACATCGTCGAGATGCGTCCGTACTCACGTTTCAACGGAGGCTACCACTACATACTTACCGTCATCGATGTATTGAGCAAGCACGCGTGGGCCGTGCCACTCAAGGGTAAAGGCGGAAGCGAAACAGCTAACGCTGTCGCTGAGATCATTCGACGCAGCGGGAGGTGCCCTAGTAACCTACAAACCGATATGGGGAAGGAATTTTACAACACCGACGTGCAACGTCTCGTGAGGAAACACGGTATCAATCATTATTCCACATATTCGGTATTGAAGGCGTCGGTCGTCGAGCGATTCAATCGCACGCTCAAGAACGACATGTGGAAGATGTTTACGCTCAATGGAAGTTACAAATGGGTCGGCGCCTTGCCGCGACTCGTATCGGATTACAACGCGCGCAAGCATCGAACCATCGGCATGCGATCCGTCGACGTTACCCCCGCGATCGCTGAAAAACTCTTGGCTACCGTATACAGCGCGATAAAAATCGCAGGTCTGGCAAAGTTCAAAGCGGGCGACTCGGTACGCGTTAGCAAATACAAGACGATTTTCGAAAAGGGTTACACGCCGAATTGGACCACCGAGGTGTTTAAGATCGTTAAAGTGCAGCATACCAATCCCGTAACCTATCTACTCGAGGACTATCGTGGAAAATCCGTCGCTGGAGGGTTCTACGAACACGAGTTGCATCGCGCGACTTATCCGGACGTGTATCTCGTGGAGAAAGTACTGCGCAGGAGGGGCGACGAGGTTTACGTTAAATGGCTTGGATTCGATGGATCGCACAACTCATGGATACATAAGGAAAATGTTATTTAATACGTGCTAACTTTTTTTATTTTTTAACATAAAAAATATGTAATATGTAATACATATGTAAAGTGTTTGATATATGAAATACAAATAAAGTATGTGAAATACACACATGTGCAATATATTTATTAATATTCTTTCCAATACTGTAATATAATACTCACAATACGTTACGTTATACTACATACATTCATACATTCATACGTTATACTATTACATACGTTATACGACATACGTACGACATACATACGTTATACTATTACATACATATACTACTACATACGTTATACTATACCATACGTTATAACATATACTACTACATACGTTATACTATTACATACGTTATACTACATACATACGTTATACTATTACATACGTTATACTATTACATACGTTATACTATTACATTTTATACATACAATACACTACGTTTTCGGAGGGGGTATTTGATAATGCTTCCACGGTAACGTATCGGTCGAATCGGGTATAATGTATCGCTTATCGTCATACGGACTCAGAGCGATTTTCGTTTCGTTCACGGTGTACACCTCGTGCTTTTCCGATCTTATGCAAGCCTGCTGTCGCGTCATTTCAATTTCATCTCGCAGACACCGCGTGTAATCGTCGAACGTTATCGACCTGGCTACGACATTACTCTTAACACCTTTAGCCTTTTTCGTATCTTTCTTACCGTCCACTCGCAAGGCGTACATCTTTGCTCTAAGCCCGACGAATTCGGTCATGATCGCACCGTTGTTTTCGTCTTTCATCAAGCCCGGCACCTTCTTGTTCTCGAGCGGTATACCGTACGCGTTGTCGATCGCGTAATCGCTCGTGTCGAATTTAGCGATATCGCGTTTCATGTTCTTGTACACATCCTCGCACTTTACGTGATATATCAGACTGTCCGTATCGGTGTACATAATTCTACACATGTCCTCATACAGGGGAGACATGTACTCGTGATGAAATTCGTACAAACACGTCTTGGATATATCGAGAATGCACATGCCGACGTAAATAGGTTTGTCAAATTTAACCTCGAGTTTTCGAAGTTCGACGGCTATCAGATTTTCCGAAAAAACGGTCCTACTGTGAAAATTTGGTTTCGAGATCAGTGCCTCCGCGCCGTATCTACCGCTCCACTTTGTTAACAATTTTACATTAACGTGATTTCGAACATTCTCCATAGTTTTACCGAAAACCGCGTTGTTCATCAATTTATATAAATTTTTCTCGAAATCGTTTTTGGCCAGTGTTCTAAATTTTGTATTAAGTTCGATGTATTCGCGGAGCCATGGAGATTGAGAGAATTGTAATACGCGATGAATTTTTGTGACGCGAAGGCCGTGGCGCGTGCACTGCTGTAGGTTGCGGTAGTGTATTACATAACGCTTCTTATCGTATAATGTTGCGAGAAGTTTTTCCTGTCGTTTGCCGGGCGGTTTATCGTGCGTTGGACAGAACGGTAGGTCGGCGTGCGCGTCGTGTTTATTCTGCGGATACTCTATGTCGACTTCGAGAATGTAACCCGTGGGCGAATCCAACGCGACATCCATAACATTAAAATCGGTTACGTTTTCGACCCATTGAAAATCCGCATAGGGCAATGGTTGACACATCGCCCAGCCGTACAAGTTGTTTACATCGAAATACATCAGGTATGACGTTGGTTTCGACGAATCATAAGATTGCATGTACCTGTTATTGGCTTGTGCGTATCTGTTTGAACATTGACTCAAACCGCCGCGTATACCACGTTCGATGAACATGACCATATCAATGTCCGTGAGCAGTTCGATCCGCGTATGTTTCAACATAGCGTCCCACGTAAAACCTGGTAGAGTGTAATAATACGCCGGATCGAGTCCATAACTCGCGACGCAGCTATCGCGAAAATTTTCAAACACGTCGGCCAATAACAAGACATCGATCTTTAGATATAAATCGCTGTATTCGCCCAAGGTTCGAACGGAGAACCGCTGCCAGACGTTAACGGCGTGCTCGTAATCGCTCTCGGATACGGTGTCACCTGTCAATGAACTGTAAAACGAGTCGCGCGATGGTAAACACGAGTCCTCCAACTTTTCGACGCAGTCAATGTACTCGTATGGAAATACACCTTTTCGCGTCAGCAAATGAAAATTTTCTGTGGCTAATTCACAAAATTCGCGTTGTAATATTTGCAGTTTATCCTTGCTGAGATATGATGCTAATTTTTCGAGACTTGCGGTGAGAAATTTGTATGAGTCAATGAATCTTAATTTGATGCAATTTTTTTTGTCTTTATCCTCAGTGCTTTTAACGTTCTTCGTAAACGAAATGTATTTTTCTTTGGTAATTGGGAGTAAGTCTACACGTCCTTCGTACGCGGTAGCTATTGTCTTTATTATAAAATGAGAATCATAACCCGATAAATTATGAAATATTACTGGGATAAAGTGAGAATTTTTATAATTCAAGTTACAATTAGAATGCGCGGGACCTCGATAATTGCCGGTCAAGTGACAGTGATCGCGTACTCGCACGTCGTCTGGCTCGAACGGTTTTTCGCACACGTGACAGTGCGTTGCGCTGTTAAACTTTTCCCACTCGTCTCGCGTGAAATCCGCCATGGGTATATTAGCGGACAAGATGTTCTTTACGTCGTGTGCTAAACGTCTTAGTTCCTCGGCGAACCACGCGACGCAATCCTTATCGCGACGAAATCGATACGCGGATAACGAGTCGTCGTACGAGCACCGCACGTAGTATCCTATGCTAAATACCTGATGATGTTGAGACTTGAACGTGGACGTTGTCGAATCCGCATCCGTCTTCTCGAGGGTACATTCCAGGTCGGCGTATACGACATATGGAAGTCGTTCCTTCCTGCTGTGATTCTTAAAGGCCAACTACTTGTCGTTATCACTCGGTAACTTGATCGCGCAGTCGTTCATCTGCTGACAGTCGACGGTGTGGGCTTCCAATTTCTCGCTCGTGTAGAAATAATGTAAACAGCTGCAAAAAGAAAAACACAATTTTTGTAAATTATTAAATAAAAAATAAAATATTCTATAATTTTTATTAAAAGAAGTATAGGTACTCACCGATCGCAAAAATATTTCCGACCACGGTGCCTGCTCAATTGCGTGCTCACGAGGCGGGATAGATTTTTTATCCACGCGAAATGTCCCACGTTGTCGTCTCGCGGGTCCTGCGCGTACAGCAGATTTACGTGCTTTTCTCTCTTCCGGTCGGTGAGCCGTATCGGGAGAACGGTTGGCGTCTTCTCTCCCTCGATGGTATACACATTGACGGATATATCGTTGCGTTGTTCAAACTGTTTAATCTGTTTCAAAGTCATTGGAAACTCAATGTCTTGTAATTTTAATATTTTTGCGTAATGAGGGTACGAGGATTCCCGATATATATGATCCTTGGCAGGATACAGCGCGGCGACCACTGACCACGCGAAGCACGCATTGTCCATAGATTGCACGTTGATCACAGCTTTTTTCGATTTAATTTCTTGCGGTAAATTGATGTAACATCCCGCGCGCAAAGGATTGTACTTGTTCACGTTCACTGTTAAATTGAGTATACGCGATAACGCCCACCCGCTGTCGCGTTCCTGAAACTCCTCGAGTTTCGCTAATGTGGGCTCGATAACGTGTAGCTTGTACCACTCGCGCAGATTGGACCGATCGGACGAACGAAAGAGTTCACTGTTTCTCGTGTTGATACTTTTGTTCGCACGTTTCTCACCCGTCACAAACTCGCCGTTGAACACAGTGTTTATCTTTATACTTGCGTGTCTTTGCATGACGTTTTGCACATGATCGAGCACGATTACTTCAGCATCTTCGAGAAATTTTTGCGGTTCGATGTAATTGGTATTTATCACTGCACCGGTCAATACACGGCTTTCGAACGCGGCATCGATCTCTCGCCAGACGAGTCTTTCCACGTTTTCGTTACCGCTACTACTGCCCGCCGCGTACTCACCACCGATATGTACGAACCGTCTCTGTAATAGAGTCTTTGCACCTTCGAGTCGCGCGATTCTTGCCACTAAAGATTGTCTGTGTCCCGGATTGTCTGTTTCGCGGATTGAGAGCCGCGGACGCTTGGAACGACAGTCTTCTTCGACCTGCTCGATAAACTCATCGCATCGCTGTGCCCATGCTAAATATTCACTCAAGGTAGCGATTTGGTCGGATCCTTCCAACAGGTTGCGTTCCGTTTTATCGATATGTTCCATGTTTTTTAATACTGTCTTTTTCACACTATTTTTTAGATCGCGTCACATTCTTCGATGGAGCACTTGCACGTGACTCGCTTACACGTTGGACAACGTCGACAGAAATATAGAATGGAATAATGTTTAAGCATAAGATTATAAAGACTGAAGAAGGGGACATCAAAGTGCCAATCAATAAAATCATTAAGTTCACGGTCAAGAGCTCTTTGAATCGATGTATGATTAGGACCTATTATCTTATTAAAGATATGTAAAATTGATCTCTGTCTGTTCATGTTTTTCATCACCGCCAATTCGACGCACTTCCCAATGCCTGTGCGAATTTGAATGAGCATAGTATCAGTGAGCATGAGCATATCAGTAATAACTTTATTCGCCCAATAGCGATACTCCTGATACTCCGAATCAAAGTCAGGTTTAAAGTAAAATCACAAAAATAAGAATTATCCCGAGCTTCACAAGCTTCACGTTCTTTTGCCTCGTCCCGCAGCCGCCGATACAATTTCCGTCTCACGTTATCCGAATCCCATTCATAAGGATAATTAATATAGTCGATAGCGACTCTTTGTTTAACGCTGCGTCGATCAGTTCCGCGTATACCTAGTTCGCGATCGCGAAGAAACTGCACCGGTGATGTCACATCCGTTCTTCACTTGACCATTCCATGTTGCGCACATTTATAATGCCCCACTCGCGATAATGTTTTTTTGATCAATTCTTGCAAAATGGGCACATTTTGCATGGATATATTTGGAACAATGGAGTGCGACAATCTCCGCAAAATCGGCCGTTTATTGCGTTGTACGGCTTGCTAACATGCTCTCGATATTCACGTATGTGCTCACCAGTGTCTGGTACAGTGAGCATGCACGAATAACACAGTTTATCCGAATCATATATAAAATAAAAATAAATTGCGCAACACTTCGTATGTCCATCCAGCGCTAAAAATTCGGGACGTGGCATTAATTTATTGACGACTTCTTTATGATCGTTGTCTTCATCACTCAAATAATCACTGTCGTCCGTTAACGCGCGATCCTCGTCTACATCCATATCGAAATTATTGTCCATCTCGTGTGCAAATTGGGCACATATTACGTGGAAATATCATGTACAATGTTTCATGACATCTTGAACAACACCGGGTATCCATCATTCCGCGAAACTCAACGAAGTGTTTTCGACGAGCGTACATGTAATCGCCAAGGTCCGATAGAACATCCATGCACGGAGCACATAGTGCAAGTGCACCACCCGTTGAATAATAAAAATATATTACGCAACGTTTCCTACGTAAATTTTGTGCAGCGATTTCCCAAGGCAGCACCATTCTATCGACGACTTCTTCATGATCGTCGTCTTCATCACTGAAATAGTCACTGTCGTCCGTTAACGCGCGATCCTCGTCTACATCCATATCGAAATTATTGTCATCTTCTTTATCGTGAAAAATATTCCTCTGTATTGAATACTTGGCACAAAAAATGCAAAATAACCGCTATACTTTTTTCCAATCGATGTACCGACGCGTAGACTTTCAAATCACAGACTGTGATTTTGACTCGCTTCATTCTTCCTTATATACTTTTTCTATTGCCTTTTCCTCTCGTTTCAACTAGAGCATCGCGTATCGTTTCTTCTGTTTTAGTGCATGGTGTGCATACACTGCAGAGAAACAATATCACCCATAGAAATTGAGTCGCGTTGCTGCGCGAGACGGTTAAGTCGCCTAAAATTTATGGTCGAGTATCTACGTCGACCATCGATGCTCGACCATCTGCAGTGCGAGATGATATTCGTTTATAAATTCTGTCATCGACGTTCGTCGATATCCAGAGAAATTGAGTCGCGTTGCTGCGCTTATGCCGTCTAGTGTTTATAAAATCTAGCTGCCTGTCATCGGCGCTCGCCTTTGTAACGCGCGACGCCATAATCGAATGGCGCCGCGAAACCCCGATAAGCGACTCTTCCTAGAAAGAAAAATAAAGAGGAGAGACCGCGACGGTTAAGTCGCCTAAAATTTTTGATCGAGTACCTACGTCGACCATCGATGCTCGACCATCTGCAGTGCGAGATGATATTCGTTTATAAATTCTGTCATCAACGTTCGTCGATAGCCATAGAAATTGAGTCTCGTTGCTGCGCTTATGCCGTCTAGTGTTTATAAAATCTAGCTGCCTGTCATCGGCGCTCGCCTTTGTAACGCGCGACGCCATAACCGAATGGCGCCGCGAAACCCCGATAAGCGGCTCTTCCTACGAAGAAAGGTGAAAAGGACCGCGGCGTCACACTAGTCGCAGGTCATAAATTATAGCCGCCTGCCATAGGCGCTCGCTCGCATCTGAGGTGTGAAATGACATCTGTTTATAAATACTATCGGCCGAACATCGACGCGAGGCGGCATTTGTTTATCGAACATGCCCCGACGCGCTCGCCTGATCCCCCTCCCCCCTCCCCCTTCCCAAGGACCTCCGCGATCTCGAGGCCCTCCCCCCCCCGCGAACCCTATGCTGGGAACGCAGGTCCCCCCCCCCGCAGACCCCTCGGCCGGACCGTGGCGCTAGAGTCCCCCCCCGCCCCGCTCCCCCCTCGAGCACCCCGGCCTAGAAGTCTCACTATCTCCCTACTTAAATACTCGTTTCTATATTTTTTCTATCGTAGCGTTATCAGCGAAAGGGAGAGTGGTGTTCGAAATAATTAGGTTTAATCGCTTGAGAAGATCGTAATGCTGTCATTTCAGGAGAAATAGGGAGGATGCTCGCATAAGCAATGGTACCAAAGTCACTCGAATCTCTCGATTACTCTTCCACGATGCATTTTAGAATTGCACGTCGAAGACGCATCATGATGAATGAATTCCCAATGACTCGAATAAATGTTAATCTAAAATGCCTCCAGTTAAATAATCTTATACAGTAATTTTTTGTTTTTTACATTGCGATTTTACTTTTCTCCGTGTAAAAATATCTGTGTATGCAAAAAGATGTATTATTATTTCTTAATTCATTCAATGCTGTATTTATGTGATGGAAATCTAAAATTGGAAGCTATTAAAAAATCAATTTTAATTGTGTAAAAATTAAAAATGCAAGCTATTAAGAAAATTAATTTCAATTTTGCAAAAGTGATTCAAGTCTGATTCAAAGTTGTTTGACTCAATTAATAGTGTTAATACAGTAGATAATAATTTACAATCTCCTGTAACGGAAGAGAGTGTTTATCATGAATTCTGGACGAATGCTAAAAATTTACTTCGAAACATGACATTTATAGATAAGGTAACACATAAAATTCAAAAAAATATCCCAAGTTTAAAAAATTGGTTATTTACTATAGATGGATTTCAAAAAATTTGGAATGTACTTAATAAAAAATATGATTTTAAATCTTTAAACACGCGTTTTTGTAATCAGGATCCATTTGAAAATTTGTTTGGCCAAATTAGAAGTCATGGAGTTCGTAATGTAAATCCGACACCTCGACAATTCGAAGATTCATTCATAACTTTATTGGTGAGCAACATGAAATCTTTTTCAATTAAAGGCGGTAATTGCGAAACTGTACATAGTAGGTAAGCTAGGCCGGTTCTACCCCAGGGATCCGAGGGGGGGTGAGGGGCGGGGGGTATACCGCGGGAGGGGGGAGTACCGCGGGGAGGGGGAGGGGGGAACCGCGTTTTCGGGCGCCGCGGGGAGGGGGAGGGGGGGGGGAACCGCGTTTTCGGGCGCCGTGGGGAGGGGGAGGGGGGAAACCGCGTTTTCGGGGCGCCGCGGGGAGGGGAGGAGGGGCCGCGTTTTCGGGCACCGCGGGGGAGGGGAAGGGGGTACCGCGTTTCCGGCGCCGCGGGGGAGGGGTCCGCGGGGTGAGGGGACCCGCGTTCGCGTTTTCGCCGCGCCGCGGGGTGAGGGGCGACCGCGTTCGCGTTTTCGCCGCGCCGCGGGGAGGGGCGACCGCGTTTTCACCGCGCCGGTACGTGGAATTAAATAAATTTATATTATACATAGAAAATTTGCTTACCACCGCTGGATTTGAATCAGAAACCCCCGGCTCGTGAGTCAGTCACATCCCGCACGGTGTGACACAATATTGATGAATACGTTTTGTATTGTCTATATATGTTACAGTTATTGTTAGCAGTAGAGTCTCTTAGCAGTATAGGCCATAGTCTCTTAATTTTAGACAATAATATATACACTTAAAATAGTTAAAAAGATACTATTTCAAAGCAGTTAAAATTTACACAAAAACACACATAGGACACAGATTACATGGTGAAATTAAATATAATGGGTCTCCACATGACGAACAGAAGAGACCGTCCATTAGTATATAAGGCCTGGTGTCATGTTTACGATAAACGTACAGCATTGAGAATAATCCACTGATTCTCACAATGCATGACGCACAAAACTTCACCTGTCCTGGAGTGAAATAACAGTATGTGCAGCACATCTTTGTCAGAGGATTTAACGCATTAATTTCAGCTTGATTCAACACTCTGAAAATTTCATCCGGAATATCCTCATCAGCCATTTCACTATCATAACATGAATCGTCTGACAATATAGCATCATCATCAACTTCCATTCCTTCCTCTTCATTCACTTCTATTTCTTCAGGCACTTCCATTTCTTCATCGTTTGCTTCAACTTCCATTCTTTCTTTTCCTTCAAACTGCAATTCTTCGAAATCCATTTTATATACACTCTGTTCCACTCACGCGCTAAAATATAAACTTTGGAAAATATCCGAAGTTTCTTTTCCAATCAAATTCGATGTTGAGAAACTCCCGGTTCAATCGAAGATCGGCGATTCCCAATTCGCGACGGATCAAATATCGCGCTACGTCGACGTTCCACATGTTCAATCTGCTACAATTTCTCATGCGCGGTTCGCTGATTTTCACAATCCTGAATTTAGAATTGAGCACCGGTTTGCACAATTTTATGTACTCGTCGCTCATATCGCGTCATGTGCTGTACTCGCGACTTTCGGTCCACGACTACTGAGCATACCCTCAAATTCATCCTTCTATATCCCACTATTGTCACATCGTTTGTTTAACATATCTAATTTCACAATGATCTCAGCATCCGTACGGATGCGCCTTGCGAAAAATCTACGATGTACAGTTTTGCACGTGTGCGATGAAGTCACCGCGAGACACGTATGTTCATGAAAACGATATCGCGCCATTAACTTTCAATGGTTTATCTGTATAACTGCTATTGAACCGCTATCAAACTTCTTTAAAACAGCTATAAAACAACAACTAAAAACAGCTATCAAACAACTAAAAACATCTTTAGAAACAACTAAAAACAACTAAAAAACAGCTATCAAACAACTAAAAACATCTTTAGAAACAACTAAAAACAACTAAAAACAACTATCAAACAGCTATCAAACAACTAAAAACAACTAAAACAGCTTTAAAAAACAGCTATCAAACAACTAAAAACAACTAAAACAGCTTTAAAAAACAGCTATCAAACAACTAAAAACAACTAAAAACAACTAAAACAGCTTTAAAAAACATCTATCAAACAACTATCAAACAACTAAAAACATCTTTAGAAACAACTAAAAACAACTAAAAACAACTAAAAACAACTATCAAACAGCTATCAAACAACTAAAACAGCTTTAAAAACAGCTTTTGAACAGCTAAAACAGCTTTTGAATAGCTTTTAAACAACTAAAACATCTATATTATATTACAAACTATGTGGGAAAAGGAAATAAAACATTTTATATATACATATATAGTTTATTTAAAAAAAAATCATAATTTTTTCTGGTGTCGCGACCACCAGTTACATATTTTTAATACATTTTGTAATGCGCAATTCTTAACATGTTTTTCACATCTTATAGTATTAGTAACATCTAGATTATTTAAAGATTCGATATCTTCGTAATCGGCATCCAAAGTCTCAATGTTTAGATTTTTTCTAGCTTTATTCTCAAGTAGATCCATCAGCCATTCTCGTTTCTGGCATCCCTTGACGTACACAAGAGTCGACGTCTCGTCGCCCTCTCCAAGCACGGCCGATGTAATTAAATGTTTCGCCATGCTGTATGGCACGTTTCCATCCTCCCATCGTAGTCCATGGTGATTTGCAATCAACCAAGAAGCGCATGATTTGTCGGATTTCGTGAGGAGACTCCATGGCATGGGACATGTAAAAATGTAATGCGCCAAAACGGTCCCGTTTCTCAGAACCGCCACCTCCTTTACGACAAATTTCATCCCGACGGTGAAGCCTTGCAGATCGACAAACGTTGGTACGATCATGACGAAACGACGGAGCAATCTGTATCTTATCGCGGTACATCAGTGTATCTTATATCGCAATACCCGCTGATATTGCAATTTACATGATTTTGCGCACTACGTTCGACAATGGACAGTATTCGATTACGCGATCATGCAAGATGAGACAATAGGCGGTAGTATTTGCCGGTACATTCTCTTTGCAGTCAAATTCTATTCGCACATCCACGGTGGCGCTCTTGACAGATTCGTTTTGTCGCGAGCAATCGATGACAACAAAAGGTCCTTCCATCAGGAATGTATACAAGCTGCAAAGCGTATCACTGGAATCGTATCCGTAATAAGCTTTACGAAAACGCGCATACATATCGAAAAGGACGGCGTATCGATTTTTGCCAAAATCCAGATTCAAGTCGTCGTACGGATAAAATTCAGAGTTTAGATAAAGTTTCATGTTGGTCAAGTTACAGTCATCGAATACGCTAACATTTTGAGACATGATATTCTTGCGCCCGGTCTGCAGCGCAAAGATAACGTATCGCGGCTTCTCCAGCTGAGTCGCCGTTTTGACGGCCCACGAATGCTTGGTCGTGCTCTGCAACATGGGGTACTCGTACAGATCCCACGAACGGAAACTAACACTAAGATATCGCCCGCTTTCCAAGGCCCGTAGCATGGATAGCTTATTGATCTCGTTTAATGTGACGTGAGGCATTCGCCACTGTACTTTAAACAATTCAATTTCCGGCTCCGTCGCCGGATTTCCCACAATGCAATTGTTGTCGCTGCGCGCTCGTATCAAAATTAATTCGTGACGAGCGTTAACAACCACGCGTTTGTAATCCTCGCAAAAGCCCAGCAACCTCTTGAGCGGTACGCAAAAGTTGAAGTATCCTTCCGGTATGCTCGATGAAACGTCCCATCCAGCATTCCGCATGAGTTGAGAATCATTATACGATAGCGATACATAGTTCTTGATGGTACTGGTTATTCCAACGTTTCTGTTGCGATCAATCTCCACACCGTTGAGCTCGTATCGAATCTCATCGAACATGAACGCTGCACAATTATTCGCAAGCGTTGCCTGAGACTCGTCATTCCTTTTCTTTATCGTCAATCTTCCTTCAACGTAGAGAAAGCTCTCGCACGGCAACGTGTATAAATCCTGTTGTTGTATGGGTATTCTTATCTCATCGTTATGTCCAAACGTTGTGTTGGCGTACGGATTGTACGTGTGTGTCTCAATCTTGACGACGCTGTCGTCAAAGATCGGTTCACCTCCAATGTTTAAGATATTAGCCATTTCGTACGACGAAACCCAATGATTTCAGAAATTCAACGTTCAACGCCGTGAGTTTCTTCTTTGGCGATCGGATTGTCTCTCTAATTTTGTTTCTCGTCTGTTGCACCTGCTCAGCTTCGTTCAGTACGAGCATCTCACGTTATCGCTGTCGTCTTCGTACATGCAGTCTAACGGTGATCTCCTCTCCACGAAAATCAATCAATCGGCCGTCCTGATCCACGACGCGAAGCGTCAAGTCCGAAATGCTCCGTACGATGATCGGAAGGTAAATGATCTGTGCCGGCGTTTCCGATATCTTATATCCTGGAGGCACACTCGGTGAAAACTCGTGTATCGTGTGCACGTACTTGTCGTTGCTGTACGCACCCGCGGTCACGTTACACTCTATGCGAATGATGTTTACGTTGATGATATTTATCGAAACATCCGATTCGTGCCATTGTCGCGACTCCAGCACGCGATTCGCTGAAAATCCCAGCAGCGATCCAATGTTGTTCGGTTTGGCGAAATTTATCCGATAAGCGCACTTGATCTCGCTCTTCATCGTATTGTTATTAGCCCAAATAATAATAAATGGGTGCGATTCATCTTCGTTTATCGAGACATTATTGGATTGATCCCATAAAAGAGCGCGTTTCAGATACATGTCTATATCACGCAGTTCGTACGATCCTTCGGGTATGGTAATCTCCTTGTCGTCGTCATAGTAGAATTTATTGTTCGACGAATTTACATTCGGTATCGTGTGATAGGTTTCAAAATCTGTCAGACCGAGCTCGTAATCGCCATCGCTCAAATCCACGGCGGGAAAGTAGCTTACCGCGAGATGCTGCTCTTGCCGGTGAGCGTAAATGTCAGTGACATGTTTGAATGAATACTGAGATTAAACAGCGTAACGCCGGTCTTTAAATTGATTGTCAGCCGACTGTAGAAAACGCAGACACAGTTGTCCACAATTGCTCTGATCGTATCGCTGATATGGCGTGCGATTGTACTCTATTACATTGTTCTTTAGATACTGCGCCAATTCTCTCGGTGGTCGAAGATTGCCAAAACTGTCGAAATATATGGCACGATCTTCCCTCTTCGCGTACGCCACCCAGTGAGTACCCGGTCCCTCAGTATTATCCAAATTCACGATACCGCTCTCGTTTCGACGTACACCGCCGATCGGTAACGAGTCGCGCATGAAAATACCTCGAAAATATGGAATGCGCATACGTTTTGCCAATTGTTGCAGTTGTACGTTGGTAGTTACGCCCTGGGGAATTTTTAGCGTCTCTTCGACGTTTTTTTTTTTCTTGAGACTCCCCGTCCGCGTTTGTATGGAGCGAGATAAAGTCCGTGACCTTCCATGGCGCGATTGTGACGTTGCATCTCTTCCAGCTGACGCCGCGCGGCTTTGTTATCGTTCACGGCCTTTGCGACTCCCGCCGCTCCGCCGACCAACGAACCGAGAACCCCTAATAACGGCAGGATCGGTAGGATACCGCCGCGTTTCGCTATCGGAAGTATTCGCTTGTTCTTCTTCTTTTTCTTCGTTTTCAAACCCATACCGAGTTTCGTTTTAGCCTTCATGGCCGCCCAGACGGTTGTAGCTGCAGCTCTCTCTCCGAGAGTCGAATCGTTCGCGGTGACACGTTTTCGCGCTTTCGCGGCAAGTATATTGTCTGCCACGTGTCGTTCTGCGAGATCGCTGCTACGCGAGTAGGCTATGTCGTGCTCGCGACACGCTGCGTCCAATGGATTAATACCCCGATCACCTCTTGCCAATCGTGTTTCTAAATGAGTTCCCGGACCGCAAAATTGATAGCCGGGAATGTGTAATTCGATCGGAAGCGCGTTTATCGCGCGATTCAACAGACCTCGACCTATCTTCGGCGACATTCGCCGCAGTTTTTTATCAACGGCGGCGGACCGTCGATGTGCGTTTGCTGACACGGCAAATTATAATGTATTAAACAGCGACGGTATTGCTGAACCTCCGAATCTGCCTTGATATGTTCGGGAAGCTTATCCCACAAATAATCTATATGATTATAAAACTGCCGTAGTAGAATGACCTTTGGTATATACTTTAACTGCTCGGCGGTTAAATTGTAAATATCGCTGTTATCCGACACGAGCAAAAACATTTTAAAGACTGAGCATCTCAGCTCTACGCGCCTCTATAAATAGGCCAGCTTTCTCGATACTGTTTTTCATTCGTTGTGGAGGGGAGGTAAAATGCGGTTCGTACGACAATCGCGGACGATCAAAGTGACAAACTTTGACGATAGGATACAGTTAACGAAAGAGGTACGCAAACATGGAGACATGCTACCGATTTCTATACGTGGTATCATCTGCGGTCCGTCGAATTGCGGCAAGACAAACGTCTTGATAAGCTTGCTGGAAAGTCCGCACGGTGTACGTTTCGAGAACGTGTATGTGTACTCGAAATCGTTGCAACAGTCGAAATACCGATATTTGGAGAATATACTAACACCGATAGAAGAAATTGGCTACTTTACGTTCTCGAATAACAGTGACGTCATTCCACCGAGCGATGCGCTTCCGAATTCTATTTTTATCTTTGATGACGTGGCATGCGACAAGCAGGATACGATAAGAGAATACTTTGCAATGGGCCGGCACGCGAACGTTGACTCCTTCTATCTTTGTCAGACGTATGCAAAGATACCGAAGCATCTTATACGCGACAACGCGAATTTATTGATTCTGTTTAAACAGGATGGTACCAATCTGAAACACATATTCAACGATCACGTAAACACAGATATGTCATACAATGATTTCAGTAAATTGTGTCATACATGTTGGCAACAAAAGTATGGATTCGTGGTGATAGACAAGGACAGCGCGATTTCGAATGGTCGATACAGAAAAGGATTTAACGACTTTGCGATACCGAAACGTGGTTAGTTGTTGTCGACGCGCCGATTGAACAACGTTATCGCGACATGGACAGCGGCGAGGAGATTAGAGAGCGCGAGAGGATAGCAAATCAAATTGCGAAAACGAGCGATTCGATTCGCAAAAAGTATCACGCCTTGAAAACCGGTAAAATGGAGGAAGATATCGCGTTGGAGAGACACTTTAAGCCCATCATCGAGCCTCTAAGGCAGATTGCCGAAAACACCGTTGGCAAAGAATCTGACGTGTCAAAGATTGAGAATGAAACGGCGTGGGAAGACGAAGAGCCAAAGTTCAAACGAAAACGACCAAACGCCTCGTTTAACGACTCTGTAATGGCTTCAACTCCGGTTACGTTGAAACGATCGATAAATGTGCCATCTAATTTGAGCGAAATAACCAAAATTTTACAACCGCATAAATCGAAACGATCGACAGGTCCATTGAATGAACCACCGATAACCTCCGCGCCTTCCGTGCAACCCACAATGCTCGAATCACTCGCAAACGAAGATGTTTTCGAAACCACGGATGACTCACTCGTGACGTCCGTTCGACAGCAGTTGCAAACATCTGAGGGTCGAGAAACGTTGCGAGATCACTTTGGTCTATTGGGCCAAAAGTACGTCGGGGCAGTTCTGAGCGGCGATCAAGAAAGCGGTATAGACACCGTATACGGCGTTTATTTCAGCAACGATGGAATGATGCTCGGTAATAAACGTTTTGACGTGAACAACGCGGACAACATAATTATCGACGGCATACGATACGCTGGCACACGCGGTCTTTACGAGTTGATCTTTAAGAAATTTCCCAATGACGATATCTACACGGAGGACGATATGCAAACATACAAGAGCATTCTGTTGACGACGAGTGCTCATAAACGCAATTATGATGCTCACGCTCGAATAAATGGCAACAGGGGATACAAGTACACAGAAATAATCGCACCGTTGATTTCGGGTAAAAAAGCTGGAAAAGGTATACCGCGTGCCATGACATTAAACGGCAACAAGATCGACCATATAATTGCATCGTCGATTTCGGGTAAAAAAGCTGGAAAAGGTATACCGCGTGCCATGACATTAAACGACAACAAGATCGACTATGTTCATTGGGACGATCCCAACGAGCTTGTAGATCGTCTCCGATTGCTCGAAGCTTCGCGCCTAGCGGGTCACACCGGTCACGATAACGAGATCCTGTCGATTATCGAGGAACTTCGCGAAGCTGGACTTATTATAAATTAAACCGCGCGTCGGCGAGTCGTTCAATCAACATCGAAATGCCGATCAACAAGTTTGGTATATCGCTTGGAAGAGGCGGTGCGGAACCGTACTATCAATGGAGCGGATTAATCAGAAATTACGTGCGCGATAACGCTCTTTGCATGGTCGCCACCGACTTTGACGCGAAATCGCGCAAGATTCGACGGATAGCGCCGCCTGTAGATGATGGCGATGCAGCCAATAAACGTTACGTGCAGCAGAGCGTGCAAATTTTGAAAGATCAGCAGGATGAAATCGAGAGAAAGATGGCCGCATTCCAGAATAACGTGCAAATTACCCTAAACGAACTTCAAAAGATGATTCAAGATGTAATTGCGAATCATCGCGAATAGATAAGAACGTACATCTGGTCGCTGCGTCAGTTGCGCGTCAGCGTCATGGCTAGTAAGAAGCAATCAACTGAGAAACGGAGGCTGGTGGAAGAACTACACGCTCCTGCGAGAAGAAATTTTTCGCGAAGACGCGTCATAGTGCGCGGATACGATGACCTGTGGCAGGCGGATGTGGTCGAGATGCGTCCATACACGCGATTCAACAGAGGCTACTACTACATACTCACCGTTATCGACGTGCTGAGCAAGCACGCATGGGCCGTACCGCTCAAGGCCAAGAGCGGAACCGAGGTTACTACGGCGATAGCGAAAATAATTCGAGACGGCGGAAGATGTCCGACAAATCTGCAGACTGACAAGGGCAAAGAATTTTACAACGCAAACGTGCAGAAACTCTTGAAGAAACATAATATCAATCACTATTCGACCTATTCCGTAATGAAGGCATCGGTCGTCGAACGATTCAATCGCACGCTCAAGAACGATATGTGGAAAATGTTTACGCTCAACGGAAATTACAAATGGATCGACTCGCTGCCGGGTCTCGTATCGGATTACAACGCGCGAAAGCATCGAACTATCGGCATGCGACCCATCGATGTTACCCCCGCGATCGCCGACAAGCTCCTAACAACGGTGTACAGCCACGTAAAGATCGCTGCTCCCGCGCGATTCAAAGTGGGCGACTCGGTACGCGTGAGTAAATTCAAGACAATCTTCGAGAAAGGATACACGCCAAATTGGACCACGGAGGTGTTTAGAATCATCAAAGTGCAGAAAACTAATCCCGTGACGTACCTGTTGGAAGATTCCTGCGGAAAACCCGTCGCCGGCGGCTTCTACGAATACGAGTTACATCGCGTTGCCAATCCCGACGTGTATCTCGTTGAAAAAGTTTTGCGCAAAAGGGGGGATGAGGTTTATGTAAAGTGGTTAGGATTTGATAATTCACACAATTCATGGATACACAAGAATAATGTATTGTAAAAGTTTATTACAATATAAAAACATATTATACATACAAATGAGTCATTTATTTTCATACATATCTAAATGTATTTACAATTGTATTTTACAATGGTATTTTATAATGCCCCCATGGCAGCGTCTCGGTAGAACCGGGTATAATGTATCGCTTATCATCGTACGGACTTAGAGCTATTTTCGTTTCGGACACGGTGTATACCTCGTGCTGTTTGGATCTTATGCAGGCTTGCTGTCGCGTCATTTCAATTTTGTCGCGCAGACATCGCGTGTAATCGTCGAACGTTATCGATCTGGCTACGACGTTACTCTTAACACCTTTAGCCTTTTTCGTATCTTTCTTACCGTCGACTCGCAAGGCGTACATCTTTGCTCTAAGCCCGACGAATTCGGTCATTATCGCACCGTTATTTTCGTCTTTCATTAAGCCCGGTAATTTTTTATTGGCGAGTGGGATACCGTACGCATTATCGACCGCGTAATCGCTAGTGTCAAATCTAATAATGTGGCGCTTCATGGTGTCATACACATCGTCGCACTCGATGTGATAAATGAGACTGTCCGTATCGGTGTACGTGACTTTACACTTGTCGCGATACAACGGTAACATATACTCGTGATGAAATTCGTACAAACATGTCTTGGATATATCGAGGATGCACATACCCACGTAGATTGGTTTGTCGAACTTCACCTCGAGTTTTCGCATTTCTATTGCTACTAAATTCTCTGAAAAGACGCTTCGGCTATGAAAATTTGGTTTCGCGATCAATGCCTCCGCGCCGTATCTACCCTCCCAATGAGTCACGAGTCGCACGTCAACGTGATTGCGCACATTCTCCATGGTTTTGCCAAACACAGCATTGTTCATCAATTTGTATAAATTTTTCTCGAAATCATTCTTGGCCAATGTTCTAAATTTCGTATTAAGTTCTATATAATCGCGAAGCCATGGAGATTGCGCGAATTTCAATATGCGGTGAATCTTTGCTACACGGAGACCGTGACGAGTGCACTGCTGCAGGTTGCGATAATGTATGACATAACGTTTCTTATCGTATAATGTTGCGAGGAGCTTGTCCTGCCGCTTACCGGGTGGTTTATCGCGCGTCGGACAGAATGGTAGGTCAGTGTGCGCGTCGTGAAGATGTTGCGGATACTCCAAGTCGACTTCGAGAATGTAGCCTATCGTGGAATCCACCGCAACATCCATAACATTAAAATCGGTTACGTCGTCGACCCATTGAAAATCTGCGTAAGGCAATGGTTGACACATTGCCCAGCCGTATAAGTTGTTTACGTCAAAATACATCAGATATGACGACGGTTTCGATGGATCGTACAACTGCATGTACTTGTTGTTGGCCAGCGCGTATCTGTTTGAACATTGACTCAAACCACCGCGTATGCCGCGTTCGATAAACATGACCATGTCAATGTCGGTGAGCAATTCGAAATTGATACGTGTATGCTTCAACATGGCATCCCACGTAAAACCTGGTAGTGTATAATAATACGCCGGATCGAGTCCATAACTCGCGACGCAGCTATCGCGAAAATTTTCAAAGATATCGGCCAACAGCAAGACATCGGTTTTGAGATATAAATCGCTGTAGTCACCGAGCGTTCCAATGGAGAACCGCTGCCAGACGTTGACGGCGTGCGCGTAATCGCTCTCGGATACGATGTCACCTGTCAATGAACTATAAAACGAGTCGCGCGGCGGTAAACATGAGTCCTCCAACTTTTCGACGCAGTCAATGTACTCATATGGAAATACGCCTTTTCGTGTCAGCATATCAAAATTTTCTGCGGATATTTTACAAAATTCGCGTTGCAATATTCGCAGTTTATCCTTGCTTAGATAAGATGCCAATTTGTCGAGACTAGCGGTGAGAAACTTGTACGAATCGATAAATCGCAATTTGACGCAAGTTTTCTTATCTTTATCTTCGGTGCTTTTTACGTTTTTTGTAAACGAAATGTATTTCTCTTTTGTGATTGGGAGCAAGTCTACATGTCCTTCGTACGCTGTTGCTATTTCAGTTATAATAAAATGCGCGTCGTAGCCAGATAAATTATGAAAAACTATGGGAATGCAATGCGAATCTTTGTAGTTCAGATTACAGTTTGAGTGCGCGGGACTTCTGTACTGACCGGTCAGATGACAATGATCGCGTACTCGCACGTCGTCTGGCTCGAACGGTTTTTCGCACACGTGACAGTGCGTTGCGCTGTTGAACTTTTCCCACTCGTCTCGCGTGAAATTCGCCATGGGTACATTAGTGGACAAGGTTGTCTTTACGTCGTGAGCTAAACGTCTTAGCTCCTCGGCGAACCACGCGACGCAATCCTTATCGCGACGAAACCGATACATTGATAACGAATTGTCGTACGAGCAACGCACGTAGTACCCTATGCTAAACACGCGATGATGTTGATATGTGTACCTGGACGTTTCCGGATCCGCTTCCATCTTCTCCAGGGTACATTCTAGGTCGGCGTATACGATAAATGGAACTCGTTCCTTCCTGTTGTGATTTTTAAAGGCCAACCACTTGTCGTTATCGCTCGGTAACTTGATCGCGCAGTCGTTCATCTCCTGACAGTCGACGGTGTGGGCTTCCAATTTCTCGCTGGAGCCGAAGTAGTGCAAACATCTGTAAATAAAGAATTTTTTAAATATATTTTTACGTAAAAATTATTTTTATTATTTATTAGAATGTATACTCACCGATCGCAAAAGTATTTCCTGTGCTCTTTTTTACTCAATTGCGAGCTCACGAGGCGGGACAGGTTCTTGATCCATGCAAAATGTCCCACGTTGTCGTCATGCACGTACAGCAGATTTACATGCCTGCCCATCTTTCGACCAGTAACCCGTATTGGCAAGATAGCAAGTTCCTTGTTTTTTTTCTCGATGCTGTAGACGTTGATGGAGATGTCGTTGTGATCTTCAAACCGTTTAATATGATCCAACGTCATTGGAAACTTAATGTTTGTAAGATTTAGCACCGACGTGTAATGTGGATACGACGATTCCCGTTCTGCATGTCTCTCGGCTGGATGCAGAGCAGCCACCACTGACCATGCGAAACATGCATTGTCCATTGATCGCACGTTTATTACCGCTCTCTTCACTTTAATTTCTCGCGGTATTTCCACAAAACACCCCGCGTGCAATGGATTGTACTTGTTCACATTTACCGTTAAATTGAGTATACGCGACAACGCCCATCCGCTATCACGTTCCTGGAATTCCTCCAGCTTTGCTAGGGTAGGCTCGATGACGTGTCGCTTGTACCACTCACACAGATCGGACTCACGGAAGAGTTCATAGTTTCTCGTTGCGATACTTTTATTCGCGCGTTTGTCACCCGCAACAAATTCGCCATTAAACATTGTGTTTATTTTTACATTGTCATGTCGTTGCATGACGTTCCGCACACGATCGAGTACAATGTCTCTCGCATCTTTGAGAAATTGATGAGGGCCGATGTGTTTGGAATTTATTACCACACCGGTCAGTATACGACTTTCAAAGGCTGTATCTATCTCGCGCCATCTGAGTCCTGTCTCACTCGCGCTGTATCCTGCACCCACATGCACGAAACGTTGACGTACCGAGTCTTTCAGACCTTCGAGTCGTGCGATACAGGCGACCAACGACTGTTTGAGACCGATCGCTAATCGTGGCCGTTTAATTCGGCTTTGTTCTTCCAACGATTCGATAAACTCGTCGCATCGTTGCTCCCACGCGGTAAAGTCTTCCCTCGAATTTAAAAGGGTGGATTGGTCCAACAACTCTTGCTCCATGTTCCTCTTTCTACCACAATTTGTTGCACTCGCGACTTTCAATTCTCGACTACTGAGCGTATCACCCAGATTCGTCCTTCTATATTCTACTAATGATGCATCGTTTGCTTTTATCATATCTAATTTCATCTCTGTATCCGTACATTTGCGCCTTCCGAAAAAATCTACGATTTGCAGTTTTGCACGTGTGCGATGAAATCATTGCGAGACACGTATGTTCTTGAAAACGATATCGCGCCATTGACTTTCGGTGATTTGATCTGTATCAATGCAGCAGCCGTACATCGGCGCTATTTGCAAAATTTGCAGTTTTGCATGTGTTCGATGAAATCATCGCGAGACATGTATGTTCTTGAAAACAATAACGCTCCATTGACTTATGCGAAATTGCAGAATTTGCAGTTTTGCACGTGTTCGATAAAATCATCGCGAGACACGTCGCGACATGTTCTTGAAAACAATAACGCTCCATTGACTTATGCGAAATTGCAGAATTTGCAGTTTTGCACGTGTTCGATAAAATCATCGCGAGACACGTCGCGACATGTTCTTGAAAACAATAACGCTCCATTGACTTATGCAAAATTGCAAAATTTGCAGTTTTGCACGTGTTCGTTGAAATCATCGCGAGACACGTATGCTCTTGAAAAAAAAATCATATTTGATGCCCGATAAGGTAATCTCATGACGAATGTTCTTGACAAAGTTATCACATTTAACATATATGTGGTGGTGGTCACCATGCAGCAGCCATACATTGGCGCTATTTGCAAGATTCGCATTTTTGTACGTATAAATGGTCTGCGAGGATTCTAGCGCGCAGTCGAGGGTTTGAAACGGCATGCTGACACTGTGTGAAAAAAATATGGACAACGCGGGAACAGACAAACGTTATTGTTCATCGATGGTGCGTTTGCTTCGTGACAGAGAATTAGCGATTATTACGAATCGTGCTCACTCGCACTAACAAGTGGTGCCCAACACATCATGCATTGCAGAGATATCATATTACTGATACAAGTGAAGTGCATCCGATTTGGCCTATTAACTTTCAGATTGTCATGTGTCGTGGCAGAATTAGCGATTATTACGTATCGCGATACAAGCCTGACGATGATGAGTATGGCAATGATATATATAATGGCCATCGGGATGAATACTTATCTGAACCACGCTCACGACTGAAATGTTTAGCGGGTCATAGGTATTGTCATTATGTAGATGACCTTTGTGAGGTTATCCCTGATACGCAAATAGCAATCCGCTACATGGAGCGGTGTCCTCAGCATCGTATCAGGGAGCCTATTTGGATTTGGGGAACATACATTTGGACAGAGGATGGTGATTTATTTAGTGCTACACGTGACAGGTAAAGTGTGACAAAGGGTAGCGAAATGTAGTGTAGAGTTATTTTTAATATATTTTTTTCTGTTTAGTGCCCCCTATAAGTCCCATTATTGAGATAGAGATAGAGGTGTGGTGGCGGGTGCGGATCTGCAATTGAAATGGCATGCTCGCAGCAGCAGCCTTACATTGGCGCTATTTGCAAGATTCGCATTTTTTGTACGTATAAATAGTCTACGAGGATTCTAGAGCGCAGTCAAGAGTTTGATACGGTTCAAGTACGTCGCAAACAGCCTCCAGTTACGATGAACACTTACGGTGCGAACTACTACGTTCCAATTCAGGATGAAACGTGCGAGAAACAGCACAATGAGTAAGTACCTCTAATTTTCGTATATGCTTGTGCAAAAAAAAAATCTTTTATAAACATAATTGTATTTTTTCAGTTTTGATAAACCCCGCTACACGCCTCGTATTTTGGGAAAAAGATTTGCCTTGACATCGACAGCATATAAATTTTTGGATGTTGGAATCAACGCGGGACCTATGTCCTCTGTGGATATACTTATTGGCGATAATCGAGGCAATCGAATAATTTTGCCTCATGCAACGTGGGTGACATTCATCTAAAAACGTGCAGATATTCAGCGACTCGTGCAGTCACCGGCGCCTTCATCGCTAGCGTTTCGAGATCTGGAGCTCGTTAAAATACGTGACGCAGATATTGTAAAGTTGACATCGTGCGACACCAGCTTGTACATGAAACCGTCAACCGTACTCTTCCTATTCGAACTAGAACATTGCGTCGAAAATGTATATTTTCAACTATGTCAAAATGTTCACGGCGTAAGTGAAAAATTTAAACAATTTGTAACAATTTTACGCCAAAATTGTATTACCGATAAATGTAATGCAGTTAGAAGCTTGCATGAAGTTTATGATAAAAATTCGCTAATAGATTGCGAACTGTTGGCGTATGCTGCCGATACTATTGTGTATAATGCGCTACATGATAAATAAATGCATATAATATGATTTAAAAAGTTTTAATTATTTTTCCTTTTCATTTACCGTTCCCTGTCATTAAGCTGTCTTCGTTTATCGTTTAATTAAATGTAATATTAAAAATTAAATATTAAGATCTAAACGATTAAATATCGTCGGCGAAGAAAAGATACGCGATCGTGAGCGAGAACACGAACGGGAGCCGGGAGCCGGGAGCGAGAAGACGCGAGCGAGAACGCGCGAGGGAAAGAGAACGAGAAGACGCGCGCGAACGGGGGAGAGGGATCGCGCGCGACCGTGAAGACGCGCGCGAGCGGGGGACGGGGGGCGCGAGAGAACATCTACGAGGGGGAGATAACGCGAGCGGGAGCGTGCCGTGTGACGTCACGCGGACCGACGCGGCCATTGCACGCGGACTCCGCGGCGCGGCGAAAACGCGGTCGCCCCTCCCCGCGGCGCGGCGAAAACGCGAACGCGGTCGCCCCTCACCCCGCGGCGCGGCGAAAACGCGAACGCGGGTCCCCTCACCCCGCGGACCCCTCTCCCGCGGCGCCCGAAAACGCGAACGCGGGTCCCCTCACCCCGCGGACCCCTCCCCCGCGGCGCCGGAAACGCGGTACCCCCTTCCCCTCCCCCGCGGTGCCCGAAAACGCGGCCCCCCCTCCCCTCCCCGCGGCGCCCCGAAAACGCGGTTCCCCCCCTCCCCCTCCCCGCGGCGCCCGAAAACGCGGTTCCCCCCCTCCCCCTCCCCGCGGCGCCCGAAAACGCGGTCCCCCCCCTCCCCCTCCCCGCAGTACTCCCCCCCTCCCGCGGTATACCCCCCGCCCCTCACCCCCCCCTCGGATCCCTGGGGTAGGACCGGCCTAGCTTACCTACTGTACATACATGATAGCTTCATGTTGTTTTCGCTAGAAAAGTGTTTGGAAGATAATCTTTCAAATGCTGAGGTGTATGATGTTAATTGCGAAAACAATGATGAACGTGACGAACCACATGAATTGATAAGTAATGTAACTGTTCATGAAGAATCAACCGTAGATTTTGTATCAGAATATTTACAAGAAATTATTACTGCTATTTTAAAACAATTCAATTATTGTAAAGAATGTAATACCTGTTTGACATATAGTGAATTTCCAATTTTCGTAAAGTAAAGCACATATTAAGCAGGCTTAATAAATTGTTACAAACGCGAGCTCATCGACGAGATATTTTAAAAATATTGTTAGAACATTTTGACAATTGGCATGTTAAAATTGATTGGTATGATTGTGTCGAGCATCATAATAATGCGTTTAAAACGATGATACAAATAATTAGTAGCAAATTCTTGATTTGGTGGTGCAAAAAAAATATACTTATATGTAGTATTAATGAAGAAAATACTGAATCTAATTGTGTACAGGTCATTATAAAAATGAAAAAAAGGCGAGAGATGTTTAGAGAAAAAAAATGTAACAGAAAACGCATGTCAAATGACTATAAACAATGTATATCCAAAAAAATTAAGAAATAAATTCTGTCATTTATTGTATTTACTATATGTATTAAATTTCTTTATTTATTACTATAAATAATTTTTAGAATATTTTGTATGTATGTATGTATGTATTGTCACGACTTTTTCACTCCCGGAGCGGTCCGGGCGTGTGCCGGATCAAAAGGAGAAAGGAGAGCGGGATGGTAGGCCTCTCCGGTGATTCTCTCGCACCTCCGACACTCCACGAAACGATTTTAATGTTGGGCGAAATCGCGAGAAACCAAACGAGACGCGAAACGAAATAAGTCGATGTGCGAGAGAATGGCTAGCTCGACCTAATAACAGGGCGGGGTTGATGAAGGGCAGCGCGGCGATATTCGGCGGGGTGACGCCTAATAAATAATGCCGTGAACTCAAGCAATTAACAAATAAAGGGTAACATTTATTCTGTAGTAATCCTCGGATGAACAGTAAATGCCAATTCGGCTTCCTTTAATCGAACCAAAACAATTAGGTGGTTGATAACGCGGGCGTCAGATTTTTAATAACCAAATATGATAACGCGGACGCCAGAAATAAACGGAAAATTACGTGAACTCAGTAAACGCGCGGAAGGCGCCGTTAGTAAGCAAGATAACGCGAGAAGAGAACTAAACTTACAAAATCATCGAGATCATAGAATTTCACAGATAATAATAGTAGAATATTACGCGGACAAATAATATAGAGTATCGGTAAGAATTACGACCGAATACGACGTAACTGGAATAAACGCGAAATAATAGCGCGAAATGCCGCGAAATGATAGTGCGTCACGCTCGGAGCGCGTGAGCGCAAGGTCCAAACCCGTGCAGGGATTCTGTCGCCAAATAATCTTAATCTAACGCAAGTAATAATCTTAATCTAACGCAGAGAATGAACGTGACGCGAGTGACGTCCCAACGCAAGAGGGAACGAACGCCAGGTGTGATATCGCCGAGGACATCCTAACGCGAAGAATAAGGCGCCGAGGCGCTCGACGTAACGCGAAATACTACTCTAACGCGAGGAAATATGCGGAATTACCGCAAGCAATACTATAACTAACGCGAAATTACGGATTTGTCCTAACGCAGGAAACCGAGACTAACGCAAGTGATTCTGATCGAACGCAACACACGCGATCGTCAGCGATAGTCCAACGCGAAAAATGATGCGCCGAGGCACTCGGCATAACGCAAAATACTCGAATTAACGCGAAAAAGATGACGGCATTACCGTGAGTAATAACGAGACGCAACATTAGGTCGACGCGAATGGTATCTCGACGCAGCCGATATCGCGAGGATAATCTAAGTGTCTGGACGCGAATCGCAAGTAACGCAATTAAACCAACGCGAATAACCGTCTGATGCAATTAATATCGCGTGCGGAATCCAAGATTCGACCGGGCGAAATACTACGCACAACGAGACACGCGGTCGTGAACGCGAGGGGCGCGAGAAATGGCGTATTCGCGATATTGAACGTCGTCATCGACGCGCCTACCGCGATCTCCAGGAGTTCATAGATTTCGAGCGCGATCCCACGGCCACGAGACCATTCCGGTGCCCCTCGCTCTCGCTATCGATCGCTAAATACGCCTTGTCGGCGAATACGCTAATTATCGCGAATATTCCCGAGCGAGAGCGCGACCCGGGGAGCGGTGTCGTGGCTTGACATAGAACATTACCGAGGCAACCTCACCGTAGGTTGATTCTCTCCCGAGGATCTTCGCCGTCGTCCCAAGGGTCGGAAGAGTAGCTGCTAGGAGTTCGACAAACTCCAACATATGAAATGCCGAAGTGCAAAACACAAAATTACCGCGACTTAAATCGTGCGTGTTTCGGCTGGCGAGGACGATCCAAGAATGCTCCCGAATTTTCGCTCGATGGCGGAATCGATAGCGCGCCCCACCCCGGGCGTACGCGGCCCCGCGACGTTAGAGCGCGGACCAATGAGGGGTGAGCTCGCAGGCTCGCGGTGTATCCTCGCGCAGGGCCGTTAATCACGGCTTTTCGCAGGGCGCTCAACGGCCCTTCGTTCGCGCGGCGATTTTCGGGATCCTTCCCGGCAGCGGACGGGACGTGATTGCCTCCGCTTTCCTCCCTTTTTCGGTCCGGGAACGGTGGCCAACCATCCCGGAATCCGGTCAGTAGTGTGAGGAGGGCAGGTGAGCTGATTTTGCCCCGGCGTCCCGGGGCCCTGCCATTATGGGTCCGCCCGCCGCTGTGTCACGCGCCGCGCGCGTGTTTTTCTGCGCTCCGTCGCGGCCCGCGAGTTGTCGCTTCGATCCGCTTTCCGTCGTCCGATTTCTCGTCTTTGTCCTTTTCGTCGACTCCGCTTTCGCGTCCTCTGCATCCTCTCAGGAAACTCCGGGTCTCGGCTCGGTGAGGCGCCGCGCAACAATACAATATAAAAAAAAAGGATCAGAATACCGTAACGCAATTATAATATGCCCCTGGAGATCTCGCATCGATTCGTTGAACCGTCCTCGGGCGTGAAAAAGGTCGCGAAACCCGCGTCTTGTGACGGCGGCGGGGCGCTGCCACGATGCAGCGAAACTGCAACGTCACAGTATGTATGTATGTATATATATATATGTATGTATTGTGTTATGTATGTAAGTATGTATGTAGGGGAGACCGGGGCTAAAACGTCTACGGGGTAAATACGTCTAATCAAATATCTCGGAACCTGTATATTGTGCGAACTCGCTATTAACATTGTAAACGCTGCTTATAGTACCCATGTGACCAACGGAGTTTCGGCAGGTTACCTGCCGTGTTATGATTTTTACGAGGGCAAACGTGTTTTCGGAAGGTGAAAGTTACATTTTCTGCGCGTGGAAACTTTGTAATATCTGCAATGATATTTGCTTTCCAAATCTCGAGGTACGTGATTATAAAGAGTAATGCATGCTGAACACGAATCCAGTGTAGTTTTTTCATTATCGTTGATGTCTAATATTTCGTGGGCGATCAAACCTGAAACTTGTGTTTGGGGCTAATCGGTCAGTAAGCAGTCCGGGTGCATTTCCAAGGGAATTTCGGGCTCACTGCATATGAAATATGGATGAGACGGGAATTACAACCGTTCAGACACCGAATAGAGTCATCGGACGTCGAGGAGTGAAACAAGTCGGGCGAGTGACTTCTGCGGAAAGAGGAACCCTTGTAACTATTTTTTAATAATGTTTTGCATAAAAATTTTATATAAATTTTTATATTTTTCTCTTAAAAAACAATTATTAAAATGTATCCTATTATTTTTTAGAATTAGATGTACGTATATGTATTGAAAATGCAGTGCAGACTGTTATACCCCGGCATTTTTGAGATTTCAATTTTTCCACCGTTGTCGTTTTTGCTCTATACCGGTTAAACAAAGCGACGTAGACAAAAATTTCCTATATAAATTTTGTAGCTAAAGGTTCACTCTTTACAGTGGTATACCACATTTAACTACAATTATTTATTTTGTTGTTAAAAATCGGCACCGAAAAAAACGGACTGTTTAGCCCCGGTCTCCCCTATGTATATATATATATATATATATATATATATAATTCTTGAAAAAAACTCAAAATTCAACTGTTGATATCTACTGAAATAACGTCCATAAAATTCTGAAAAAAATTGAGAAGGAACCTATCATTCAGTACAATAACATACTGCAAAACAAAAGAAATCGGTGAATGCGAGTGAAAAAAAAAGTTGAGATCCCATGGAATACCCCATATTAACATAGGATTTATTTTACACGTATTACAAAGTGGCGCGCTTCTCTTATCGCTCTGATGGACAGAGAAAGACAAAAGTAGTAGACAGTAGTCGCGAATGCGTAATATAAAAAAATATACAGTCGACAGGCGCGCTCTTATGCGGACTCTATCAATTTTACATATCGTAGGGTGTCAGCACTGTTTCTGACTAGTGAGCGCTCGCGTAGGTGTAAGTATCCAGGTGTTGCTTGGTACATCTTTTGATATCACCACTGCATTCAACACCCTGCCCTGGCCCGTGATAGGGAGGGCGCTAAAATACCACAATGTCCCTCCCTATTTAATACGGGTAATATTCGATTACCTTCGGGAGAGGAGATTGGCCTTCCTAGACCGAGACGGTATATGGAGGGTGAGGTTGATGACCACAGGGCTCAGTGCTGGGCCCATTGCTGTGGCTCCTCGGGTATGACGCTGTGTTACGGCTTGCCCTTCCCCCTGGCTCCTGGGTTACCGGGTACGCTGACGATACCTTCCTGGGAGTCGAGGGGGAAACCTGGGAGGAGGCCAGGAATTTGGCCAACACAGGGGTGGCCTGCGTGGTGCGCGCCATCAAGGGCCTTGGGTTACGGGTGGCTCCCCAGAAATCTCACGCGGCCTTTTTCTACGACCGCCGGAGGGGGAAGCCACCCGAGAATATGGCCCTGATAGTTGATGGCGTCCGCGTCCCCATTGAGACCAAGCTTAAATTGCTTGGTCTTTGGCTGGACGGCACATGGAGTTTTGGCGAGCACATAGCCCGCGTTGTCCCCAAGGCTAAGGCGGTGGCCAATAGCCTATGCTGCCTTATGCCTAACCTGAGAGGGGTGGGCAACAGTGCTCACCGGCTCTACGTGGGAGTGATGCATTCAGTCGCCCTATACGGGGCCCCGATCTGGGCCCCGAAAATGATGGTCACCGAGAGCCTGAAGGCGCCTATGCGTCGGGTGCAGAGGCAGGTGGCCATCAGAGTGGCTAGAGGTTATCGCACCGTCTCCCACGCGGCGGCCTCGACCCTGGCCGAGATTCCGCCCATTGAACTCCTGGCTGACAAGTTTGCTTATGTGTTTTGGCAAACACGGGAGGTTCAGGCGGGAGGGGTGGTGATCACGGCCAGGGTCCGAGCGGCGATACGCCAAGAGGCCGCGATGGCCCTCCTCGCCAAATGGCAGGAATATCTCGAGGATCCGAGATTATCGGGCAGGAGGGTCGTCGACGCCGTCCGGCCTTGCCTGGATGACTGGGTCACCAGGCGGGGGCGCGGTTTGACTTTCCACATGACGCCGGTGCTCACCGGGCACGGCTGCTTCGGTGAGTACCTGTGTCGAATAGGAAAAGAAGGCACCACGCAGTGCCACCACTGCGTAGAGGAGATGGACTCGGCGCAGCACACGCTGGCACACTGTTCAGCGTGGACAGAACAGCGCCGATCCTATGCTCGGTCGTGGGGCAGGATCTCTCCCTCCCGGCCATAGTGGCACCGATGGTCGGGGGGGAGGAGAAGTGGCGCGCTATGGCGGGCTTCTGCAGCTCCGTCATGGCCGTCAAAGAGGAGGCAGAGCGGATCCGGCGTGGAGAACGACCCGCGCCGGATCAGGCCGCCGCAAACGCGGATGACGGGGTCTTCGTGCGCTCTCGGGAACCGCCTCCCCGCCGCCGGCGAGGACGGAGGCCCTAGGATCCCGCGCTCCAACAATTAGGGGCCGCGGGATGAAACAGATAATAGGGGTGATGGGGGGGAGAGCACATTCTCCTCCCGGTAAATCCCACCTCCCCTACTCCCTCTCCCCTGCTAAGGAGAACTTCGGAGCTGAGGAGGAATGCTCTGAGTGACGAGCACAGTTCTGCCACTCGGGGCAGACATTAATCGTCCAACCGACGATGGACGAGTCATCGAGTTTTATAGTCCGCGAGAGAAGAATGGTGGGCGGTGCCTCTCCTCCACTGGGGGAGCCCGCCTGAGCCCTGTTCTCTCGAGGACAGTGGGGGTCGGGATTCGGGCGGGGATTCCCGGATCCCGATTCAGCCTCCACACACCGAGGAGGCGCGACGGAGAGAGGTGGTGGCCCTCCCCGTCGCAGTTAGATCTATAATCCCGTTAAGGGATTCCCGGGGGTTTCGACCCTCGGGACGGGAAAGGCGCGCGACGAGCGCTGGACGGCGGGTGTCCCGGAAGTCATGATTCAGTTCGTTCCCGGGACACCCGCCACAACGTCGCAGAAGGCCACTCGCGGGGGTTTTAGTGGGTAGGCTGCGCGCGTTCGTCGCCCATAACGGCGGGCGTGCGTAGAATCCCACAGTCCCCTCGTCCTCTCCCCGGAGGCGAGGCGGTCTTCCCCTTCGGGGGCTACTGGGCAAACCAGACTCTTTACGGGTCTGGGATCCCAGTAGTGGAAGATTTCCCCCGCGATAACAAAAAAAAGGTGTAAGTATCCAGATGGCGGTCATTATAATCTCCAACAGGTGTAACCTATAGGCCATTCAAAGGCGCACTATTTGTGGCCGAGCGTACAAAACCACATGTTAAATTTATTTTTTTTTCAACAAAATTTACACATGTTTTTAAAGCAACAATAAATATGTGTAAAAAATTTCAAGAAGAAAACTCGAACAATTTTAAATTTATTCTATTCTAAAAGTCACCCCCAAAAACAGAATTCTATACAAAAATACCCCATTAACTGCAAAATAAAAGTTTATATGAGGTATTCCATGGGATTCCATGGGAAATCCATTCCATGGGATTTCAACTTTTTTTTTCACTCACATTCACCGATTTCTTTTGTTTTGCAGTATGTTATTGTATTAAATGATAAGTTCCTTCTCAATTTTTTTCAGAATTTTATAGACGTTATTTCAGTAGATATCAACAGTTGAATTTTGAGTTTTTTTCAAGAATTGATTTCAAGAATTTTCGGAAATATTTAACTCAAAAGTTCTTCTATGTAAAAAAAATTTGTATACATGAAAAATGTTGGATTTTTTTGTACTTTGAGATGGTAATTTTCATTTTTTACCATGTTAATTTTTAGTACTTTTTTTCATGAAAAACGAATAAAAAATTAATTATCTCAGAAGTGCCATGCTCAATTGAGCTAGTTTTTTTTCTTTAAATACATTCAGTCGTGTGTAATAACGTGTTAAAATTTCAAAATGCCAAGACTAATAAAAAAAAAGATATGATTTTTTTCTTATGAATTTTTCACATAAATTTTTTTTAACTCGACTACTTCCCGGCAAAAAAAAGAATTAAACTTTTGAGGTTTCAGATTAGAACAGTATATGAATTATCTTTTTGATAGAAATGGAATTCTAAGTACATTTTTCAATTTTTTCGAAATCCCTGAAGAATAAGTCAATTTCTAGAATCTGAAAATAAAAATTGCTAATTCTGAAATTTAATTTTTTCCACTTATTTAATATTCGTCTTTGATTGAATTTGTATCAATTCTATTTATCAAATTAACTCTGAATTCGGTTAAATGCTTTTTAAATAACTTAATAATAATTATCTTAAGTGAAAATATTCTTAAGTTTTTCATAAAAATTTTACTTCAAGACTATCTACTAGGGGAGACCGGGACAAACTCGACACAATTTTTTCAAAGGCAATTTTTAACAATTAATTAAAACTTTCAAGCAAATCTAATGGTACACATTTAAAGAGCGTTCCTTCAGGTACAAAATTGCTTAAGGAAATTTTGCTGTACGTCGCTTAGTTTTGCCCTCAGGAAAGGAAAAGTGACGCGAAGACAAATTTTTAAATTAAAAAATGCCGGGGTAAACTCGACACTTTGCCTGATCAACACAATTTGATCTGGAATTTATTTTTTATTGTCTGAAACTAAATATACATTTGTTTCAGCATTTAACCGAATTCAGAGTTAATTTGATAAATAGAATTGATACAAATTCAATCAAAGACGAATATTAAATAAGTGGAAAAAATTAAATTTCAGAATTAGCAATTTTTATTTTCGGATTCTAGAAATTGACTTATTCTTCAGGAATTTCGAAAAAATTGAAAAATGTACTTAGAATTCCATTTCCATCAAAAAGATAATTCATATACTGTTCTAATCTGAAACCTCAAAAGTTCAATTCTTTTTTTTGCCGGGAAGTATAGTCGAGTTGAAAAAATTTGTGAAAAATTCATAAGAAAAAAATCATATCTTTTTTTCTATTAGTCCTGGCATTTTGAAATTTTAACACGTTATTACACACGACTAAATGTATTTAAAGAAAAAAAACTAGCTCAATTGAGCATGGCACTTCTGAGATAATTAATTTTTTATTCGTTTTTCATGAAAAAAAAAGTACTAAAAATTAATATGGTAAAAAATGAAAATTACCATCTCAAAGTACAAGAAAAATCCAACATTTTTCATGTATACAAATTTTTTTTACATAAAAGAACTTTTGAGTTAAAAATTTCCGAAAATATCAATTCTTGAAAAAAACTCAAAATTCAACTGTTGATATCTACTGAAATAACGTCCATAAAATTCTGAAAAAAATTGAGAAGGAACCTATCATTTAGTACAATAACATACTGCAAAACAAAAGAAATCGGTGAATGTGAGTGAAAAAAAAAGTTGAGATCCCATGGAATACCCCATATACTAACCTTACGCTGTATGCGATACACGCTTAATTTTCAATTTCAATTTGTTATTTAAGGCTCCTGGGTAGTCACCGCGGCCATATTGAATTTCTTGCTATCGAGGCGAAAAATGACCCTATTTTGTCGTTTGTGGCATTCTCAAATAAAAAGACATTTCAATAAAAAATCACTACAGATTGTTTCAGAACACTTCTAAAATTGACCGAGAACTATTCTTTTGAGGAACCTCGACAATAAACAAACAACCATAAAACGAAGCTTAAACATACGGTAAAACAAGCCGTTTGACAACTATCGAAAGGAGTGGAAAATCCCAGACAGCACAGGATATCCTATGGATGTCCGTTTTATGTCCATTTCTTGTCGGGATGTCCATGGACCTTATAAAGATATCCATAGGATATACATTTGTGGACAGTCTAGGAATATCCCAAAATGGACAAGTTTGTATATCCATATGCTATCCTTATTTGTACTCGCTCTCTCATCTATGCCAACGCCATCTGCATATAATTCCGATCCCGATCGCCCAATCAGCAAAGAAATGTTTTAAAAAAAAAAACTAGCACAGTAAACAACTGTGCCGCAAACACGTAGAACTACGTCTACTGCACAGTATGGGCACAGCAACAACTGTGCCGCAATCAACACGTAGCACTACGTCAACTGTCAATGATGATGATTGACGTGATCAAGGAAGGCCAAGGCCCACACCGGGATGTAGCGCCGAGTTCATCATCAGTGACAGTTGACGTAGTTCTACGTGTTTGCGGCACAGTTGTTACTGTGCCTGTTTGATTTATATTTTTGTTTATTTTTTAAGCAACAACGTAGAACTACGTCAACTGTCACTGATGATGAACTCGGCGCTACATCCCGGTGTGGGCCTTGGCCTTCCTTGATCACGTCAATCATCATCATTGACAGTTGACGTAGTGCTACGTGTTGATTGCGGCACAGTTGTTGCTGTGCCCATAATGTGCAGTAGACGTAGTTCTACGTGTTTGCGGCACAGTTGTTTACTGTGCTAGTTTGATTTTTTCAAACATAAATTTATTTTAAAGAAATAAAACAATAAATGTTTTTCTATATTTACTTTTATGTCAGAAAACATAAGATACTCATATAATTCAAGTTAGAATGGCACAACAAGTATTTGTGTGTGTGTGTTTTTGTTTGTGTGCACGCGCGGGCGAGTGTATATAGGGGTGTGCGTGCGTTTCTCTTCAAAACCATGCTTAATATTTTGTTAATTCTCTTTATTATTCTTATCGCTGAACTCTAAATTTTAATTTGTGTGTGTGTGTGTGTGTGTGTGTGTGTGTGTGTGTGTGTGTGTGTGTGTGTGTGTGTGTGTGTGTGTGTGTGTGTGTGTGTGTGTGTGTGTGTGTGCGCGCGCGCGTATATGCTACTATATCTAAACGGTAAAAATAAAGAGTTCGGACTCGTTTTATCATAAATAGGAACTTCTTAAGGGGATGCTAAAGCTAAGGCCGAACTTCCTCGACGTCGGTAATGTCAACTAAAGCAAAGGCCGAACTCCGACGCGAAAACGCCACCACGTAAGGTGGTGACCACTGGTGGTGACAACGCGAAACTCCGTACACGTACACACACCACTGAATTGCTCACACGCACGGTGGTAGAGAGACATATGCTATAGACGCGGCAACGCCGCGCGGCGTTGCCGCGTCTATGGATTCTTAGCAATACGGCCTGAACCTGAAAATGCTTTCTGGCCGTCCGTAGCAGAAGGCAGTAACGTATCAAGGCTAATAAGCACCCGCTTTTTATAAATTACATATATTCTTATGCACACATGTGCGTATATATATATAATATGTATCTAATTATTATGTGTATGTTTATAATTGTCTGATGACAAATAATAACAGTAGCATAATTGAGAATGTGAATTAGTATACATAGTATGTATTGACGCGGGTACTTATTAGACTTGGCAATTTACTGCATCTCTTGCACGTCTAATAATTTTTTTCTTGTAATGTAAATGAATGATGTAAAACTCTTTCGAAGGATCTATCCATTCTTGATGGGGTAAAATAATAACTTCTATAACAAATGCAATAAATATTAAATTTATAGTATTGATTTATATAACTAATTTTATTCTGTCTTTATATAGAAAAATATACCTCAGTCTTAGCATCAGAGTAGAGGGTAACGGCAGCTGATGAACAGTATAGATAACAAACTGAATAAAAATCTTAATTATTATAACATAATGATATTAATAAGATTTTTATTCAGTTTGTTATTATATCTATACTGTTCATCAGCTGCGTTACCCTCTACTCTGATGCTAAGACTGAGTGTATATTTTTCTATATAAAGACAGAATAAAATTAATTATATAAATCAATACTATAAATTTAATATTTATTGCATTTGTTATAGAAGTTATTATTTTACCCCATCAAGAATGGATAGATCCTTTGAAAGAGTTTACATAAAAAGCTCAGCGTCGGAAACCTCATATTATTCATAATTCTCCATTATTTGTTTAAATCTACGCAGGTTCCTTTTCAGTAAGATTGATAGTCTGAAGTAATAGGTGATGGCAAAAAATCTGAAATTATTGCACTATCATGCAGAAGCACTAAGAATTTAAATATATATTTTTATGTATATTAAAAGATATATTAGCAATCAGTCTAATTAGAAAAAAGATGTACCAGATAATAAAAAAGAAATTGTATATAAAAAAATGGTTTCTAATATGTATTCAGAGAATGTTGATTTATCATATTATTCTTTCAAACTTGCTTTCCTCCTTTTGAAAATTTACACCAAGAGAAACTTTTGTAACATATTACTTTGTATTGATTTTTTTTAACATTTTTATTTCTTAAAAAGGAAACGAAAACCGTAGAAGAAAATTATTAAACTTATTTTTATTGTGTTGAGAATTCATTCAATTTTATCGCTACGTGTCTCAACTTCTCTTGTTCAAAACAAAAAACTAATTTATAGCTTTTGATTTTATATATAATTGTTAAATTTCAGTTTTGTCAGATGCAATTTGTGCGAGCTTATTTCGTGGAGCAAATATTTTGTTGCGTTTTTGAGAGTGTTTATCCGATCATTAGCGAAGCGACGCGATGCATTTATATTTGATCACGATGGACTATGCGCAATTTTCGCATTGTTTGCGGATTTTATAACTTTATTGACGAATATAAGATCTAATATCTTTCGCATAATTGATTTACGATTACTCGCGTTTTATTGAGGCTCAGATGTACACCCGTCTGTATCACGTCAATAAAAATCTGGCAGCAAAATGAGTATGAATTCATTCGTTTAGCAAAGGATGCACGTTGACCTTAGAAGCGCACGTTGGAATTTCATCCGGAGGGAAAAAACTTTGTCGCGTTTTTTTAATCTTTCTGATTCTCAAAATAAATTCTTCGTGTATATTTTTCGCGCTCATAATATTATTTGATTTGTGCAGATTAATTTTCTTTTCATGCATGAAATATATTTTGGCAACTATGCCGTCTATAGGAAGAAATCTGTCGGACTGTGCTAACTCGGACCACGTGCGTTTCTGACGTTTAGATATTAGTGAAATTCGGTTAGAAAACAAAAAAATGACCTGTCTCGTTTCTTGATAGAAATTCGAGATGCTAAATACTAATTTATTGGGTGCGTTCGGGAAGACACTGTTAGTGCTATTTGCTTATTTTATCCTTGTTTTACACCTGATGAACGATAAAGATAGAATGATGCAATAGCGCTAATAGCGCGCTTCCCGAACGCAGCCATTGTGTTATAAATTCGACGTTCGCTTTTCGCGTGAGACTGGCATCGGCTTCCTATGTCGCTAAACGGGCCTTTTTCAGTTGGATACGTTTTTTTCATTATAATATACAGAGGAGAAGAAGCTAGGGATAGTGGGATAGGTAGACATACATTTTGTACGACAATATCGTACGAAAAATACATATGATATAAAGGCACAAAAGAAAAATTTATGCAGAATTATTCTTATTGTTAGTACAAAGTAATCGGAGCATGATCCTGGAGACGTCCCATGTCCGTGATATCGTCATCGTGGACGGGGCCTGGGGCCCACAGAAACAATAATAAAAATAATATATGTATGTGCGTATGCGTATGTATGTGCGATTGCGTATGCGTGTGCGTGTGTATGTATATCTATGTTCAATTGCATTACTGGTTTTATGTAATATTATTTACTTTCGACAGTAACAATAAAAAAAAATGTATTTTATTTATATATGTATTTTCGTTTATATTTCCCAACATTTTATCAACGAAATGATAAATAGAGAGTTTCTTGTCCTAAATAACATTACCGTTTTTCTTTCTTCAAATATACCCTGGAATCCTAACACCACTTCCAAAAAATCCTGATTTTACCATACTAATACGCTATCCAGTATACTAAGAGAGAGAGGGAGGGAGAGAGAGAGAGAGAGGGAGGGAGGGGGAGAGAGAGAGAGAGAGAGAGAGAGAGAGAGAGAGAGAGAGAGAGAGAGAGAGAGAGAGAGAGAGAGAGAGAGAGAGAGAGAGAGAGAGAGAGAGAGAGAGAGAGAGAGAGAGAGAGAGAGAGAGAGAGAGAGAGAGAGAGAGAGAGAGAGAGAGAGAAAGAGAGAGAGAGAGAGAGAAAGGAATAAATGGGTGCATGTAAATTACATACATAGGAGAGAAAGGAATGGGCGCGTTCAGCAGACCAAGCCGCTGAGTAGCAATCGAACGTGATTGGCTCTTACTTTTAGAACCAACCAATCAACGCAGAGTGTTATATGCATATGTTGACGAACTCAACAGTTGTGTCTGCTGAACGCGGCCAATAATACGAGAGATATCTGTTCTTGTCTAACGAGGCATCTGTTACGACATACCTGCCAAAGCTCGTTCTTTGAAATGGCTTTATAGATCGCAAAATCCTTTTACAGGAGTAAAGTATAGATACTAATGAAGAGTGGGAATATAAAGAAAGTAGTGATAATTGAAAAAAATGTAAAAATGCCTAACGAGGCATCTGTACGACATATCTGTCGAAGCTCGTTCTTTGAAACGGCTTCATAGATCGCAAAATCCTTTTACAGGAGTAAAGTTTAGGTACTAATGAAGGGTGGGATTGTAAAATAATTAGTAATAATTGAAAAAAATGTAAAAATACCTAACAAGATATCTGTACCACATATCTTTCAAAGCTCGTTCTTTGAAACGGCTTCATAGATCGCAAATTCCTTTTACAGGAGTAAAGTTTAGGTACTAATGAAGGGTGGGATTGTAAAATAATTAGTAATAATTGAAAAAAATATAAAAATGCCTAACGAGATATCTGTACCACATATCTTTCAAAGCTCGTTCTTTGAAACGGCTTCATAGATCGCAAAATCCTTTTACAGGAGTAAAGTATAGGTACTAATAAAGAGTGGGAATATAAAAAAAGTAGTGATAATTGAAAAAAATGTAAAAATGGCCGCGTTCAGCAGACACACCTGTTGACATGATGTACAGATGCCTCGTTAGGCATTTTTACATTTTTCAATTATTACTAATATCTATCTATCTATCTATCTATCTATCTATCTATCTATCTATCTATCTATCTATCTATCTATCTATCTATCTATCTATCTATCTATCTATCTATCTATCTATCTATCTATCTATCTATCTATCTATCTATCTATCTATCTATCTATCTATCTATCTATCTATCTATCTATCTATCTATCTATCTATCTATCTATCTATCTATCTATCTATCTATCTATCTATCTATCTATCTATCTATCTATCTATCTATCTATCTATCTATCTATCTATCTATCTATCTATCTATCTATCTATCTATCTATCTATCTATCTATCTATCTATCTATCTATCTATCTATCTATCTATCTATCTATCTATCTATCTATCTATCTATCTATCTATCTATCTATCTATCTATCTATCTATCTATCTATCTATCTATCTATCTATCTATCTATCTATCTATCTATCTATCTATCTATCTATCTATCTATCTATCTATCTATCTATCTATCTATCTATCTATCTATCTATCTATCTATCTATCTATCTATCTATCTATCTATCTATCTATCTATCTATCTATCTATCTATCTATCTATCTATCTATCTATCTATCTATCTATCTATCTATCTATCTATCTATCTATCTATCTATCTATCTATCTATCTATCTATCTATCTATCTATCTATCTATCTATCTATCTATCTATCTATCTATCTATCTATCTATCTATCTATCTATCTATCTATCTATCTATCTATCTATCTATCTATCTATCTATCTATCTATCTATCTATCTATCTATCTATCTATCTATCTATCTATCTATCTATCTATCTATCTATCTATCTATCTACTATCTATCTATCTATCTATCTATCTATCTATCTATCTATCTATCTATCTATCTATCTATCTATCTATCTATCTATCTATCTATCTATCTATCTATCTATCTATCTATCTATCTATCTATCTATCTATCTATCTATCTATCTATCTATCTATCTATCTATCTATCTATCTATCTATCTATCTATCTATCTATCTATCTATCTATCTATCTATCTATCTATCTATCTATCTATCTATCTATCTATTATCTATCTATCTATCTATCTATCTATCTATCTATCTATCTATCTATCTATCTATCTATCTATCTATCTATCTATCTATCTATCTATCTATCTATCTATCTATCTATCTATCTATCTATCTATCTATCTATCTATCTATCTATCTATCTATCTATCTATCTATCTATCTATCTATCTATCTATCTATCTATCTATCTATCTATCTATCTATCTATCTATCTATCTATCTATCTATCTATCTATCTATCTATCTATCTATCTATCTATCTATCTATCTATCTATCTATCTATCTATCTATCTATCTATCTATCTATCTATCTATCTATCTATCTATCTATCTATCTATCTATCTATCTATCTATCTATCTATCTATCTATCTATCTATCTATCTATCTATCTATCTATCTATCTATCTATCTATCTATCTATCTATCTATCTATCTATCTATCTATCTATCTATCTATCTATCTATCTATCTATCTATCTATCTATCTATCTATCTATCTATCTATCTATCTATCTATCTATCTATCTATCTATCTATCTATCTATCTATCTATCTATCTATCTATCTATCTATCTATCTATCTATCTATCTATCTATCTATCTATCTATCTATCTATCTATCTATCTATCTATCTATCTATCTATCTATCTATCTATCTATCTATCTATCTATCTATCTATCTATCTATCTATCTATCTATCTATCTATCTATCTATCTATCTATCTATCTATCTATCTATCTATCTATCTATCTATCTATCTATCTATCTATCTATCTATCTATCTATCTATCTATCTATCTATCTATCTATCTATCTATCTATCTATCTATCTATCTATCTATCTATCTATCTATCTATCTATCTATCTATCTATCTATCTATCTATCTATCTATCTATCTATCTATCTATCTATCTATCTATCTATCTATCTATCTATCTATCTATCTATCTATCTATCTATCTATCTATCTATCTAATGGATCACTTGAGACCTCCACGTTTCCGTCTCAATGGAAGCGTGCTCTAATCCGCCCTCTCTCTAAAGTCCGTATTCCATTGTCTCCGTCCGATACGAGACCAATAGCTAATCTGCCTGAGCTGTCGAAGATCCTTGAAAAGATTGTTGCCTCGCAGATTGCGCATTATCTTGAGGATCATAATCTTTTAAATCCCAGACAGTCAGCATACCGACCTGGTTATAACACCCAGGCTGCACTCTTGCGAGTCTGTGATGACATAAAGAAAGGTATTGACGAGGGGTTGATCACAATCATGGTATTATTCGATTTTAGCAAGGCCTTCGACATGGTCCCTCATCTTCGACTTCTCATTAAGTTAAAGGCGTTGGGTTTTTCTGATGCCGTTCTGGCGTGGCTGTTCTCGTATCTGACTGGAAGGTCTCAGGCAGTTGTTGATGAAAATGGCAAATTTTCCGGCTGGCAGTTTACGTGGGGTGGCGTACCTCAGGGTTCTGTGCTGGGTCCTCATTTGTTCTCCCTTTACGTGAATGACATACGTTATGTCTTGTGCTACTCTGATCACATGATCTTTGCTGACGATATTCAGATCTACTACAGATGTTCACCGGCTGACATTCGTCAAGGTATTGAACTTATTACTAAAGATGCTAATGCTATCTTCGATTACGCTTGCGAAAATGGTCTCAAACTAAATCCGTCTAAATCTAAGGTCATGATATTTGGGAGCAATGCACATGTTAGCAACATCAACCTTGACACTCTACCGCCAGTTATTGTAAATGCTGTGCCCCTGCCTTTTGTGACTGAGGTAAGGAACTTGGGGGTGATTTTTTCACCAAATCTTTCGTGGAGGAAGCATATTTTTCTTGTCTCACGTAAAGCTCATAATGCGTTACACAAAATTAAGTTCAACAAAAACAGTCTTTCTACTGCATTAAGAGTAAAGCTTGTTGTCACCTTGGTCTTGCCTCACATAGATTACTGCTGTTTAGTATATCACAGTCTAACCGGTGAGCTCAACACTAAACTTCAGAGGCTGGTAAATTGTTGCATACGGTTCGTCTTCAATCTTAGGCGTGACGAACATATTACTCCGTATAGGCGGAGACTGGGCTGGCTCAGGGTTGAGAACAGAAGGCTGTATTTCCTTGGATGCATGATGTATCGAACCATTTACATGCGTTCTCCTTCATATTTACGTGATCTCTTTACCCAGCTTAATCCATCGCTCAGGAGATCTGAACGTCATGCCACCTCTTCTCTAACATTTAATCTGCCTGCTCACAGAACTGTCACATACAGAAATTCCTTCCATATCTCGTCTATATATTTCTGGCAATCACTACCGTCTAGCATTACATCGGCATCCTCTCTAATATCCTTCAAGAGCCTTCTAAGGTATTTTTTACTGGCGTCTGAACATGAGTCCGAGTAGAGGTAGAATGGCCTATCGTCTTGTGTACTGATAAACTTGATCGTGTGTATAATGTAGTATTAAGTATTCTGTACATATTGTTAAATATTTTAAATATTATAAATATAAGCGTTGATGAATTGGTGTAATGATATATACTTGACCGAGAGCAAAATGTAGTATTAAGTATTATGTACATATTGTTAAATATTTTCTATATATTACCGTTTTATTATAATACATGCGTCGAATAAGTGTTGATGAGTTGAGTTCGAATATTTGTTGAACATGTATGCGTCTTGTCTTTTTTAGTTTTGAACTCATATCAACTCTGTCATGTTATGATTACACTGCGACATATGTATTATGGCTATGTTATTAATTTGCCCTATAGCTTATGCTTGGGCTTAATAAAGATCATCTATCTATATATCTATCTCTCTCTCAAAATTATTTGAAAAAATTATTCATCGCCAAATCGTGGACTTCATTAATTTACATCACATCCTTGATGACAGGCAGTCTGGTTACCGCAAGGGTTATTCGACCCAGTCTGCCCTTCTGCGATTAGCTCATGATATCAGGAGTGGCGTTGACGTAGGTGAGGTACTGATTCTTGTTCTTTTCGACTTTAGTAAGGCTTTTGACACTGTCTCTCATCTTTTGCTTCTGACCAAACTTAGGAAACTGGGCTTTTCTGATCTAGCCCTCAAACTAATTTTTTCGTACCTCACCGGTCGTCTTCAAGCAGTGGTCGATTTGGAGGGTGTTTTCTCCGAGTGGCTATCTGTTACCGCTGGTGTTCCGCAAGGATCCGTCTTAGGACCTCTCCTTTTTTCTCTTTTCATCAATGATATCGGCGCGTTCCTAAGGTTTACAGAGCACTTGATCTTTGCTGATGACACACAAATTTATCGTAGGTGTCTCGTTAGTGAATTAAATACTGGGCTGCAACTTGTGGCGCACGATGTGAGTGTTGTCTTTGAATTTGCGGCTACAAATGGACTGACTCTCAATCTCAATAAATCCAAGGTCTTAATACTCGGCAGCAGACGTCACGTCAAGCAAATCAATCTTATCGACCTTCCCCTCATTTCTATTGGTGGTATTTCGATTCCCTATGTTGCTGAAGCGCGGAATCTGGGAGTCATTATGAGGTCTGACCTGTCTTGGGATAGCCATGTCACCCATATTTCCAGGAGAGTGCATTTTACGCTGTATAAGCTCAAGTTTCATAAGAACTCCTTGTCACTTCAGCTACGGGTAAAACTTGTGACTGCATTGATTTGGCCTTTGTTGGATTACTGTTCTCTTGTGTACAATGATGTAACCGATGAGCTCAACAATAGATTACAGAGGCTTATCAACTGTGCGATTCGCTTTATATTCAATTTAAAACGTGATGAACACATCACGCCTTTTCGTCATCAACTGGGGTGGTTGTCTGTAAAAACCAGACGTCTGTACTTTCTGGGAATTGAGATGTACAGGATATCCCGCGGTATGTCTCCTAGTTACCTCTCCGAAATCTTCATCAGGCCTGATTCCTTGATTAGACGATCGTCGCGATTGGCACTGGAACATGCATTTCAAATTCCTATCCATAGGACTGAGACATATCATAGGTCCTTCCATCTCGCAGGAATTTATCTATGGAACTCGCTTCCTACTGAGATTGTGTCCTCTTCGACTGTCACCGAATTTAAACGAAAGCTTCATAACCATCTCTTTTCCCTCGAGTCTATTTCCGTGCATGCTTCCACCTTGGAGTAATCAGATGTTTGAGCATGATTCAAATTTTAATTCTAGTCGCTTTACTCAGTTATTTACATCTAGTTTTAGGTTATTTTATTATAATTCTTGCGATTCTGTTTCTTCCGTTTGCGATATTGGTGTATACACCTCCTTGTACACCCTTTGTGGAGTTGCGGGATGCTTGCTTAATCTCGCTCACTTTTTAATACTAATTCTATTTCCCTTATTATGCTTGCGCTCCGTCCTCCGCCAGGGGTGTATCACCTACTTGCTGTATTATTATTATTATTATTTTATTATTTTTTTTTGTTACCGCTATGTAGCGATCACACAGCGTTCTTTTGTATATCTCTTGATTGCCTAAAGTCCAGACTATGGCATAAATAAACATCTCTCTCTCTCTCTCTCTCTCCCTCTCTCCCTCTCTCCCTCTCTCCCTCTCTCCTCTCTCTCTCTCTCCTCTCTCCTCTCTCTCTCTCTCTCTCCTCTCTCTCCTCTCTCTCCTCTCTCTCTCTCCTCTCTCTCTCCTCTCTCTCTCTCTCTCTCTCTCTCTCTCTCTCTCTCTCTCTCTCTCTCTCTCTCTCTCTCTCTCTGTGAGTATCATTGCTTGTCTATTCTCTTTGCTCCTGCTTTAAGTGAATCTGTCTTCTGCCGTAAGCCGCCTTCGGGCCATTTTGTTGCAGGTATTAGCAGGTTTTTTGTTGCTTGTCACGTGCTATCATTATCTTTCTGGTGCTTGCTACCTAATTAGAAGCATTTATGTGGCAAATATCATCGCTTGTTCTAACCTAATTCTTGGCTGTTCCTGTGGAAGACGTTGATCTTAGCTGCGCATGCGCCTATTGTTGCCGATCTTCCCTATCTACATGCTATTTTCTGAACACGTGCTATCTAAGTAACTGCTGACTCTGCGATATTTCTTGTGATCTATACGGAACACTCTGATCGCAGATCGATACTACAGAACTCTACTTTTAAGTGATAAGCGATTGTAGATAACACATGGAGCGTACGTGTGTTAAGTGTACTAAACGGATTGCTGGTGCATCTGTTTCATGTGCTGAGTGTCATATAGCACTTCATCCGGGTTGTGTCAAAGCTTACGTTGGTACGAAGTCCGCTAGTGCTTGTTGCAAATCTCAGCTGTTGAATATGTCGATCACTAGGGATGAACGCCGTACGTTTTCTCCTACCGTTCAGGGAGACACCGCGTCTGTTGCTGTCGGTGCCGCGCACTCCGGCGCGCATGCGCATCTTATTACGCGCGATACTGCGAGTGGTGCTGCACATGACTCTACGAATGAGCTTTTGCGTGAGTTGATTGAGCGGATGGAAAAGTCGGACGCGAAGCTGACTGCTTTCATGGAAAAGTCTGATTCGAAGCTGTCTGTGTTTATTGACAGTCAGCAACGCACTAACAAAGAAATCAGTGACAAACTTAGTCACCTAAATCGTCTTACTGATACTGTAGCTGAAAATAGTCAGCGTATCGCGCAATTAGAACTAGACAATGCTAATCTTGTTCGTGAAATCCGTGAACTGAAGTCTGCTCGGCCAGCTCACGACGCTCACTTGTGTAATGAACTTATTGTATCTGGCTTGCCATCGACGACATCCATTACTCCTGCGAAACTCTCGGAAAATGTGCTCGCGGCATTAAATGTACCTCACTTGGCTAGTCACGTTCTTGGCGTGAGAATGGTCAACAGAGTATCATCTGCTACTCAGGGCAGTTCCAAGGTCACTGCAGCGTCGAGTTCGATTATTGTCACTCTTGCTTCTGGTACTGTGTGTGACGCAATAATTTCGAAAAAGCGCGAAAAGGGTGCTCTCAAACAGCGTGATATATGTGATACTGGTACCGATCGATATGTATACGTGAATGTACTGCTCCCTAAGTGCACGTATGACTTGCTACAGCGAGTTAAGCGTATTGCCAGGGAGAACGCCTATAAGTTTGTTTGGGTTAAAAATGGCCATATATGCGTAAGGTCTTCTGACGGACAGCCCATTATCTGCATTGACTCAGAAGCTGATCTCGCTAAGCTTGTCTATCGTTCGGCATAATGCAACATCTAAATTTTCTTATCCGTATTGCTCAATAACGCTAATTTTCCTTGTGGACATATCGACTTGCTTGCGCGTGGAATTGGATAACATCAGTTTTTGGTTTAGGGCTTCTAGTGCTTTTTTTTTGTTTTTATAGTTTGAAGATTGCGACGCGCTCCAGTTCTTAGTTTTATATGCACTGTTTAGTTTGCTTAGTATTACTTGCTTCTTATCATATTCTATTTTCATTATACTTTATTAAGTTGCGTTAGTTCTTAATTTTACAGTGTATATATTATTGAAATTGGTCATATTTTGTTGCGTCATATTTTGTTACTCAACATCCTATCAATTGTTTGTATGCTGGATCATTGGTTGCTCGCCTTATGAGAGAGAGCATGCTCATGCTTTGTAATTACAGTACTGTATTTCTATCAAACTCACATCAACTTTTGTCTTTAATATTTCGCTCTTGCTTACATCATGTGTATCTTTGTATTATGCCTTGTAATTACAGTACTGTACTTCTATCAAACTCACATCGACTTCTGTCTGTAACATCTTGTAACTGCTATATTGTTACAACTGCTATAGTATGTAATTACCATATTATTGTAACTGCTATATTACTTTTTTGCCCTTTAGCCTTGCTTGGGCATAATAAATCTATCTATCTATCTATCTATCTCTCTCTCTCCTCTCTCTCTCC